>NC_132908.1:11162713-11462713 GCF_047675955.1 Chlorocebus sabaeus
GCTGAATCATTCAACTCTTAGAAGGAAACAGTAGCATAAATCTTCATGACCTTGGATCTGACAATGGTTTTATAAATATGAAAACAAATGCACAAGCAATAAAATAAAAAATAAATAAATTGGACTTCATCAGAATGGAAAACTTTTGTGCACCCAAGGACACTATCAGGAAATAAGAAGACAACCCACAGAAGAGGAGAAAATGTTTGCAAATCATATATCCGATAAGGGTCTAGTATCTAGATTATATAAAGAACTTTTACAACTCAGCAAAAAAAACCCAAACAAAACAAATTGGCACTGAGGCCGGGTACGGTGGCTCACGACTATACTCCCAGTACTTTTGGAGGCTGAGGCAGGCAGCTCACCAGAGGTCAGGAGTTCGAGACCAGCCTGACCAACATGGTGAAACCCCATCTCTACTAAAAATACAAAAATTAGCCAGGCATGCTAGTGGGCACCTGTGGTCCCACCTACTTGGGAGGTGAGTTGGGGAGATCACCTGAACCTGGGAAGTCAACACTGCAGTGAGCAGAGATCATGTCACTACACTCCAGCCTGGATGACAGAGCCAGACCCTGTCTCAAAAGAAAAAAAAAAAAAAAGGCAAAAGACTTGAATAGACGTTTCGCCAAAGAAAATATACAAATGGCCAAGAAGCACATAAAAAGATGTTCAACACCACTAGTCAGCAAGGAAATAAAAATCAAAACCACAATGAGATACCTCTTTATACTCAGTATGATAGCTACAAAAAAAAAGTTTTGACCAAGCATGGTGGCTCATGCCTGTAATCCCAACACTTTGGGAGACCGAGGTTGGCAGATCACTTGAGGTCAGGAGTTTGAGACCATCCTGGCCAATATGGTGAAACCCCATCTCTACTAAAAATACAAAAATTAGGCTGGGTGTGGTGGCTCACGCCTGTAATCCCAGCACTTTGGGAGGCCAAGGCAGGTGGATCATGAGGTCAGGAGATCGAGACCATCCTGGCTAACATGGTGAAACCCCGTCTCTACTAAAAATACAAAAAATTGGCCAGGTGTGGTGGCGGGCGCCTGTAGTCCCAGCTACTCAGGAGGCTGAGGCAGGAGAATGGCGTGAACCCAGGAGGCGGATCTTGCAGTGAGCCGAGATCGCACCACTGCACTCTAGCCTGGGCAACAGAGAGAAACTCTGTCACAAAAAAATAAATAAATAAAAATACAAAAATTAGCCAGGCATGGTGGCAGATGCCTGTAACCCCAACTACTCAGGAGGCTGAAGCAAGAGAATTGCTCGAACCTGGGGGCGGATGTTGCAATGAGCCGAGATTGTGCCACTGCACTCCAGCATGGGAGAACAGCAAAACTCTGTCTCAAAAAAAAAAGTTAATGGAAAATAAATATTGGGAAGGATGTGAAGAAACTGAAACCCTCATACATTGCTGGTGGGAACGTAAAATGCTATAGCTACTGTTCCACCCCAAGGTGTATACACAAAAGAACTGAAAACAAGTGCTCAAGCAAAAACTTGTATGAGAATGTTCATAGCAGCACTATTCCCACTAGTCAAAAGGTAGGGATAACTCAAATGTCCATCAGTGAATGAATGGATAGACAAAATGTAATCTATCTTTACCACAAGTATTGGCCATAAAAGAATTGAGTGATTTGACCATAAAAAGGAGCAATGCACTGATGCTTTCCACAACACAGAGGGACCTCAAACACATTTTGTAAAATGAAACCAGACACCAAAAGCCACATATTGTATGATTCTATTTACACAAAATGTCCAGAATAGGCAAATCCATAGAGAGAGAAAGTGGATCCGTGCTGAAAGAATTGGGGGGTGACTGCCCAAGAGTATGAGGTTTCTTTTTAGGGTGATAACAATGTTCTGGGCTGGGTGCAGTGGTTCATGCCTGTAATTCCAGCACTTTGGGAGGCCAAGGCAGGTGGGTTCCTTGAGGTCAGGAGTTTGAGACCAGCCTGGGTAACATGGCAAAACCCTGTCTCTAGGGAAAAAAAAAGTACAAAAATTAGCCAGGCATGGTGGCACACAGCTGTAGTCCCAGCTACTTGGGAGGCTGAGGTGAGAGGATCACTTGAACCTGGGAGGCAGAGGTTGCAGTGAGCCGAGATGGTGCCACTGCACTTCAGCCTGGGTGACAGAGTGAGACTCTGTCTCAAAAAAAAAAAAAAAAAAAAAAATTATAGAACTCGATATTGGTGGTGATTGCAAAACACTACATGCCACTGAATAGTACAGTTTAAAATATTTAAAATGTTAAACTTTGTTATGAGAAGTGTATCTCAATTTTTTTTTAACATAAACCAGGCATCTATGCAGGCATAGCAGGAGGAGGCCAGGCAGGCTATGGTTTTACAGGACATCTGTCAATACCCCAGGAATCACATGGACCAGAAAGAAAGATGCTTTTCCTCTGGGTATACTCTGAAACTTCAGACAGGAAGTGGCCAGAGGAGGAAAAACTGGTTCCCTAAAAGAATGTAGACTATGATCCCACTTAATTTTGTTAAAAAGAAAAGGAAATACACACACACACCTGGAGGAAAAGTTTTCCAAGGAAAAAGAATGCTATAGAGGCCGGGTGTGGTGGTTCACACCTGTAATCCCAGCACTTCAGGAGGCTGAGGCAGGTGGATCACTTGAGGCCAGGAGTTTGAGACCAGCGTGGCCAGCATAGTGAAACAAAAAATAGCCGGGCATGGTGGCTGGCACCTGTAATCCCAGCTACTTGGGAGGCTGATGCAGGACGATCATTTGAACCCGGGAGGTGGAGGCTGCAGTGAGCCGAGATCGTGTCACTGCCCTCCAGCCTGGTCAACAGAGCGAGAATCCATCTCAAAAAGATAAAAATTCAAAAAAAAAAAAGCTATAAATAGTTGTCCCTGAGTGATGTCATTAGGGAATTTTTTGTCCTTTTGCTACTCTCCATTTTCTAATGTTTCCAGAACAAATGCAGGTTGCGTATTGAAAAAACCTAATTTCCAAAAAAGGAACCCAGTTGCCAGTAAACAGTCCCCACTGACTGGTCTGCATTACCCATTAACAACGAATTCCGGTCACTCATAATTCCGTAACACCTTTCCATTTCCAAAACATGTTTCCCACATACATCACACGCTTTATCCTCAAAAAAGGTCCATGCAGCCGCGATTCTTCCAGCTGAGTTATGCAGATGGGGAAACTGAGACCAGGAGGACAGGAGGCTTGCCTGAGGTTGCACCCCCAACCCCAATCCTGGCTCAGTGGTCTGGCCCTGACCCTGGCCAAACCCTTTGTTTCTGCTGCTGTCAAGATGGAGCTGAAACGGGGTGAGCTCACGGGCAGAAGGAGGCTTTAGGGAGTGTTACTGGATCTAGCACATAACTATACAGGACGCCCAGTTAATCTGAATTGCAGAGAAGTAGCAAATGCCTGCTTGTCATTTGTATAGGTATGTCCCAAATGCTGCAGATTTGTAATTTGTCCCTAACACTGCGCAAGACATACACCAAACAATCATTTGCTATTTCTTTGGAATTCAAATGTAACTAGGCATCCTGCGTTCCATCTGGCAGTGCTCCCTGTGAGAGCTGCCTCTGGCCAGGACAGGACATCCGAGTCGGCAGGCGGCCCAGCTCCACGTCCAAGGGCAGTCCCTGGTCACCGTCTGTGGGTGATGGCACCTGCAGCCAGTGGCCCAGGTAGAGGCCCAGGTGAGCTTCCCAAGCCCTGTGATTAATGGGTCAACCCTTCCTCTTGGGGCGTGGGAGACCATCCCAGAACAGGCTGGGTAACATGGCAGAAGATGAAGAAGGCCTCCATCTTCACCAGGCCAGGAGAAGCAGCCCAGCTGGATGGCAGGTGGGGACTTTCCTACCTGCCCAGAGTGAGGCCCCGGTTACCTGCTTCAGGGCAGGGGCCCTGTAAACCGCAGGAAGAGCGTGTTCTCAGGATGGGAGGCCTGATCCACTTAATAATGACACACAGGTGTCGTCTTGGCCACAGGGATTGTGCTGCGTGGCTGTGTTTCTATTTCACAAAACATACCCGGGTCACAGCAACTGGCATCTGATGCAGAATGAAACCCCAATAGAGGAGGAGGAGGAGGAGGGGGAGGAGGAGGAGGAAGAGAGAAGTAAGGGCGGGGAAGGGGAGGAGGAAAGAAGGAGAAGGGGGAGGAATGGGAGGATGAAGAGGGAAGGAGGCAGAGGGGAGGAGGAGGGGGAGAGGAGGAAGGGGAGGAGGGAGGAAAAGAGGAAGGGGAGAGGAGGAGAGAGGAGGGGAAAAGGAAGAGGGGGAGAGGGAGGATGGGGAAAGAGAGAGGGAGGAGGGGAGGGGGAAGGAGCGGGGGAGAGGGAGGAGTGGAGAGGGGAAGAGGGAGGAGGGGGGAGAGTGAGGGTGAAGGAGAAGGGGAGGAGGAGGGAGAGAAGGAGGGGGAGGGAGAGGAGGAAAGAGGAGGGAGAGGAGGAAAGAGGAGGCGGGGAGGAGAAGGAGTTGGGGGGTAGGAGGAAGATAGTGATGGGAACACAAGCTGAGTACCCACTGGGCGCTGGGCCCTGGAATGTAAAAGCACTTTTACATCCACCGTCTCATTTTCTCCTTACAACAATCCAGCTGTTTAACAGATTGGGCAACTGAAGCCTAGACAGGTAAAGTAAGATGCCTGGAATCACACAGCAAGAAGGTGACTAGGGGTGAAATTTGTGCCAGGCCTGGCTGATGCCTGAGGTTGTCAGGCAGTTTTCTCACCCTCTCAGGTGGTGTGTCCCGGGAACCAGGCACCATCTCAGGAGCTAGAACTGGGACAACAAGATGGGGACCCCAATTCCCCTGGAGTTTACATTCTGGTTAGCAGCAGGGCAGGACAAATGCATAATAAACAAATACTCTGTGACCTTGGGGTCATCTACTGGCACTTTCTCTTCCTTGTAGCCTCCAGGAAACACATGTCTTCATAACACTGAAGAATTTCATTCTTTGAGCTCCATTCCACAACCCAGTAGGGGTGTGGGGAGGGGCTGGGCAATGGAGTGCGGGTGGAGTATGAGTCATAGAATTATAGTCGCCTAACAAACAGTCACAGTCACATAGGCCACCGGACTCCGCTCTCCCAGCAACCCTATGAGGGAAATATTATCATCTCCGCTTTACAGACTTACCAACAGAAGCCCAGAGAGGTCAGGCAGGTTGTCAAAGGTCACAGAACCAGCACATGGCAGCAGTAGGATTGGAACCCAAGCTGTCTGGCTCTACGTCCATGCTCAGTCCCCATGCTGTGGAGAGCTTCTAGAGCTTAGAGCTTTCTAGATGGCCCGGATCTGTGACTTTCCGGCCACAGAACCTAAGAGCCTTCCCTTCCAAAACAGTGTCCTACAGAGCCCAACTCAGAACAGAAACAAGCACTTAAGGTGAGGCAACTCGCTGCCCTCCGCAGTCCGAAGGAAAGCTGTCTGCCCGTTTTCCCCGCTCCAGCCCCGTCATTTTATAGCTGAGGCCCAGAAAGGGGCTGGGGATCTAAAGGCCCCACAGCCAGTCTGGAAATGGGACAAAACCCAGCATGCTTTTTTGCTTTCTTTGTTCTTGGTAGAGACAGGGTCTTGCGTATCACCCAGGCTGGAGTGCAGTGGCTCTATCATAGCTCCCTGCGGCCTCTGCCTCCTGGGCACAGCAATCCCCCCGCCTCAGCCACCTGAGCAGCTGGGACTACAGGCATGTGCCACCACGCCAGGCTAATTTTTTATTTTTTGTAGAGATGGGTTTCCCAGGCTAATCTTAAACTTAATCCTAGGCTCAAGTGATCCTCCTGCCTCAGCCTCCCAAAGTGCTGGAATTACAGGCATGAACCTCTGTGCCCAGCCAAAACCCCAGCACTCTTGGGTCTCCATGCAGGTTCCTCCCCTTTCTTGGGGCACCCACTGAAGCCCCGCTGTCTCTCCAGGGGCTGAGCCTTTTTTTGCCCCAGACAACACCAAGCCAAGATGCCACTCTCCTACTCGGCTTGCAAAAGGACTTCCTTGTCGGAGTTTTCTCCCAGATGCACCATGGTTGGGCTGTTTCTGTATTTCCTGATATTTGAACCTCCATGTCAGTGTTTGTCCATCATCTGAGGCGCCTGGCACGAGCTACGGTGGCTCAAGGAGCATTTCTCTTCCTGAGGCCAGAAGGGGAAGCGCAGGTAGGAAGCTGTGCTTGTGGGTACTGGGAAGCCACAGGTTGCTCAACCTCCCGAGGGGGTAACCAGGGCTTATGGTGCAGCCAGGCCCCCTTTGGTTTTAGGAAATGGTGAGAGAAGCGGTGATGATGATGGCATGGTTTTGAAAGTTCCCTCTGGTGTCTTTCGCAGCGGCCACAGGACCTGAGCCAGCCCCTCTCTTCCAGAACCTCTGTTTTAGTTCTCTCAGCTGCCCCACCCCCTCCCCATGGTCATGAAGCCTCCTGAGAACTCCAGAGCCCTGTGTTACCCTAAGCCTTGTCTCTTCTCTGCCCCTCACCTCCAAAATATCCTCCACTCTGCTCACTCCACTCCAGCCACACTGACCTCCTCCCAGCTGTTTCAGCACCGTCCCGCCTCAGGGCCTTTGCATGGCCGCTCCTCCTGCCTGGACTGCAGGCATCCCAGGTGTCTATGTGGCCTGCTCCTTCCTTCAAACCTGTGCTCAAACACCACGGACCACTCTACCTGAGGTTATACTCCCCTCCCTGACCCTCGTGAAACACCCCCACCCTGTCACCTTTTTCTGTTGCACTACTACACTACCATCTCCTTTTTAATTTTTTATATTTAGAGACAGGTCTCACTCTGTCTCCCAGGCTGGAGTGCAGTGGCGTGATCATATAACTCACTGCAGCCTCAAACTGCTAGGCTCAAGCAATCCTCCCACCTCGGCCTCCTGAGTAGTTGGGACTACAGGTGCCAGCCACCATGCCCGGCTCATTTTCGTATTTTTTATTTTTGTAGTGATGGGGTCTCTCTGTGTTGCCCAGGCTGGTCTGGAACTCCTGGGCTCAAGCACTGGGATTACATGTGCCAGCCACTGCACTCGGCCACATTTACGACCTCGTAAATAACTACATCATGGTTGTTATTCCACATCTGTCTCCCCAGCTACAAGGTCCCTGCTGGGAGGCTAAAGCTTCTGTGTTAGTCACTGCTGTGTCCCAGATGCCTGGCATAGGCCCGAAAGAGTGGCAGGAGGCAGCCAAATGCCTAGGCAGATGGGGCAGGTCCCCGGTGAAACCCCACCTCCAAGCAGGAGACAGTTTAAAACCCGAAAGCCAAGCTAGAAGTTAAATCCTCGGACTGGATTGGGAGCTTGTCTTCCCATTTGGCATGCTTTCCTCTAATTGGCCCCCACCCTTCACCTATTTGACATATACCTATCCTTTCCTAATTGGTTTTCTACACTGTCGTGCCCACCTTTGAAGTGTCTTCACTTTAACCTTTTTGGCATACTCACAAACCAGTCAGCCCACACTCCCCATTCTGAGTGCATAAGAGACCCCAGACCCAGCCACAGGGGGAGAACTTTCCCGCCTTCAGGTAGGGGGACCAACCGTGTGTCCCCTCTCTGCTGAAAGCAGTTTTTATCACTCAATAAAATTATTCTCCACCCTCCTCCTGCAACGTCCCGCATATCCTCATTCTTCTTGGGTGTGGTACAAGAGCTCGGGAACTGCCAAACGTAGATACAAGCTATAACACAAGCAAACTGGGGCATGCCAGTGTGACTGAGTGAGGCCTGGGCAGGGTATCGCCTACTGGGGGTCCCTGGTTTGCAAAGTGACTGAGAAGAAAAATCCTGCATCACCCGCACATGAATAAGTGAATAAAGAGAGGTCAATATGGACAGGAATGGAATGGGGAGAATCCTGATTGTCTATCCCCCCACCCTCACTCCCCCTTTTGTACCTGCCTCCAAACACAGGCGGCCCTCTAGACCGCATCCTGGGAATGTCACTCAGAGGCCTCAATGTCTGGAGGTTTCCACAAATCAGACCAAAAAAACCGCCTCCCCTTCCCACCTCCCCACCCTTCTGAGACAGAAGTCATTCCCCCACCCAACCCCACCCCACTGGCCTCCCTCCTCCATCCTGAACACCTTCTTGGGGCCATCACAGTTAGACCCTGAAATGTAGAGGATACATTTGGGAAATCCCTGAGGGAAGGGGGGTCTCCAATTTTCTTCTCTCTCTCGGCCACACAGAGCCAGGGTAAGGTTAGCTACTTGACCCAACCTCTTTCTGAAACAAGAATATCCTCTTTCGCCAGGCGCGGTGGCTCACGCCTGTAATCCCAGCACTTTGAGAGGCTGAGGCGGGCGGATCACAAGGTCAGGAGATCGAGACCACGGTGAAACCCCGTCTCTACTAAAAATACAAAAAAAAAATTAGCCAGGTGAGGTAGTGGGTGCCTGTAGTCCCAGCTACTCAGGAGGCTGAGGCAGGAGAATGGCGTGAACCCAGGAGGCGAAGCTTGCAGTGAGCTGAGATCGCGCCACTGCACTCCAGCCTGGGGGACACAGCAAGACTCCGTCTCAAAAAAAAAAAAAAAAAAAATCGTAACTGGTTCCTACATGCAAACATAGTAGGAGACGCTTTTGTTTATTTATTAACTTTTTTGAGACAGGGTCTCGCTCTGTCCTCAGGCTGGAGTGCAGTGGTGTGATCATAGCTCACTGCAGCCTCCACTTCCCGGGCTCAATCAATCCTCCCGTGCCTCAGTCTCCCCAGCAGCTGGGACTACAGGCACCCGGCTAATTTTTGTATTTTTTGTAGAGACACGGTTTTACCATGTTGCCCAGACTGGTCTCAAATTCCTGGACTGAAGTAATCCGCCTGCCTAGGCCTCCCACGTTGTTGGGATTACGGACGTGAGCCACCCTGCCTGGCCGGTGCTTGCTTTGTAGTCCAGAAATTCCATGCTGGGAATCTACCACATGGATGCTCTTGTTCCTGTGCCTGAATGGAATGTCCCACATGACCTTAACGGTGACAGCCCCAGCGTGGAAACAATGCAAATGACTCAAGAAGGAGTTGAACAAATACCTCCAGAAAAACCACTCAATAAGATAACTCTGCCCACTGGGGCCGGTTGCAGTGTCTCACGCCTGTCATCTCAGAACTTTGGGAGGCGGAGGCGGACTGATTGCCTGAGCTCAGGAGTTCGAGACCAGCCAACATAGTGAAACCCTGTCTCTACTAAAAATACAAAAAATTAGCTGGGTGTGGTGACGCATACCTGCAGTCCCAGCTACTCAGGAGGCTGAGTCAAGAAGTGCTTGAGCCCAGGAGGCGGAGGTTACAGTGAGCTGAGATCGCACCACTGCACTCCAGCCTGGGTGATAGAGTGAGACCCTGTCTCAAAAATAAATAAATAAATGAAAATAAAAAATAAGAGATTCTGTCACTGTTAAGGAGGAAGCAAGAGCTACGCAGGCTGTTATGGAAATGTTATGGAAAGCAGGCTGCTGAATTCTTCAATGTGAGATCCAAGCTGTAGGACAGGGAATCGTGAACAGCTGGCCTCGTGTGTCACTATCTACAGTAGTTGTCTGTCTGCAGGTTACATCTGCAGTGGGGCATGAAATCATTTGATTGGTTTATGACCAGCCACCTTTCTTTGTAAATAAAATGTAATTGAATGGAACAGAATAGACTACACAACTCCAGATGGGCACTCCATGTCACAAGTATGGTTGAGTCACACTTGTGTTTTATTTATATACGAGTGCCCACGTGTACCAGGTTGTAAGATCTATTGTTCACTGTGGCTTGTTGCAAAAAAAAAAAATTGCAAAGCCTTGAAATGGAAACTCTCTAAGAAAGGACACAGATGGGATTCAGTGACTGACTAACGCCTATAATCTCAGAGCTCTGAGAGGCCGAGGTGGGAGGATTGCTTGAGGCCAGGAGTCCCAGACCAGCCTGGCCAAACCAGCGAGACCCCATCTCTACAAAAAAAATAATAAAAAATTAGCAGGGTACGGTTGATGCCTGTAGTCCCAAGCTACTCGGGAGGCTGAGGTGAGAGGATCCCTTGAACCCAGGAGTCCGAAGCTGCAGTGAGCTATGATCACACCATTGCACTCCAGCCTGGGCGATCTAGAAAATAAAACAGAACACATTTAAAACAAACAGTAAAGGGTACCTCCCTCTGAAGAGGAGGAGGGGGTTGCCAGGAGCTTTATTTTATACAATTCTGTACTACTTGTGTGTTTCTTTTTAAACAATCAGCATGTATTGCTTTTGCAATAAAATAAAGACCTTTAACAATCTTTTAGAAAAAATAAACTTCCCTGCCTCCATCCCCAGGATGGGGGCGGTGCTGTTTGAGCTGTCAGCAGGCTTTTGAGGTGAAAAAAAACAAATCCCTGCCCCAGGGGCTCTGCCCCGCAAGGGGTTTCAAGGGCCTCCCTGGTTGTTTTCCACACGTCCTTCTCTTCCCCTCCAGAAATCCAGGGGAACATCCAAAAAGGAAACACGCCTTGAGATGTCAGTCTTAATTTTCCAAAATGGAACAGGCGCTCCAGTTTTAGCCTGGGAATGGCTGGAAACGCCCTGGGGGACACAGCTGCCTGGCAGGGTTTCCTAGCAGACAGAGCAATGTGGCAGTATCGGAAATGGTTCAGAAAATCCGCAGCCCCCATCCCAACCCAGCCATCTCAGCAGGCATGCAATTGTGCTTCCAGCTTAGCTGACAAAGAGCTCTCAGAACTCCTTCTTACAAATGCAGATTTAAGAATCCACTAGAGTCTGGGTGTGGTGACTCATCCCTGTAACTCCAACACTTTGGGAGGCTGAGGCAGGAGGATTGCTTGAACCCAGGAGTCTGAGACCGGCTTCGGCAACATAGTGAGACCCTGGCGGGGTAGGTGGTGATGTGAAATTTCAGTTCTGTGTGTGTGTTGTTCTAAATCAGTCAAACCCATTCGTGCCTGCTCTAAAATGTGGAATATGCTTGGTGGATTTTAACTTGGAAGTACATTCACTGAAGGGAAGAAAATTCCCGAGAGTTGACCATTCATGAGGCCCTGTGAACCAAGTATTTCATATATCATTAGTTCATTTAATCTTCATTACAACCCAATTAATTGCATAGTTCTGTACCATAAATATTGTTTACATAGCAAAGGGAATTTATTTGCTCATATAGTTAGAAAGTCCATGGTAAGGACTTCAGGCATGGCTGGATCCAGGAGCACAAATGCCTTCATCAAGAATCTCTCTCTCGGCCAGGTGTGATGGCTCACGCTTGTAATCCCAGCACTATGGGAGGCCAAGGCAGGAGGACTGCTTGAGCCCAGGAGTTCAAGACCAGTCCGGGCAACACAGCAAGACTGTGTCTCTCTTCAAAAAAAAAAAAAGAATCTACTAGGTGGTGGCCACAGTTGTGTCAGCTGGATGGTTCCCTATTATACAATATCACTGCAATAGATATTGCTGGGCAGATGGCTTTTCTTTCTTTTTTTTTTTTTAGGGTTATTTCCTTTGGGCAAATTCCCAGAAGTGTGATTACTGACGAGAAAAGTGTGGACATTTCCAGGCCCCTGAAACACTGCGTCAAACTGCTTCCTGAAAAGGCTGGGATCCACCCACGCCTGTTGAAGGAACTGCCTGCTCAATGTGATGAAGCCACTGCCACCTCGGTCATCTTTGGGTGTGAAACATCTGTTCTCCTGTGTCGGGAAGTTGGAGCAACGCAGGAAAGAACGGAACTTCCTTCACTACTCTAGGAATCAGCCAGGACCACCATTGGACGTGGGACACTCGAATGGATCCGTCACCCGTGTACAGGCCCTCGGGGCTCCCGGGAACAAGAGTGTGTCCTCTCTCTGTCTCTCTCTCAATCTCCGCTGTGCAAACAGGGAGCCCAAGCTCTCAGCTTTCTCCCAGCCAGCTCTCAGCACCCCCGCAACCAGCTCTCTGCATCCCCGCAACCAGCTCTCCGCATCCCTGCAACCAGCTCTGGATGGAGGATGGGCTGAATTACACACTGTGGACTTCACCAGTAGGGCTGTGACAGGTGGCTGTGTCCCTGTGGGGAATGTGTCCCCTAGTATTCAATGGGGGAGACGCCACGCAGGTCTGGCTCTGTCTTCAGAGACCCCCATGAGGCCCTGGGTTCCTCCCACGCAGGATCCTGTGCACCTCCTGGAGGACTGGGAAGAGGGAAAGGAGCGCAGCCAGTACTGCCCTGGGCTCTCTTCACAGTGTGGGGGACCCCTTCCCAGCCCCCTGTCTCTCTCTGCAGCACAGAACCACACAGGTTGGAGACTCCTATGCAGGGGCCGCAAAGAAGGAAGGGAAGAAAAGGAGAAAAAAGGGAGGGAAACAGAGAAAGGAAAAGAAAATGAATTGAGATGGGACAAGGGGTGAGAAGAGGGGAGGAAGTGAGAAAAAGAAAACAGCAGCCAGCCGGGCGTGGAGGCCAAGGCAGGAGGATTGCTGGAGGCCAAGAGTTCGAGGCTACAGCGAGCTATGATTGCACCACTGCACTCCAGCCTGGGCGACAGAGTGAGACCCTGTCTCTAAGAGAAAGAGAAACAAGAGAGTTACCGTGAGAATCCCGAGCGCTTCCCACACTACAGACGTCATTCTCACAACCGCACCGAGGCAGGTTCCACTGTTCCCACTGGAAACTCATCAATACCTGCCTCTTTAGGGTCAACACCAACGTCTCCCATAGCCTGCGCACAGCCTGGTCTCCTGGGAGACCAGGTCCCCACTCTTCCTTCAAAGTGTTGCACGCACAGGATTTGTGATTATTGATTTAGTTGAGGGATCCTTTTTTGTGAAACGTGTTGTGGGCTATTGCTGTCATACAGACAGTAGACATGAAAGTCTGATGATGCTGACCTCTACACCCTACTCACCATCTGGTCTATCCGATGCCATCTGTCCCACGTGGCTCCCTCTGCCCCTGGATTTTTTTGATTCTTACTTTTTAATTTTTTGAGACAAGGTCTGGCTGTATCACCCAGGCGGGAGTGCAGTGGCATGATCTTGGCTGACTGCAACCTCCACCTCCTAGATTCAGGCCATCTGCCCACCTCAGCCTCCCGAGTAGCTGGGACTACAGGTATGCACCACCATGCCCAGCTAATTTTTGTATTTTTTGTGGAGATGAGGTTTTGCCATGTTGCCCAGGCTGGTCTCAAACTCCTGATCGCAAGTGATCCACCTGCCTTGGCCTCTCCAAGTGCTGGGATTACAGGCGTGAGCCACCTCGCCCGGCCAGAAAAGTTCCTGAAGGAAATGGAAAGTACACATGTGAAAAAATAAAAAAGAAAGAAAGAAAGTACACATACGAATAAGAAAGTAAAACAGGCTTACTGCTGATATTAATTTTATATGCACTGGAAAACCAAAGAATTTCTGCAACTTGCTTTCTTGCAATTTTTGCTTTATTGTGGTGGTCTGGAACCAAAACCAGAGTATCTCTGAGGTATGCCTGCAACCGCAAAACTACAACATGCCCAGGCTGGAGTGCAGTGGCGTGATCTCGGCTCACTACAACCTCCGCCTCCCAGGTTCAGTCGAATCTCCTGCCTCAGCCTCCCGAGTAGCTGGGAACTACACGCACCCACCACCACGACCAGCTAATTTTTTTTTTTTTTGTATTTTTAGTAGAGATGGGGTTTCGCCATGTTGACCAGACTGGTTTCAAACTCCTGACCTCAGGGGATCCACCTGCCTCAGCCTCCCAGAGTGCTGGGATTACAAGCGTGAGCCACTGCGCCCGGCCGACTTCACTATTCCTGTCCTATAGTATGGACGAGGAAACTGAGTTCAGAGAGGTTTCAGGAATGGCCCAAGGTCACACCACCATTTGGGAGTAAATTCACATCCTCACCCCAGCCAGTTTGACTCCAGAGCCCCGGCTTCCATTGCTGTTCTGAACTGCCTGCAGTGTGGACCATGCTTTCTCTTCTGAAGTTGGGAAAGTAAACCCCCACACTCAGGGCAGGTGCCCGATGTATAGCCGGCTTGCCAAGCTGGCCGCAGCCTTGCATCACAGGCCTGGATCAGAGGATGCAATGTGATACTCACTATCACGTTCCCTGCTGAGCTGTGTTGACAACAGTGCTGTCTGCTCCAGCACATTGCCTTGGCCCTGTTTAAGGGCCTGTAGGAGAAAACTGTTTCACACCTAAGAAGGTTGGATTTCCCTTAAGCTCTTAATTTATTTTCAACTTTGGGTCAGTGAGAATCTTGATATTAATTTTTTCTCTTTTTGCTCTGGCCACTAGGAAGCTCAGAGCCAAACGTATGACCCACTTCTGAAAGTAGTGCACTTTAATTTGGGTATCATTCCAGGAAAAAAAAAGTTCCTTCCTTCTTACTGTTTTCTACCTCAACATTCTCATTTTTAAAATCCTGTTGTTTTGTTGGTATCTTTGTAAGTTACCTTGAATCCATCTTGGAAAAAGGCAAGAGTTGTGAATGCCAAAAAAATTTAATAAATACATGCACACATGAAAAATGAATGAATAACAATAACATCACTAGACCAGGGTTCATCAACCTCGGCACTATCAATATTTGGGGCCAGGTCATTCATTGCTACGGGAGCTTTCCTGTGCATCATGGAAGGTTTTGCAACATCCCTGACCTCTTTCTAGAAACCAGTAGCACTCCTCCCAGCATCATGACTTCCAAAGATGTCTCCAGATGACATCTCCAGATTTGTGCCCTAGGACCAAATTCCCTCCCAGTTGAGAACCCCTGTCCCAGCTCCCTGAAGGCAGAATCATTATGGTTTTACAACAGTAAATCCCCTCAGGCATGAAGCTGGCACTTAGCAGAAACAGCTGGCTGAAGAAATAAACCAATGCCTGCCCCAATACATCATCGCTTTCCAGGCTTCCAGGACACATAGCTCTTGCCACCTCGATCCTCCTAGCACCCCCATGGGATCAGAATTAGATCCTTGCATCACAGATAAACCCCACTGGGGTTCAGAGAGGCTGAGCGAGTGGCCCAAGATCACACAGCAAGCACAGACCAGGGTAAAGGATCAAGTGCAGAATGACTTCCTGCCTCTGGTTACGGTAAGAAGAATGGGGAGCAGTGAGGAAAGGGACGCAGCTGGGTCCTGGGGGAACAAGTTGGATTCTACTGGGGGTGGGGAAAGGGGAGGGGAGTTCCCAGGTAGGGAAATCCCAGCATGAGCAAAAGCCTGTAGGCAGGAATTTGAGCAGCTTGCTTAAGAGTTGGGAACTCCCACAAGAACTGAAAACCTAAAAATTCATAGGAAACTCGACACAAATGGTGGAAACACCCCAAATGTCCATCGACAGACAAGTGGATGAGCAAAATCCTGTCTCTCCATACAACAGAGCATTATTCGGTCATCAAAAGGAATAAAGCACTGATACAGGCTGCATCATGCATGAACCTTGCAAACAGTACACAGAGAGAGAGAAGCCAGGGGCAAAACGCCCCAGGGGGCCAGACACGGTGGCTCACGCCTGTAATCCCAGCACTTTGGGAGGCCGAGGCAGGTGGATCATCTGAAATCAGGAGTTCGAGACCAGCCTGGCCAACAGGGTGAAACCCCGTCTCTACTAAAAATACAAAAATTAGCTGGGCGTGGTGCTGCACGCCTCTAGTCTCAGCTACTCAGGAGGCCAAGGCACGAGAATCTCTCAGGAGGCAGAGGTTGCAGTGAGCTGCACTCCAGCCTGGGCAACAGAGTGAGACTGTCTCAAAAAAAAAAAAAAAAAAAACCATATAGTATACAGTTCCATTGATGTGAAATGTCCAGAACAGGCAAATTCACAGAGACAGAAAGCGGATTCATGGTTGTAGGGCTGGGGGAACAAGGGAATTAGACAGCGATGGCTAAAGGGGATGAGGATTCTTTTGAAGCTGTAGAAAATCTTTTGAAGCTGTAGAAGATGTTTTGAAACTGACAGTGGTTACAGTTGCACAATTCTGTAAACTAAAAGCCTTTGAATAGTATACTTTTTTGTTTGTTTGAGACCAAGTCTCACACACTCTGTCGCCCAAGCTGGAGTGCAGTGGTGAGATCTCCGCTCACTGCACCCTCCACCTCCTGGGTTCAAGCGATTCTCCCGCCTCAGCCTCCTGAGTAGCTGGGGTTACAGGGGCCCGCCACCACACCCAGCTAAATTTTTTTTTGTATTTTTAGTAGAGATGGGGTTTCACAATGTTGGCCAGGCTGGTCTTGAACTCCTGACCTCAAGGGATCCACCTGCCTTGGCCTCCCAAAGTGCTGGAATTACAGGTATGAGCCACCAGTGCCTGGCCTGAATGGTATGCTGTAAATGGGTGAATTGTCCAGTATGTGAATGACGTAACCAAAACACTCCTGGAAAAAAGAAAAAGGGATAAAGGGAGCAAAGGATTCAGGCTGCAGGACTGGCTGTGCCACTTCCTGGCTGTATGACCGTGAGCAAGTGACTTTACCTCCCAGAGCCTCAGCGGCCCCCATCTGCTAGGGTTGAGAGGGACACGTGAGACCGTAAACATTCGTTCCTGGCATGCCTCCTTCCTGCCCACTTCTCCCTCATACTCCAGAAGCCTCCAGAATGTCTGCTGCAGGAATGATTTCCTTGAAATCCGAACTGAAAAGACCAGGCTTTCCTGGCCAGTGATGGAAACAAATCTTCACTGTTGTCTAAGCACCGGATGTTGGAATCACACCCCACCTTCTGTCTCCAGACCCAGAGGTCCCTGCCTGTCATTTACAGTTTCAAGGCACCAAATGACCCCCATGATTTGCAAAGGATTCCCTATGGTCACCCATCTCTGCAGCCTTCAATCCTCCCCACCCTGGTCCCCACTGTTCCTGATGGCTTTGGGGGGCCTCAGGGAAGCACAGAGAAGCTGGGACTCACCCTGCAAAATAATCCAGCCCAGGAGGACTGGGTGGTGGGGGAACCCCACAAAGAAGCGAGTGTGTGAGCAGCTCTTCCGCACACAATGGCCCCTCAGAAACCTGTTCCAGGGGAAAACAGAGGATCTCTATCGGCAAGGCCTAAGAAAGAAATGTCTGTCTTCTTTCAGGACCTGCCCCCGCAGGCTCCAGGCCAAGAATGTCCGGCGCGGGGTCTATTAAGTTTCTAAAATTATGCCTAGGTTGGAGGGTTGGTGGGGGTGAGGATCGGGAAAGGATGTGGTGGGCGGGCAGGCAGGATATCTTTCTTCTGGTCCCTCATGCCCCAGCCTGCACGTTGGGCAGTGGGAAGGGAGTGGAGTGGCCCTCCAGCAGATATCAGGTTGGCCTGAGAATCAAAAACTCTGTGCACATGGCTTGGCTGCTCAATTGTCTTCAGATATTGCCACAGTGCCTTCCCAGAGTGCTCAGGTTTTTCCCCGAGCAAGGGAGCAATGGGATGGAGCCATAAATAAGAGGAAAAAAACCATCGCCCAGTGGTCATAATCTAGAAGTGGAAACAGGGCTGCTATGGTGGGTTGTGCAGGTTGTGCACTGCATAAATGCAGGAGGCACTCTTCTGAAGTATGGAGTCATGCTGTGTACAACTCAGACAACCATTCAAGGCAACCTGTAATGTAACAGGAGGGGGACCAGCTGGCTCATGGGAGCAAGCCTTCACTCTTGGGTGGGGCTGGGGAAATGTGAATCAGTGGCCAGTTTGTACGTGGAAGACAGAACAAGACCTCACTACAGTGTCAGTCCTAATTGAAATACTTAGGACCCCTCTCTCCCAGCTACGAAAATCAAAGGGATAGGAGGAGGGAGGAAAAGTCACCCTACCTCCCAGATACAGTTTCCAGAAAAAAGTACAGTACATGGCTAGGCATCGTGGCTCATGTCTCAGCAATTTGGGAGGCTGAAACAGGAGGATCACTTGAGGCCAGGAGTTCAAGACCAGCCTGGGCAACATAGTGCAACCAAAAAAAAAAAAAAAATTTTTTTTAATTAGCCAGATGTGGTGGCACATCACCCCATTACACTCCAGCCTGGGCAACAGAACGAGACCCTGTCTGCAAAACATATGTGTAGGGAGCCCAGTTAAACTCAAATGTCAGAGAAACAGTGAATACTTTTTTAGCATATCTTAAATACAGCCTGGGATATACTTATACTAAAAAATCATTTGTTGTTTCTCTAACATTTGAATTTAACCAGGCATCCTGCAGTTTTATTTGCTAAATCTAGCAACCTTTCCTCTAGAGGACATCCCTATGACAACACTTTTTATCACCCACCATTGCCTGGAAATGGCTATTAAATTGCAGTCAATTGGGAGCAAATTTCTTTCAAGCATTTTTCCTTTTTTTTTTCTTTTCTTTTTTTTTTTTTTTAAGACAGAGTCTCCCTGTGTTGCCCAGGCTGGAGTGCAGTGGTGCGATCCCGCCTCACTGCAATCTCCACCTCTCGGATTCAAGCGATTCTCCTGCCTCAGCCTCCTGAGTAGCTGGGATGACAGGGGTGCGCCACCATGCTTGGTTAATTTTTTTGTAGTTTTAGTAGAGACGGGGTTTCACCATGTTGTCCAGGCTGGTCTCGAACTCCTGACCTCAGGTGATTCACCTGCCTCGGCCTCCCAAAGTGCTGGGATTACAGGTGTGAGCCACAGTGCCTGGCCCTCCCATTTTGACTGCCGTGCAGTCCTACAGGATATGGAGTGTGGCAACAATTCCCATCCAACGAAGCTTAATGGCTTCCTTCTTCCCCTCGGGGCTCTGAAATCACCACCCGCCTGGCAAAGAGGGATATATGGGCGCCCACACAGCCATGTCACGGAGAGGATGGAAAAACAGGGTCTCAAAGCCCAAGGATCTCCTGGCACTGCCCACACCGCCAAAGCTCAGGAGAGTCAACCATGTGCCAGGCTTGCTCAGCCTGGATCTAAAACGGGGGTCTCTCCAGTGAGTCAGACCAGGTCATTTCCCAGCCTAGGGACTCTGTGACTCCTGGGAGCCGCTGTGGTCTTTGGCTGCCCTGTCCTCATCATTCCTGTGAAATGGGACCACCTCGGGGGCAGCCTGGAGCGTTGGTGAAGACGTGTCTCCCTCCCTGGCTTGTTCTGGGCTCTCTGGAAGGCAGGTGAAGAATGAGGAAGGAAGGGCCTGATTGGGCAACTCCCAGCAGGTTTCTGTGGGAACGGCTGTCTGTCCTCGTGTGGGTCACCTGCAGTTAGAGCGAACTGCACTTCATGTGGCCAGCGGGAGGTCGGGTCCAGCCCAGCTCAGGTCACTCACATGCACAGAGAACCTGGATGGAAAGTTACCAAGGTCCGGGCAGGAGCCCTCGAAGAGACAGCAGACCTTCCCACCCCACTCCCAGCCCAGAACTGGCCACCCACGCCCTCACCCCATTCTCCCCTGACATCTCTGTTTGTCCACGTCCTTGAGAAGGGTGGAGGGACAAGGACAGACTGAAAAGAGATGTTTGGAGGATGAGTCAGCCCTCTTGGGGAATGATTTCACTGTAGAACAAAGTTCGGTTACACCAGAAGCTCTTGGGCACCATCTCAGGGTCTCCCATGGCTCCTGAAGGCTTGTGGGACCCTGCTGTGTCCCCTAGAATCCTGACCTCCGAAACCTGCAAAAGTTGTCCTTGTGGGGCACAGCCAACGGCCTGGGTGCCTCCTGATGGGCGAGGTCAGCCAGTCGGGTGCTTCACTCTAAGTTTTTCTTTGGATTGTTTTTTTGTTTTTTGGGGTTTGTTTTAGATGGAGTTTCACTCTGTTGCCCAGGCTGGAGTGCAGTGGTACAATGTCGACTCACTGTAACCTCCACCACCTGGGTTCAAGCGATTCTCCTGCCTCAGCCTCCCGAGTAGCTGGGACTACAGGCACCTATCACCACGCCTGGCTAGTTTTTGTATTTTTAGTAGAGATGGGGTTTCACCATGTTGACCAGGCTGGTCTCGAACTCCTGACCTCAAGATCACTCTAGTTTTTGTTTCCACTTCTGGATCCCTATGGGATGGAGTGAGAGACTGGACACTCACATTGAGAGAGAGACCAGAGCTCCTGGGTCACCTGGGGGAAAAAGCGATGCAGCCAGATGCCAGGTCCCAGGACTGCCTTCTCCTGACCATCTGGGTAATTCAGACACAGCCGGGTCTGAGGTGCCAGAGTGTGTTGTTCCACCTGTTTAGACCTGCCCCACCTTGAAGACATCGGTGATTCACAGTCTCCCCTAGAACCGACAATTCCTGGAGGGTGGGGCCCCTGCTAATTCAAGCTGGTCTCCTAGGAGAGCTCCCAGAGGGCAAGGGCAGTCAGGGAAGGCTTCCAGGAGGAAGTGGCTCTTGTTGAAGGCTAAGCCAGAGTTAGGTGGGAGAGGAGCAGGAAGGGTGTCCTTGCAGGGGGCACAGCAAGACAGAGGGTGTGGCGTGTGCTGGCTCGGCAGTTCATACTGGTGGAACCAAGGGCACGGAGGTGGCTGGGAAAAAGCCCAGACAGAAAGGACATCCCAGAAACGAGGATTCACACTCCAAGCTCTGGCCTCGCCCTGCCACATGTTGTCAGATGACCGGGCGGGCCACTTCTCTTGCTGAATGTTTATCTCCTTATCTCTAAAATGGAACCGACAGTTGAGATCAATGCCTGTGCTCTGTGGGGTTCCTCTGCTCCCTGGCAGGCCCTGAGATTTGGACATTTGCACATGACCCATCTCATTCATTCCCAGCAACACCAGTCAACAGTGGAACCATTATGCCCATTGTACAGATGGGGCAGCTGAGGCTTGTGAAGGCTCAGAAGGACGTCCCAGTTTCTCTCACTGTCCTTTCTCTCTCCTACGGATGCTGGGACAAATGACCACAAACTGGGTGGCTTAAAACAACAGAAATTGATTGTCACAGTTCTGGAGACTGGAAGTCCAAAATCAAGGTGTCAGAGGACTGGTCCTTCCAGAGGCCTTTCTTTTCTTCTTTGTTTTTGAGATAGAGTCTCACTCTGTTGCCCAGGCTGGAATGCAGTGGCATGATCTTGGCTCACTGCAACCCCCACCTCCCGGGTTCAAGCAATTCTCCTGACTCAGCCTCCCAAGTAGCTGGAATTACAGGCACATGCCACCAGGCCTGGCTAATTTTTATAGTTTTAGTAGAGACAGGGTTTCACCATGTTGGCCAGGCTGGTCTTGAACTCCTGACCTCAGTGACCTGCCCACCTCAACCTCCCGAAGTGCTCAGATTACAGGCATGAACCACTGTGCCCAGCCCTTTTTTTTTTTTTTTTTTTTTTTTTAAGACAGCGTCTTACTCTGTCGCCCAGGCTGGAATGCAATGGCACAACTTCAGCTCACTGCAACCTCCACCTCCAGGGCTCAAGGGATCCTCCCATCTTGGCCTCCCAGAGTGCTGGAATCACAAGTATGAATCAGTGCGCCCAGCTTGTTTTCACCTTTTAGCTCTTACAAATATCTTCTTACTTCCTCTGATATGTCTACTAGAACATTTAAACTTGCCTAGTGGCATGCATTACCCTGCAGCCAGACCAGCTCTGTTCTAGACATCAGGCAGTTTAACAGCAGGGAGTCAGTTCAGTGATTGTCATGACAGCGCATGCATGGCTTCCAGGACCCCGCGGCCCGCTGGCGGATGGGGCTGGGCACGAACCCAACAGGCTGGGTCTGAGTGCCTCACTCACAGATTCTTCTCCAGCACCCAGCTCAGCAGCTGGCATGGGGTGGACGCCCAGTCAGTACACAGTGGGAGAATGAATGAATGAACAAAGGAAGGAGGGAGAGACCAAGCTGGGGCTCTGGGAGAAAAGGAGACAGGAAAGTCCCAGGGGACAGCGGCCGAGGAAAGAACACAGATCCCAGGAAGAAAAGCGACACCAGAGCCCCATCTCCCCTGGGGTGTAAACAGCATGGGCAACCACTCAGTAAAGACCTTAGGCGAGGTGGCTCATGCCTGCAATCCCAGCACTTTTGGAAGGGTGAGGAGAGTGGATCACCTGAGGTCAGGAGTTCGAGACCAGCCTGGCCAACACGGTGAAACCCTGTCTCTACTAAAAATACAAAAATTTGCTGGGCATGATGGCGCATGCCTGTAATCCCACCTACTCAGGAGGCTGAGGCAGGAGAATCGCTTGAACCTGGGAGGCGGAGGTTGCAGTGAGCCGAGATCGCACCATTGCACTCCCGCCTGGGCAACGAGAGTGAAACTCCATCTCGATAAACAAATAAATAAATAGCCAAGTGTGGTGGTGCGTGCCTGTAATCCCAGCTTCTCAGGAGGCTGAGGCAGGAGAATCGCTTGAACCTGGGAGGTGGAATGAATCGAGATTGCACCGCTGCAATCCAACCTGGGAGACAGAGCGAGACTATGTCTTTAAAAAATAAATAAATAAATAAAGTGATTAAAAAAAAAAGAAAAGAAAAGTGAAGACCTATGTGGTATAATAAAAAATATCTATTTGGTCTTTGTCCCCTGTCACTGGTTCCTGGCACAGAGTTGCTAAAGCCCTTGGACCCTCCTCAGTGATTAGAGTATCTTTCGTATGCTAATGAGATGACTCAAGATGACTCAGTGTGGGGGTACCTAGACAGCTTTGGAATGCTTAGAGGGTTAGAAGGTTCAGTTCACTCCCTCCTCACCTCTGGGGAGGGGAGAGGGACTAGGAATTGGGTCCAACCACCAATGGCCATGATTTAATCAATTATGCCTATGTCATGAAACCTTACTAAGAACCACTACATAGGTTTCCGGGAGCGCCCAGGTTGGCAAATATATCCACTACCTCGGAGGTGGGGCACCCCAACTCCACGGGGTCAGTGGTCCTACATTCGGGGCCCTTCCAGACCCCACCCTATGCTCCTCTGCATTTGGCTGTTTGTATCTTTCATAATAAACTGTAGTACTGCTGGACAGCGTGGCTGCCACCTGGAATCCCAGCGCTTTGGGAGGCTGAGGCAGGCAGATCCCTTGAGGCCAGGGAATTGAGACCAGCCTGGGCAACACAGTGAGACCCCATCTCTACAAAAAAAATTTTTTTAATTAGCCAGGCGTGGTATCGAGTGACTGTGCTCCCAGCTACTCGGAAGGCTGAGGTGGGAGGATTGCTTGAGGCTAGGAGATTGAGGCTGCAGTCGGCTATGATTGTGCCACTGTACTCCAGCCATGGGTGACAGAGTGAGACCCTGTCTCAACAAAACAAAAAACAAAACAAAACAAAAAAAAAGAAAAAAAGAAAGGGGCTTCTTATGAATAACAAAAGATGTACCTCTCATCTTTGCCACTCAGGAAATTACAAGGATCTTAGAAGTTCTGTCAGGTATCTGAGGCAAAGACCAAATACATATTTCCTGTTATATCACAATATCACAGACTACCCTCTGGCCTTTGAACACAGATCCCTTACAGTCAGATGATCATAAATGCCAAAAGATGCCCAGCGTGGGCAACATAGGAAGACTGCATCGCTACAAAAATTCTTAAAAATTTACTGGGCATTGTGATGGACATGTGTGGCCCCAACTACTCAGGAGGCTGAGGCAGGAGGATCACTTGAGCCCAAGAGGTTGAGGCTGCAGTGAGCTGTGATTGAGCCACTGTACTCCAACCTGGACAACAGAGCAAGACTCTATCTCAAAAAAAAAAAAAAAAAAAAAGATGCTGGCAGGGTGCAGTGGCTCATGCCTATAATCCCAACACTTTGGGAGGCCGAGGCAGGCAGATCACCTGAAGGGTCAGGAGTTCGAGACCAGCCTGGTCAACATGGTGAAACCCTATCTCTACTAAAAATACAAAACTCCAGGCATGGTGGCGCAAGCCTGTGGTCTCAGTTGCTTGAGAGGCTGAGGCAAGAGGATTGCTTGAACCCAGCAGGCAGTGGTTGCGGTGAGCCGAGCTCACACCAATACACTTCAACCTGGGCAACAGAGCGAGACTCCAACTCAAAAAATACATAAATAGAAATAAAAAAGATGCCAGCACATTGCTAAAATCCCATCAGTCCTTAATAATGATACGGTCCACCATCCCATGAAATGTATGAAAATGTCCCCTAGGGTAAGGCTGCCCAGACTTGCAGGCTTCCATTCTGTCTTATCAAGTTCCAAAAGCAGGGGCGGTCCCAGCAATATATGGATTTACTCTTTTTTTTTTTTAGACGGAGCTTTGCTCTGTCACCCAGGCTGGAGTGCAGTGGCACGACTCACTGCAACCTCTGCCTCCTGGGTTCAAGGGATTCTCCTGCCTCAGCCTCCCGAGTAAATGGGACTACGGGCTCATGCCACCACGCCCAGCTAATTTTTGCATTTTTAGTAGAGACAGGGTGTCACCATATTGGTCAAACTGGTCTTGAACTCCTGACCTTGTGATCTGCCCACCTTGGCCTCCCAAAATGCTGGAATTACAGGGGTGAGCCACCGTGCCTGGCCTACATGGATTCAATCTTGCAGGCATCTGGTGTAACTGAGCCAAGAGACAATGCCATCTCTTGATCTAAGCCTCTTTGAAGGTGTTAATGTAATATTAAATATCCTTCTTTCCGTAAACTATTTATTTATTTATTTATTCATTCATTCATTCATTCATTTTATTTATTTGAGACAGGGTCTCACTGTGTCACACAGGCTGGAGTGCAGCAGCTTAATCATAGCTCACCACAGCCTCAACCCCCTGAGATCAAACGACCCTCCCACCTCAGCCTCCCAAGCAGCTGAGACTACAGGTGCATGCCACCACAACCACCTTTAAAAAAAAATTTTTTTTTCACAGAGATGGGGTCTCACTATGTTGCCCAAGCTGGTCTCAAACTCCTGGGCTCAAGTGATCCTCCCCACTCAGCTGCTGGGATTACAGGCATGAGCCACTGCACCTGGCCATAACCCATTTATTTATTCACCCTTTTACCTCCAGCTATTTTTGTTTCTTCTCTCCATTTATGCCCAAACTTTTTCCCCTTTGGAAGGGACATTCTGTTCTGCCACTGTGCTGGTCTAGATTGCAGGCAGAAATACTAGTGTAGCAGGTGCCTCCCCTGGCAAGGCGGGAGGAGAGCCCTGAATTTGTAATCAGCCAGGCAGAAGTAGGGGTAGCCTGGGGACGCCATTTGCACTGGTGTCTGAAGTGCGAGCAGTCCTGTGGGACTCAGCCCTTTGACCGTGCAGTCTGCACTAACTGTGGGCAGCTTCTGTCCGAACTCAATTGAATTGCTGGCCACGCAGTTGGCGTCACAGAATCTGGACAGTGTGCTTGAGGGGCTCCCTAGGCTTTCGTTGTGTGCGATGGGGCTAATAGCAAGATAGTTTCTCTCTGGCCATGGAGCCAGTGGCTGTTGTCCCCGTCTCCCAGTGGGTGGAGCATTTATGGGGGTGGGGAGAGGGTTGTTTATAGAGCTGCAAATTAAAAACCCAGCACTGGCCGGGCGCAGTGGCTCATGCCTGTAATCCCAGCACTTGGGGAGGCCGAGGCGGGCGGATCACAAGGTCAGGAGTTCGAGTTCAGCCTGGCTAACATGGTGAAACCCCATCTCTACTAAAAATACAAAAAATAGCTAGGTGTGGTGGTGCGTGTTGGTGGGTGCCTGTAATCCCAGCTGCTCAGGAGCCTGAGGCAGGAGAGTCACATGAACCTGGGAGGTGGAGGTTGCAGTGAGCCGAGATTACACCACTGCACCCCAGCCTGGGCGACAGAGCGAAACTCAGTCTCAATAAAACCCCAAAAAACAAAACCCAGCACTTACCAGCGCAGTGGCTTACGCCTGTAATCCCAGCACTTTGGGAGGCCAAGGCGGGCGGATGGCTTGAAGTCAGGAGTTCGAGACCAGCCTGGCCAACGTGGCAAAAACCCCTCTCTACTAAAAATACAAAATTTAGCTGGGCGTGGTGGCGCTTACCTGTAATCCCAGCTACTTGGGATGCTGAAGCAGGAGAATAGTGTGAACCTGGGAGGCAGAGGTTGCAGTGAGTCGAGATCACACCACTGTACTCCAGCCTGGGTGACAAAGCAAGACTTCGACTCAAAAACAAAAAAGAAAAAAACCCCAGCACTGCTGGGCTCAGAGGACGCATCTCCACATGGCATGATGAGGCAAAGACCAGTGCTCCAAAGGCCCTAAATGTCATGTGACCCACGTGCACTTCACCCTATGGCGAGAAGCCGCCAACTCAGTTCAGGGGTCAGGCAAGAGACACAAACGGGAGAAGCAAGCTGAGTGTAATGATTATAACCACAGGGCATTCTTGGCTTATATTGCACTTTCCTTTTTTTTTTTTTTTTTTTTTTTTTTTTGAGACAGTCTCAGTCTGTTGCCCAGACTGGAATGCAGTGACATGATCATAGCTCACTGCAGCCTTGACTTCCCGGGTTCGAACCACCCTCCTGCCTCAGCTTCCTGAGTAGCTGGAACCACAGGTGCATGCCACCACATCCGATGATTTTTTAAAATTTTTCTTTTGTAGAGATAGGGTCCTGCTATGCTGCCCAGGCTGATCTTAAACTCCTGGCCTCAAGCGATCCTCCCACCTTGGCCTCTGATATAGTTTGGATATTTGTCCCAGATTACATCTCATGTTGAAATGATATCCGTGGCCAGGTGCAGTGGCTCATGCCTGTAATCCCAGCACTTTGGGAGGCTGAGGTCAGTGGATCACCTGAGGTCAGGAGTTCGAGATTAGCCTGGCCAACATGGTGAAACCCTGTCTCTACTAAAAATACAAAAATTAGCCGAGTGTGGTGGCGGGTGCCTGCAATCCCAGCTAGTTGGGAGGCTGAGGCAGGGAGATTGCTGGAATCTGGGAGGCAGAGGCTGCAGTGAGCCAAGATCGTACCACTGCACTCCAGCCTGGAGAACAGAGTGAGACTCCGTCTCAAAAAAAAGAAAAGAAAAGAAAAGAAAAAGAAATGAAGAAATGTAATCCTCCACAATGTTGGAGGTGGGGCCTGGGGGGAGGTGTTTGGATCCTGGAAGCGGATCCCCCATGATTGGCTTGGGCCATCCCCTTGGTGATGAGTGAACTCTTGCTCTGAGTTCACAGGAGATCTGGTTGTTTAAAAGAGTGTGGCCCCCTTACCGGGTACAGTGGCTCATGCCTGTAATCCCAGCACTTTGGGAGGCTGAGGCAGGCGGATCACCCCGAGGTTGGGAGTTCGAGACCAGCCTGACCAACATGGAGAACCCCTGTCTCTACTAAAAATACAAAATTAGCCGGGCATGGTGGCTCATACCTGTAATACCAGCTACTAGGGAGGCTGAGGCAGGAGAATTGCTTGAACCTGGGAGGCAGACGTTGCAGTGAGACGAGATCGTGTCACTGCATTCCAGCCTGGGCAACAAGAGCAAAACTCTATCTCAAAAAAAAAAAAAATGTGTGGCCTTCCTCCCAACACTCTCTCTTGCTCCTGTTTTCGCCATGGGACATGCCTGTTCCCCCTCTGCCTTCCACCATGACTGTAAGCTTCCTGAGGCCTCCCCAGAAGCTGAACAGAGGCCAGCATCATGCTTCCTATACAGCCTGCAGAACTGTGAGCCCAGTAAACCTCAGTTCTTTATAAATTATCCAGTCGCAGGTATGTTTTTGTTTGTTTGTTTTCTTTGGGTTTTTTTTTTTTTTTTTTTTTTTTTTTTGAGACGGAGTCTCTCTCCATTGCCCAGGCTGGAATGCAGTGGCGCGATCTCGGCTCACTGCAAGCTCCACCTCCCGGGTTCATGCCATTCTCCTGCCTCAGCCTCCCGATTAACTGGCACTACAGGTGCCGGCCACCACGCCCAGCTAAATTTTTGTATTTTTTAGTAGAGACGGGGTTTCACCCTGTTAGCCAGGATGGTCTCAATCTCCTGACCTCGTGATCCGCCCACCTCGGCCTCCCAAAGTGCTGGGATTACAGGCATGAGCCACCGCACCCGGCTACCCAGTTGCAAGTATGTTTTTACAGCAATGCAAGAATGCCTAAAACAGCCATCCAAAGCACTGGGATTACAGACGTGAGCCACTGCGGCCGGCCCACTTTCCCACTTTTGAAGGTGATGTGGAAAAAACAGGTCATTTCTATTCTGTGAAAGAATTGGCAGCACAAGTATGATGATATTAGGAACTTATTCTCAGCCTCTGGTCAGGGAGACAGACAATAGGGAGTGGTGGGGACCGTGACAAACTGAAGGGCAAGGCCCCATGTACAGGCGCAGCAGGCACTGTCACGGTCCTGCCCACATCTCCCTCAGCAGCTGCTGCTCCAGGACATGTCAACACTGCACGCTCAGCTCGCCATTTGTGACTTTTCTTTTTTGAGATGTTCTCACTCTGTTGCCCAGGCTGGAATGCAGTGGTGCCATCATGGCTTACTGCAGCCTCAACTTCCTAGGCTCAGGTGATCCTCCCACCTCAGCCTCCTGAGTACCTGGGACTACAGGCACACTCCACCACACCCAGTTAATATTTTTTTTGAGAGAGAGTTTGACTGTTATTGCCCAGGTGGTAGTGCAATGGCGCAACCTAGGCGCACCGTGACCTCTGCCTCCCGGGTTCAAGTGATTCTCCTGCCTTAGCCTCCCGAGTAGCTGGGAATATAGGCATGTGCCACCACGCCTAACTAATTTTGTACTTTAAGACGGGATTTCTCCATGATGGTCAGGCTGGTCTTGAACTCCCGACTTCAGGTGATCCGCCTACCTCGGCCTCCCAAAGTGCTGGGATTACAGGCATGAGCCACTGGACCCAACCCCAGCCAATTTTTATATTTTTTGCAGAGATGGGGTCTTGCTAGGTAGCCCAGGCTGATCTTTAACTCCTGGGCTCTAGCCATCCTCCTGCCTCAGCCTCCCAAAGTGCTGGGATTACAGGCGTGAACCACCAAACCTGGCCCACCTATGACTTTCTATTTGAAGTTTTCTTCCTGGCCTACGTGCAGAATAGACTGGTATTAACTCCCCCCAGAAGCAACCCTCCACCAAGGATAGACAGGAGTCGGAAGAAAACATCCCAGCCCCCTTACCCCTCAGGAAGCACAACCCGTGTTCTACACAGCTCCCCTGAAGTCCCCGGCAGGATGCAGCCCCAGCTGCCCACAAGAGGGGCCAGCTCCCTGACACCCTGTAGTATGTGTTGATTCCTTCCCTGCCCTGACTCTCTTCCCAGCTGCTTGTGAGTGCTTCCTGAGATCCCCTCCCTAGTAAACCACTGGCGCCCAGATCCTAAGATCCTGCTCTCAGAGCCTCTGGGGCAATGCAAACTAAGATAACAAACCAGCTGCTACATCTCTGCAGCCCATTTTTGCTGGGTGGGAAGGCAGGACCTTCCCATTTTTTTCAAAAGAAACCAAGATCCAAAGTTTCCCGTGAAACCTTCTGAGGGTTCATTGCCAGCTCAGATGAAACAGTGCAAAACAAAATGAAACAAAACATGTCTGCAGGCCCGCTCCGGCCCTTGGCCTTGCCAGTTCAGAGCCGCTGGTGGCTGATGAGGGTGGAGGCAGTGGGGATAGTGGGGATGTGGACAGAGGGTGTGCTTGGGAGACTCGCCCTGGCAGCCTGGTGGGGACAGCCCGGAGGAGGTACCACCATAAGCCAGGTCGTGTGGCTTGCTCTTGGGACCCCAGCTGGAAGCATCTGGACCGCCTGGCATGGCCGCCCTCGGGCTGTCAAGAGACTCAGAGTAAACACAGCGTGAACGCTTTCCCAAACACGCAGACCCCAAGCCGCCTGCGGCCTCCCCCTGCTCCCTGGGTGGAGAGCTACCCCAAGACCCCTCTGCCTGCCTGACATCTGAGCTCAGGCCCAGGAAAAACAAACCCGGGGCAGCTGGAGAGCCCCAGGGAAGAGGCAGCAGTCACGGGAGAGTCACTTCTAGACCGCACACTTGTGAACTTCATTTTAATTCTGTGCAGATGGAGGAGGCTGTCTTTACAGATTTCCACCTCCCTACACAACCCCCTTCTTTCCTCTTGCAGAGAAAACAAAAACGGTGTCTCTTGAGATTGCTTTTGCACCGTTTCAGGGGGTTATTTAAAGTCATTGCTTTTCTGCAGTCTTTTCAGAATGTAAATTAAGAATACAAGGTGTCCTGAAGGATACTGGAGGGGTAGGTGGTGATGTGAAATTTCAGTTCTGTGTGTTTATTGTTCTGAACCGCCCAAACCCACCCATGCCCGCTCTAAACTGTGGAATATGCTCAGTGGATTTTCAGCTGGAGCTATATCCACGGAAGAGAAAGAAATTTCTGACAGCAGACCTTTCGTGGGCCTCTATGAACCAGGTATTTCGTATATCATTAGTTCATTTAACCGTCATCATGACCCAATTAGTTGTATAGTTTCATATAATGAATATATATATATATATATATATATTTTTTTTTTTTTTTTGAAATGGAGTCTCACTCTGTCGCCCAGGCTGGAGCGCAGTGGCATGATCTCAGCTCACTGCAAGCTCCACCTCCCGAGTTTACGCCATTCTCCTGCCTCAGCCTCCCGAGTAGCTGGGACTACAGATGCCCACCACCACGCCTGGGTAATTTTTTGTATTTTTAGTAGAGACGGGGTTTCACGGTGTTAGCCAGGATGGTCTCGATCTCCTGACCTTGTGATCCACCTGCCTTGGCCTTTCAAAGTGCTGGGATTACAGGCGTGAGCCACCGTGCTCGGTCGAATATATTTTTTAGATAGCAAAGGGAATTTATTTGCTCATATAGTTGGCAAGTCTGTGGTAAGGACTTCAGGCATAGGTGAATCCAGGAGCACAAATGCCATCATCAAGAATTTCTCAGGCTGGGCGCGGTGGCTCACACCTGTAATCCCAACACTTTGGGAGGCTGAGGCGGGCAGATCACGAGGTCAGGAGTTCAAAATCAGCCTGGCCAGCATAGTGAAACCTCGTCTCTACTAAAAATACAAAAATTAGCCAGGCAAGATGGCGGACACCTGTAGTCTCAGCTACTCAGGAGGCTAAGGCAGGAGAACCACTTGAACCCAGGAGGCAGAGGTTGTGGTGAGCTGAGATCGCACTACTGCACTCTAGCCCAGACAACAGAGCAAAACTTTGTCTCAAAAAAAAAAAAAGATCTCTCTCGGCCAGGTACAGTGGCTCACCCCTGTAATCCCAGCACTTTGGGAGGTCGAGGTGGGCAGATTACCTGAGGTCCGGAGTTCGAGACCAGCCCAGCCAACATGGTGAAACCCCGTCTGTACTAAAAATACAAAAATTAGCTGGGTGTGATGGCAGATGCCTGTAATCCTAGCTACCTGGGAGGCTGAGGCAGGAGAATCTCTTGAGCCCAGGAGGCAGAGGTTGCAAAGAGCCAAGATTGTGCCATTACACTCCAGCCTGGGTGACAAGAGCAAAACTCCATCTCAAAAAAAAATTTTTTTTAATTTTTTTAAAAGAAGAATCACTCTCTTGGCCAGATGTGATGGCTTACACTTGTAATCTCAGAACTTTGGGAGGCCAAGGCAGGAGGATCACTTAAGCTCAGGAGATCAAGACCAGCCTAGGCAACATAGTAAGACCCCATCTCTACCAAAAAAAGTAAATAAATAATTTCTCTCTCTCCATTTTTTGCCTCTGCTCTCCTCTGTGATTATATCATTCATTATCAGGTAGGCCTTTCCCTCAGAGGGGCAAAGAGGGCCTCCAGCAGTTCCAGCCTTATCCCCAACCAACTAAACATTTTTGGTGGAAAGAGAATTTTTTTTTTTTTTTGAGAGGGAGTCTCGCTCTGTTGCCCAGGCTGGAGTGTGGTGGCACGATCTCGGCTCACTGCAAGCTCCACCGCCCGGGTTCCCGCCATTCTCCTGCCTCAGCCTCCCGAGTAGCTGGGAGTACAGGCGCCTGCAACCGCGCCCGGCTAATTTTTTGTATTTTTAGTAGAGACAGGGTTTCACCGTGTTAGCCAGGATGGTCTCGATCTCCTGACCTTGTGATCTGCCCGCCTTGGCCTCCCAAAGTGCTAGGATTACAGGCGTGAGCCACCACGCCCGGCCTAGAGAATATTTATTTTCTAATAGTTCCAGCCAAAATCCCATAACTGAATCTCACTGGTCCAGTGTGGGTCACGTGCCAATCCTCTGGTCAATATCTATGGTTACAGCGATAGAATTCATGATAACAACCCCCTCCCTGGAGTCTGAGACTGTCAGGCTCACTAGAATAGAAATGGAGATGGGTAGTTTACTGTCCTCAGAAGGAGCACTAGATGCTGACATTCAAAAATAACAGATGCCTACCACAGTGGGGCATGTGAGAAGAATAGGTGAGTCCCACGACATCTTGCACAGCAAGGCTGCCGTGACAGTTGCACAGGTTGTGCACTGCACATCTCTAGAGGGGCTCCATTTATTTTCACTGTCACCCTATGTTTATAGATTTATCATGATACATTTCCAACAGACTGCAGTAAACATCTTCAGGAAGGGAAGTATGATCAACTAAAAATGAAAAACACGGCCACAGTATTTTGCAACTGTTCCCGTCAAGACGTAGAGTCTATTTCCTCACCCCTCAAATCTGGGTGGTCTCGAGACTTGCTTTGACCAATAGAATATGGTGGAAGTGACACTATAAATTTTGAGGCTAAGCCTTAAGAGGCTTGGTTTCCACTCTGACCCTCCTGGCATGCTGCCTGAGACTGCCCCATAAGACTACCCCACAAGAAGGCAAAGAGCCCCCAAGAGGGTGAGAGGTCACGTGAAGGAGACCCAAGGTGTCCCAACCAACCAGCTCTAGACTGGAGGACCCAGGAAGGTAAAACGAACTGCTGGGGTGAACTGTGCTGTGTCAACTCATCAAAGCTGATAACTCAATTTCCCAGAACTCCCTCCCCATGTGGTTCTGGTTAGAGTTGTCCACAAGAGGAAGATGGGTGAAATTTAGAGGGTGGAGATGAAGCAGTGGCCGTGACTCTCTGAAGGTCAATGTGGTCTGGTGTGATGATGGTGTCTCCCGAGAACACCTCCCAAATAACTGTTTTTTGTTTGTTTGTGTGTTTTGTTTTGTTTTTTGAGACAGGGTCTCACTCTCTCACCCAGGCTGCAATGCAGTGGTGCGATCTCGGCTCACTGCAGCCTCTGCCTCTTAGGCTCAAGCAATCCTCCCACATCAGCCTCCTGAGTAGCTGGGACTATAGGCACATACCACCATTCCCGGCTCACGTATGCATTTTTAGTGGAGACAGGGTTTCTCCATGTTGCCCAGGCTGGTCTCCAACTCCTGGGCTCAAGCAATCTGCCCACCTCCACCTCCCAAAGTACTGGGATTACAGGTGTGAGCCACCGTGCCTGGGTCCAGATAAACTACTTGCGCCCAAATTTCTGTCTCAGTATCAGCCTCTGGGGGAACAAAGTCTAAGACAGGCTTCTTAGGAAACTCTGAATTCCCCTAGGTTGTGTGCTGAAGGAATGCAGTGACAGAAATCAGAGCAGAAAGAGATCAACCTTCTCTTTTAATCTTTCATTTATTCATTCATTTTACAGTCAATGAGCCACTGCCGTGTGCCTGCGCTGGAGACAGAAAGAGCTCAGAACTTGGAGTCAGCCAAGCTAGTTCTAACTCCAGCCCTGAGACACAGACAAGTCCCCTGAGCTCTTGGAGCCTCAACGGATCCTCACAATGGTCCTACGAGGCAGGAAACCTCATGATCCCCAGTGCCCATGAGGAAATGGAACCACAGAGAGGTTGGGTGACCTGCCTAAAGTCACACAGCTAAACAGTGGCAGAGCCAGGATTTGAACCTGGGAGTCAATTCCAGATCCCATGCGCTTGGTAACTTTCTCAGGAGTTCCAGAGACTGGGCTGACTGATGAAAGTTCCAGAAATTAGGACTTGTTCCAATAAGAGGTATGAATTAGTTCCCCAATGCTTGTGAGAAAGATCCCACTACTTTACTTTAAAAAACAAAACAAAACAAAAAACTTCTTTTTATACGGTGAGTCAGAGTCTTGCTGGAGTGCAGTGGTGCAATCTCAGCTCACTGCAACCTCTGCCTCCCAGGTTAAGGTGATTATCCTGCCTCAGCCTCCCAAGTACCTGGGACAACAGGCTCATACCACCATGCTCTGCTAATTTTCGTAATTTTTTTTTTTTTTTTTTTTTTTTTAAGACAGTCTCGCTCTGTCACCCAGGCTGGAGTGCAAAGGCATGATCTTGGCTCACTGCAAGCTCCGCCTCCCGGGTTCACGCCATTCTCCTGCCTCAGCCTCCACCTGGGACTACAGGTGCCTGCCACCACGCCCAGCTAATTATTTGTGTGTGTTTTTAGTAGAGATGGTTTCACTGTGTTAGCCAGTATGGTCTCGATCTCCTGACCTTGTGATCTGCCTGCCTCGGCCTCCCAAAGTCCTGGGATTACAGGCATGAGCCACCGCACCCGGCCTTTTTTTTTTTTTTTGAGACAGAGTCTCACTCTATTGCCTGGGCTGGAGCTGCTCACCTCAACTTTGACCTCCTTGACCCCCTGGGCTCAGCATCCCGTGTAGCTGGAACTACAGGTGCACACCACCACACCTGGCTAATTGTTCCATATTTTTTGTAGAGATGGAATTTTGCCATGTTGCCCAGGTTGGTCTCGAACTCCTGGGCTCAAGCAATCCACTGACCACTGCACCTGGCCGAAACAATTGTTTTTTTTTTTTTGAGTCAGAGTTTCGCTCTTTTACCCAGACTGGAGTGTAGTATTGCGATCTCAGCTCATCTGGGTTCAAGCGATTCTCCTGTCTCAGCCTCCTGAGTAGCTGGGATTACAGGCACTTGCCACCACACCTGGCAATTTTTTTTTTATTTTTATTTTTTTTTTTTTTTTTTGGTATTTTTAGTAGGGACGGATTTTACCATATTGACCAGGCTGGTCTCAAACTCCTGACCTCAAGAGATCCACCCGCCTCAGCCTCCCAAAGTGTTGAGATTACAGGCGTGAGCCACCACACACAACTGACAAATTATTTTTAAAATCCAAAATGTTTCTATTTCCTGTTTTAACGCAGAAAAGTGTTACCCTGAACACTGACCTAATGCATCACGCATAACACGGTTCTAGGTAAACTACAAAGGGCCTCTCCACTTTGATTTTTTCATGCGTCTTACATTTCAGTATCTTTACTCTTCCATGGAAACTTCACTTCTTTAAGCCGGACGGAATCTGAGCAAGCCCCCCTTGCTACAGGGGGAAAACCCTTGCCTCTCAGATGCCTACCTTCCCAGACACCCCCTGCCAAGCTTCTTTTTTGTTTTTGAGTCAGGGTTTGCTCTGTCACCCAAGCTGGAGCACAGTGGCACAATCTTGGCTCACTGTAGCCTCTACCTCCCGGGCTCAGGTGATCCTCCCACCTCAGCCTCCCAAGTGGCTGAGGCTACAGGCACGCACCACCAAGCCTGGCTAAACAAGCTTCTTCCAACCTGATCCCATCCCCCTAGGAACCCGGGTGTAGACGGCCTCTCTTACCTTTGCTGCAGACGCGTCCCTCCTTCCTAGCCCCAGGGGCTGTGTCATGCACATGACCAAGGCTGGTCAGTTGCTACCCAGCATCTCCTGAGCCTCAGTGATTGCTCCAGTGATGGGCATGTGATCCAAACTGAGCCAATGACAATCAACCCCAAGACCCTTGCTGGAGCTCCTTGAATAAGTCGAATTGTTTACAAGGCTGGTGAGATGAAAGCCTGGAGCTGTCCGGCACCATCTTTACCAGCAGGTAGAGCAAGCCCACTGGAGAATGAATCCAACACGGAGAACAGCAGGGCTTGGACATGGAGACAGATCCCTGACAGCATGGTCTGAGCTTCTGGATCCAGCCAGGCCTGAAGCTCTTGCCCTCCCCACTTCCCAGTGACACAATACATTCTGCAATAGCATAAGCCAATTCCAGTGGGATTCTGGTTTTTGCAGCATTCTGCTATTCATCCTGACTAATGTACTAGACTTAAAAAAACACAAGGCCTGGGTGCGGTGGCTCACGTCTATAATCCCAGCATTTCGGGAGGCAGAGGTGGGCAGATCACCTGAGGTCAGCACTTCGAGACCAGCCTGGCCAACATGGCAAAATGCCATCTCTACTGAAAATACAAAAATTAGCCAGGTATGGTGGTGCACGCCTGTAGCCCCAGCTACTCTGGAGGCTGACGCAGGAGAATGACTTGAACCCGGGAGGCAGAGGTTGCAGTGAGCTGAGAACGTGCCACTATACTCCAGCCTGGGTAACACAGCAAAACTCCATCTCAAAAAATAAATAAAAATTCAAAAATTAGCTGGACGTGGTAGCACACGCCTGTAGTCCCAGCTACTCGGGAGACTGAGGCAGGAAATCATTTGAACCCAGGAGGTGGAGGTTGCAGTGAGATTGCATCAGTGCACTCCAGTCTGGGTGACAAAGTGAGACTCTGTCAAAAAAAAAAAAAAAAAGCCTGTGATTCTCCATTGGCCCAAGACAAGCACAGTCCTGCAGAACACAAAGACACAGTTGCTCCTTGAAAGATTCACAGGAAGGGAAAAATACTTCCCATTCTGTTGTAATGAATCAATACCCAAATAAGACCTGGTTCGTTTCTCAAGCAGGTAATCCTGCCCAAGAGCCATGACTCATCCCAGCCCCGACCAGCCCTGAGGTTGGTGGGGCCCCAGATAACTCGCTATACCTGGGGCCGCCCCAGATTTTCCAAGTCCACGTGTCTTCTCTCCTTTCTCTTCTAGCTAAGAGTCCTGGGAACTCTTTCTAGAGTTCCAAGTAAACACTTTGCAGAATTGCTCAACCCAGATCAACACCAGTAGATGCTCTCAGCACACAAGGAGACATCCGGAGATCTTGCTTTTACTGAGAGTATCCAATCAAAGGGAAAAGACAAAATTGGTCTTGACTCTTTGTATTTTATTTATTTTTTTTTTCTTTTAGCCAAGATCTTGCTCTGTTGACCAGGCTGGAGCGCAGTGGCACGATCATAGCTCATTGCAGCCTCAAACTCCTAGGGTCAAGGGATCTTCCTGCCTCAGCCTCCAAGTAGCTGAGATTACAGGTATGTGCCACCATGGCTAGCTATTATTTTGTTCTTTTTTTACTTTTTATTTTTTGAGACTGAGTCTTGCTCTGTCATCCAGGCTGGAGTACAGTGGCGTGTTCTCGGCTCACTGCAACCTCCACCTCCTGGGTTCAAGTGATTCTCCTGCCTCAGCATCCCTAGTAGCTGGGATTTCAGGCGCACACCACCATGCCCAGCTAATTTTTGTATTTTAGTAGAGATGGGGTTTTGCCATGTTGACCAGGCTGGTCTCGAACTCCTGACCTCAAGTGATCTGCCCACCTTTGCCTCCCAAAGTGCTGGAATTACAGGCGTGGGTCACCGCTCCCAGCCTATTTTAGTTTTTTTAGAGAATGGCATCTCACTATGTTGCCCAGACTGGCTTTGAACTCCTGGCCTCAAGTAATCCTCCCGCCTCATCCTCCCAAAGTGCTGGGATTACAGGCATGAGCCACGGCACCCGGCCTCACCCCCTCTTACCAAGTGCTGGGCTGGCACCCAGGACCTCAGCAGCAAAGGGAGCTTCACAGGCATCAGATGAGGAAGGCTCAGAAGGCTGAGCGCAGGGAAGGAGGCTCTGTCTGCAGGACACTGAGGACTTTGGGGAAGGCACTCAGCTGGGAAGTCAGACATGACCTCATCCTAGTTGAGGTTCCCTAGAAGCAGAGCCTGGGATGGAGATGTGGGTGCATGTGGTTTTCTGGAAGTGAGGGTTCTCAGGAGAGGGGAGTAAGGAGACAAGGGGCAGGAGGAAGAACAGCAGACAGGTCCCAGCTGGAGACCTGATCCCAGGGCAGGTCTGAAGCATGAGTTTTCTGAGTCAGTCCTGCCTGGAGGCAAGGGGCCCCTGCTGAGGACCTGTCCTCGGCCAGTCAATCCCTCTGGGGTCCCTCTGGGCTGCCAAGAAGGGTGGGTGAGGGGTGGGAAACAGCTGTGAGCAGTCAGCGGCTACACTCAAAGCCGCTGGCCCCTTCCTTCCTCTTCTTGGCTGCACACCTGCTTTTGGGGAAGGAGCTCGTGAACCGGTTGCAGCCGGGGTGGGAAGAATTAAAGAGACACTCCTAGCTCAGTGCTGAGGGCCCAGGGCTTCAGAGGCAGAGGCAGCTGGGATCAAATCTTGATTCTGGGTTGACTCAAGTCTCCTGCGTGGAGCTCCAGGGGTGCACAGCTCATGGGGTGCGGTACGGATCACCATGGCCATGTGCTAGGCGCTTTTTCCCCCAACAGCCCGGCACATGGCAAGTGCTCAACGAATCATGGCTTTGCAAACATCTCCAAGTGTCACAGGCCTGGCCGCTATGGTGGGAGATTTACCATCAGTCACCAGGTGTTGGGGAGGGAAGAGAAGGAGTTCGGGTGTCTTCCTGAACTCATTCCAGCACCCACAGGCGCTGAGTGCACTTCTACCTGGGTCAGGTCTTGCTCCTTCTCATCGAGTGCAAGGCGGGCACACAGGACCCCGGCAGAATGGAGGTCATGAGAGTCCAGATAGGAACCAGACCCCTGGCCTTGGGGGGATCCAGACCTCTGTGTTTGGGAGTCCTGGCTTCCCCAACTTCCCCTCCTAGCCTCAGCCCCTGTGGATGGAAAAGTACTCCCAACTGGCATGACCAATTGATTGGTTTGGGGCACAAAGCTGGGTCCTCTCCGAGGAGCAACTTGGCAGGAGGTACAGGCAGTCTGGCCTTGGCCTTGGCCAGAGTGCTACTTTGAAAGTGCTTCGAACTCGCCAATGATGTCCTAAAGCCTTGATGACAAATCCCAGCCTTCCGCAGGCCCTGCTGTGGCGGGGACACCCCTTGGGCCTCATTGCAAACCACACGAGCCACCTCCTGTGCCCCGCCTGCTCCAGGCACACGGGAGTCCCTGTTGCGCTACAGCTTCAGGTCTCTCGGGCAGCAGTACCTTCCCCTACCAAGTTGGCTCGTGGCCAACTTGCCTTTTTTTTTTTTGGTAGTCAGACAGGGTCTCATTCTGTCGCCTAGGCTGGAGTGCAGTGGTGAGATCAAAGCTCACCTCAGCCTCACCACAATCCTCCCATCTCAGCTTCCTAGATAGCTGGGACTACAGGCACCCACCACCACGTCCAGATAATGTTTTTTGTTTTTTTTTTTTTTTGAGACGGAGTCTACCTCTGTCGCCCAGGCTGGAGTGCAGTGGCCGGATCTCAGCTCACTGTAAGCTCCGCCTCCCGGGTTTACGCCATTCTCCTGCCTCAGCCTCCCAAGTAGCTAGGACTACAGGCGCCGCCACCACGCCCGGCTAGTTTTTTGTATTTTTTAGTAGAGACGGGGTTTCACCGTGTTAGCCAGGATGGTCTCGATCTCCTGACCTCGTGATCCGCCCGTCTCGGCCTCCCAAAGTGCTGGGATTACAGGCTTGAGCCACCGCGCCCAGCCCCAGATAATGTTTTTATTTTACTTTTTTTTCTAGAGACAGGGGTTGGGGTGGTCTCACTATGTTGGCCAGGCTGGTCTTGAACTCCTGGCCTCAAGCAATCCTCCCGCCTCAGCCTCCCAAAGTGCTAAGATCACATGCATGGGCCACGGTGACCAGCCTGCCATTACCTTTGACGCACGGACAAGAGGTAGCCTCCCATGAGTAGCAGTAGCCACGATAATAGCAATCATTTCTCTTTGCACCCGATTCATTTAAGCACTGTCTGCTTATTTTTGATATTATTGTCCCTGTTTTACATTTGCAGAAACCGAGGCTTAACAAGGTTAAAGTCACCTGCCGGTAGCATGTGGTAGATTTGGCATTTGGACTCAGGGCTGCAGAAAATAAATAACCAGGTTGCCATGGGGTAAGTGCACTGCAGGAGAAGCTGCTTACAGGTGAGGTATCAATGTCCTGTGACTGCAATTATCACATTACCACAAACTGAGGTGCTTAAAACGACAGCAATGTGTTCTCTGTTCTAGAGTCTAAAAGCTTGAAATCAAAATGTCATCAGGACCACCTTCCCCTGGAGGATCTAAGGAGGGTCCTTTCTTGCTTCTTTCTGCTTCTGATGGCTCCAGGCATCCTGGGACAGGGGGCTGCATCACTCTGCACATGGCCTTTTTTTTTTTTTTTTTTTTTTTTTGAGACAAGCTCTCACTCTGTTGCCCAGGCTGGAGTGCAGTGGCGTGAACATAGCTCACTACAGCCACAACCTCCTGAGCTTAGGTGATCCTCAGCCTTCTAAGTAGCCAGGACTACAGGCACACACAACCATAGATGGCTAATTTTTTTGTATTTTTGGTAAAGAGGGGGTTTCACTACATTGCCCAGTCTGGTCGAAAATTCCTGGGCTCAAATGATTCACCCTCCTCAGCCTCCCAACGTGCTGGGATTACGGTGTGAGCCACGGTGCCCGGTCACCACATGGCGCCTTCTCTCCCGTGTGTCTGTAGCTTAAAGCTCCTTCTGTGTTTTTCTTAGGCAGACACCTGTCATTGGGTTTAGAACCCACCCTAAATCCAGGATGATCTCATCTCGAGATTCTTAACTTGATGACATCTGCAAAGACCGTATTTTCTTTCTTTTCTTTTTTTTTTTTTTTTGAGACAGAGTCTCGCTCTGTTGCCAGGCTGGAATGCAGTGGCACAGTCTCGGCTCACTGCAACCTTCGCCTCCCAGGTTCAAGCTATTCTCCTGCCTCAGCCTCCCGAGTAGCTGGGATTACAGGTGCGCGCCACAATGTCCGGCTAATTTTTTTGTATTTTTAGTAGAGACAGGGTTTCACCATGTTAACCAGGATGGTCTTGATCTCCTGACCTCGTGATCCACCCGCCTCGGCCTCCCAAAGTGCTGGGATTACAGGCGTCAGACACTGCGCCTGACCTGGCAAAGACCCTATTTCCAAATCAGATCAGCTTCACAAGTGCTGGGAGTTACGTCATTATCAAGTCACTACAGCTGTGGTGGGGAACAGGATTAGGCAATCTGCTGCCCACCCTCCCCCCCTCCATGCACTGAGAAAGGTGAGGACGATTGGCTCAACCCTGGAGAGAAGGTGAAGGAGGCACCGAGATGATGGGGACAGAGAGAGCTACCATACTCCACTCTCTGCTGGAAACCCTGTTGACAAAGGAGGAAGCAGCCCAGGGAAGCTCCCGCAGGTCCCAGCTCAGAACCAAACAACTACGCCTGACTCTGTGGGCCCAGAGCAGATCACTGCCAGCCGGCCCCTGCAGGCTCTCTGGCCTGGGCTCCCTGGCACGTGGGATCCCTTGGCCCCATCTGGAGGAAGCCCCACCGAGCCAGAGCCAGGGGAAGAGCTGCTGGCTGGACCCCAGGCCCAAGGCAGACACCACCCAGGCCCTTCTTTCGGTTCTGCAAACGCCACTGGCTCTGCTGGCTCTGAGAACAAAGAGTCCAGCCTCCGTGCACATGACTATGCGGTGCCCTCAGCCCCCGCATGGGTCAGAGTTTTCCGTGTGCAGCCTCCTCGTCCTTCTTCTGCTGAATGCCTGGAATTCCACAGGAATTTCCACAGAGGCCCACCCTGCTCCGAGCCCCCTAGTGAAGGAAACAAAGGCCAGCTCTGAGGCCCGGGGCTCGGAGGGCTGTGCTGGCGGCCACTCCAGAGATTTGCTGTTTTAGATAGAAAAGGATGGCCTGGGATCCTGCACCCCAGGGACCCTCTTGGAGGCCCTACTTTGGGGCCTGGGAAAGGAGGTCTCTCCAGCCCCCTCACCCCTGCATACACATAAGTGCATCCCCCAACACACATGCACACAGGAACCAGAGACATGCCTGGCCACACAGGCACACATCACACTGGAGGCAAGATGGGTAGACATGTTCCCAGGGGTGCACCCATCCACATGGACCTGGGGCAGCCCAGGGCCACCTGAACAGGGAAGTGGCACAGCCTGAGTATTGCCTTGGAGTAAGCTAGCCAGGGCTCCAAACTCAGCTCTGCAACCTCAGGCAAGTTACTCAACCTCTCTGTGCCCCCCTCACATCATTTGCAAATAGTAATGTCAGAGGGGTTTGAACCAGAGCAACTCCATCTTGAATAGGGGCTGGGTAAAATGACGCTGAAACCTACTGGGCTGCATTCCCAGACTGTTAGGCATTCTAAGTCACAGGATGAGATAGGAGGTCAGCACAAGATACAGATCTAAAGACCTTGCTGATAAAACAGGTTGCAGTAAAGAAGCCGGCTAAATCCCACCAAAACCAAGATGGCGACGAGGGTGAGCTCTGGTCTTCCTCACTGCTACACTCCCACCAGCGCCATGACAGTTTACAAATGCCATGGCAACGTCAGGAAGTTACCCTATATGGTCTAAAAAGGGGAGGCATGAATAATCCACCCCTCGTTCAGCATATAGTCAAGAAATAACCTTAAAAATGGGCAACCAGCAACCCTTGCATGGGGCTTCTCTGTCTGTGGAGTGGCCATTCTTTATTCCTTTTCTTTCCTAATAAACTTGCTTTCACTTTACAGACTTGCCCTGAATTCTTTCTTGCCCGAGACCCAGGAACCCTCCCTTGGAGTCTGGATCAGGACCCCTTTCTGGTAACAGTACGACCCACCTGAAAGGGTTGTAGTGAGGATTAACTGAATTGATGCATGGATAGCATCCAAACCCTGGAACACAGGAAGTGCTACGTATGTGTTTGCTGTGATTAGCGGCACCACACACACAGACATGTGTAAGGCCACTTAGCAATACACAGACACATGCAGAGGGACATGCGGAACCTCAACAACTCACACACAAATAGACACACAGACGTGGGACATAAGGAGCATTTCTGAGCCACGCTCCCAGTACCTACGTGCACAGACACAGGCACTTATACGCACATGCACACAGATGAGACCATCTTTGCAAAAATTATAACAGTGAGAAAATTGTGACAGTGAAGGGGATCTGATCTAACCGACCCCCATCTTGCCTTTCACCCCCAAACTGCTCCTCATCATTCCTGGGCTTGGGCCACACTAACTCTGGGGAACATTTAGTTTATAGTTTAAGTGATAACTTTTGTTTTTAGTCCATAGTTTAATGATAATGATTCCCTTCCTCCAAACACAACCGCCTTTGTGAAGCTAACAAAAGGCCACCAGGTTACGAAGCTAAGGAATAAGAGAAAGCTAAATTCTGCTAAGGTGTAGACATACATGATTACCAGCCATTATTCCAGAGGCCACAAGATTTGTAACTTTCCCTATTGCCCCTGCAGATAACATCACTATTGTAGAATCTAAGGTCAGCCTTTTGAAACGTCTTCTCAGGTTTTTGCATTTCTGACAATCCACTGAGGACTCGGTGCACATGAGGACCGTTTTCCACAACCCTATGATTGCATCCCCTGCCAATCAGCAGCACCCATTCCCTGGCCAGTCAAACCATCCTTGAAAAACCCTAGCCTCTGAATTTTCAGGGAGACTGACTTGAGTCATAAAACTCCAGTCTCAGTCAGGCACAGTGGCTCATGCCTGTAATCCTAGCAATTTGGGAGGCCAAGGTGGTGGATCACTTGAGGTCAGGAGTTCAGGACCAGCCTGGCCAACATGATGAAACCCCATCTCTACTAAAAATGCCAAAATTAGCCAGTCATGGTGGTGGGCGCCTATAATCCCAGCTACAGCTACTTGGGTGGCTGAGACAGGAGAATCGCTTGAACCTGGGAAGCAGAGGTTGCAGAGAGCTGAGATCACGCCATTGCACTCCAGCCTGGGTGTCACAGTGAGACACCATCTCAAAATAATAAAATAAAATAAAACTCCAGTCTCCCAGTCAGCCAGCTCTGTGTGAATTAAACTCTTTCTCCCTTGCAAATTCCCATCATGATAAATTGGCTCTATTTGGGCAGTGAGCAAAATGAATCCATTAGGTGGTTGCACAGATACACAAATGCATATTCAGAGCCTAAAGACAGATGCACCCACAGTGATCTGTCGCAAACACTTGCATAGACACACATGCATGCACGCATGCAGATACCAAGCAACGCTGGGGCAATGTCTGCAACCAGCGCTCCAGCCAGAGCCAACCCCTGCAGTGGTTCATGATGGTTCCCGTGCTTCCTCTCCCTCTCCCCTCCCTTACGCCCTCCACCCTGGCTCACCTTTGTCCAGGACACACCTGGGAGTGGCCATGGGGACAAGAAGACTTCCATGTCCCTCAACAGGCTCCTTTGTCACCTCTCGGGTTATAATACACCGGCTCACACACAGGCCAGTTTCTGTCTGCCTGACTGCAGATACCCCCAAAGCACCCACTTCAAGGAGGAAATGAAACCTGGGCTCCAGTAGCCTCTGACCCCATATCTGTCTCTCTGACCAAGGGGAAGAAAAATGCCCAAACTGCAACAGCTCCCACCTGTCTCCCCTCCTCTGGGCCAGCGTCCCCAGAGGGACCCTTTCTGTCATCAGCGCCTCAACCCAGACCACGTGGATTAAAAGCTTTCTTCTATGGGACATACGGAGCATGTCTGAGCCACGCTCCCAGTGCCTTTTTGACTCCTCCCAGACCTGTGTCGCAGGCGGCAGGGTTCCACACCCACACGGGCACATGGGGCCAGACTTGGGCTCTGGGTAGCACAAAGACACGGGGCATTTACAGGGGAGGTGGCTGGAGGGTTTGGAAGACACTCGGGCCATCACAGGCTGGGTTCTTTTTCCTCCCCAAGGCTCAGTCTGCTCATCTGTAAAAGGGGGTGAGAAGAACTGCCATCTGCATTGGGCATGAACATTGTGTGGGGCTACCCAGGCTCTGAGCTCCATCCCAAGCATGGAGAAATTTCCCTCCTTAGAAGGCTTGCAATTCTCCAGCCTCCTTGGAGCCAGGCTGAGGCAATCAGGTGTGCCTGCTCCAGATGGAATGGGTGCTAGTGAAGCAGCGTCGTTGTCTGACGTAAATACGCGAGATTTGTTGTCTCACAGCCAATGGAAAACTAGGACGCGGACACACCAGAGTGAGGTTAAGAGCAGAGGTTTAGCAGGCGAAAGAAAGAGCTCTCTGCGCAGACACAAGTCCCAGAGAAAATGGGTTGCTGCTTCCGCAGTGGAATGCAGGAGGTTTTATAGATGAGCTTGAGAAGGCGGAGTCTGATTTACATAGGGCACGAAGATTGGTCGAACCAGGTGTGCTATTTGCATAGTACGTGAAGAACTGGTTAGGACTAGGTGTGCCGTTTGCATAGTGCAAGAAGAAGCTGGCTGTCCCACCCTAATCTTTTATTATGCAGATGAGCTCTCTACCTGGCCAACGCCTATGTTGCCTGTTCCTTTACTGTACACACAGGGACGAAGAAAAGGGAAGATAGAGCCCCCGTTTTGAACGTACCTGGTCTTCAGGTAGCCCTTCCCTATTGGCACAGCTGCCGGCACTCACCTGTGCAAGCTTCCAGCTTGCTCAACTGTGTCTGCAGCTCGATTTTCCAGCCTGCTCTTTGTTAGAAAAGAAATTATTTGGGGGCTACTTTTTATTAAAAGGGAAATTCCACCAAGGACTCTGTTGCCCTTACTATCTGCCTAAATATATATTTTTTCTTTTTTTTTCTTTTGAGATGGAGTCTAGCTTTGTTGCCCAGACTGGAGTGCAGTAGCACAATTTTAGCTCAGTGCAGCCTCCGCCTCCCGGGTTCCAGTGATTCTCCTGCCTCAGCCTCCCGGGTAGCTGGGATTATGGGCACGCACCACCAGTGTGCTCATGTGTAAAAGTGAGCCCAGCTAATCTTTGTATTTTTAGTAGAGATGGGGGTTTCACCATGTTGGCCGGGCTGGTCTCGAACTCCTGATCTCAGGTGATTCACCCACCTCGTGCTATGATTATAGGCGTGGGCCACCGCGCCTGGTCTGCCTAAATAATTTCTATCTCCTGTATCACTAGCACCACAGAGAAGTGGAGAAGGGGCCTCGCAGTAGGTGGTAGGAACACCCACCTCTTGGGGCCAGTGTGGCTGCCATAGGTCCAGGACTGCAGCCTGGGAACAGAGCCCCAGTAGAGTGGTCCAGTTCCGGGCATTCATTGGCGGCTCACTCTCTATCCCATCTTCAGCGCTGGGGCAGAGCTACTCAGTCCTCTTTCTGTAAATTCTTCTTCTTACATCAGCCAAGTCTGTTTCTGCTGCTGGCAGCTGGGGACCAGGGCTCATCTATGGCCTCGTAAAACTGCCGTGAGGAGCAAATGAAACAATCCACCAAAGACTCAGCACAGTGCCTGCCCACGAGGGGCACTCAGCACGTGGACAAACCTGCTATTCACAACATAGGCCGCACGCAACGGCTCATGCCTGTAATCCCAGCACTTTGGGAGGCAGAGGCAGGCAGATCACGAGGTCAGGAGTTCAAGACCAGCCTGACCAAAATGATGAAACGCAGTCTCTACTAAAAATACAAAAATTAGCCGGGCTTGGTGATGCGTGCCTGTAGTCCCAGCTACTCAGGAGGCTGAGGCAGGAGAATCACTTGAACCCGGGAGGTGGAGGTTGCAGTGAGCTGAGATTGCGCCACTGCACTCCAGCCTTGGCCAACACGGCGAGACTCTGTCTCAAAAAAAAAAAATATATTCTGTATTTTCACTAACCTGCAATTACAATTTAGCATCTAACTGTAATTCCTACTTTTTTTTTTTTTTTGAGTCAGTGTCTCACTCTGTCGCCCAGGTTGGAGTGCAATGGCGCAATCTCTGGCTTAATACAACCGCCGCCTCCCAAGTTCAAGCAATTCTCCTGCCTCAGCCTCCCGAGTAGCTGGGATTACAGGCGCCCGCCACCACGCCCGGCTATTTTTGTGTTTTTAGTAGAGACAGGGTTTCACCATATTGGCCGGGCTGGTCTCAAACTCCTGACCTCGTGATCCGCCCTCCTGGGCCTCCCAAAGTGCTGGGATTACAGGCTTGAGCCACCACGCCCGGCCTCTAACTGTAATTCCTAATGGAGCAATTCTCGTGTTAGTATTAGCAAGATTCCAACAGGAATCACAGGTATTTTTAATCCCACAATCTCATTTTAGGTATACATACCCGGCTACCTTTGTAACCTGTGTATTTTTTTTTTTTTTTTTTTTTTTTGCATTGAAAAACTATTCTGGATAGTAAACTTTAGTTATTTAAATGCACAACAAAGCTGGGCGCGGTGGCTCACATTGTAATCGCAGCACTTTGGGAGGCCAAGGTGGGCGGATCACGAGGTCAGGAGATGGAGACCATCCTGGCCAACATGGTGAAACCCCATCTCTACTAAAAATACAAAAATTAGCTGGGCATAGGGGTGGGAGACTGAGCCAGGAGAATGGCTTGAACCCGGGAGGCGGAGGTTGCAGTGAGCCAAGATCGTGCCACTGCACTCCAGCCTGGTGACAGAGCAAGACTCTATCTCAAAATAGAAAAAAAAAAAAAAAAAAAAAAAAAAGATCATAACAAAGTGTTCAAGGAAATGGGTACTGACGTCAACAACTTATTGTGAAATACATCCAAAAAGTAAGATGTGTAGAGTGATGGATGGATAGATCGGTGAATGATTAGGTAGAGAGAGGGATGGATGGATGGATGGATGGATGGATGGATGGATGGATGGATAGATGGATGAATAAACAAATGGGTAGAGTTTAGAGGGATGGTTAGAGGGAGACAGGAATGGATGCATAGATGGTCAGAGGTAGGGATAGATGGATGAATAAATGGATGGGTAAATGGATGAATGGGTAGATGGATGAATGTTTAGAGGGAGAGAAGGATGGATGGGTAAATGGTTAGAGGGAGGGATGGATGGATAGATGATTAGAGGGAGGGATGGATGGATGGATAAATTGATGGATGGATGGGTGGTTAGAGGGAGGGAGGGATAGATGGGGCATGGATAGATGGGTAGATGGATGAATGATTAGAGGGAGGGAAGGATAAATGGGTGAGTGGTGGATGCATGGGTAGATGGATGGATGGATGGATGTTTAGAAGGAGTGAGGGATGGATGGGTGGGTGAGATGCATGCATGGATGGATGAATGGATGGATGGATGGGTGGTTAGAGGGAGGGAGGGATAGATGGGGCATAGACAGATGGGTAGATGGATGAATGATTAGAGGGAGGGAAGGATAAATGGGTGAGTGGTGGATGCATGGGTAGATGGATGGATGGATGGATGTTTAGAAGGAGTGAGGGATGGATGGGTGGGTGAGATGCATGCATGGATGGATGAATGGATGGACAAATAGGACAAAATATTATCTGGGTGATGTGTACATAGGTATTCACCATGCAGTTCTTTCAACTTTTCTTTATATTTGGACATTTTCACAACAAAACTTTGGAAGAAAGATTTAAAAAAGAAAAAAGAATGAAACAGAGAGAAAAGGACATTCAAAGTCTAGGCAAAGAAAAAAGATTCATCTTTAAAATAATCTTTATAGGCCACGTGTGGTGGCTCATGCCTGTAATCCCAGCACTTTGGGAGGCAGAGGAGGGTGGATTACTTGAGATCAGGAGTTCAAGACCTGCCTGGCCAACGTGGTGAAACCCCATCTCTACTAAAAACACAAAAATTAGCCGGAGCCTCTGCCTCCTGGCCTCAAGAGATCCTCCCCTCTCAGCCCCCCAAGTAGCTGGGAGTACAGGCGAGAGCCACCATGCCTGGTTAATTTTTGTATTTTTTGCAGAGATGTGGTTTCACCATGTTGCCCAGGCTGGTCTTGAACTCCTGAGCTCAAGTGATCCACCCGCCTTAGCCTCCCAAAGTACTGAGATTATAGGCGTAAGCCGCCGCACCCGGCAAATAATGTGTCGATGTAGATAACCTTGTATGTTGACTGTCCTCTCACTAGAAAGGGAGGTCCACTCTGCCAGGGATGGGTCCTTATTAGGCACTCATGGCTGGATCCGCAGGGCTGAGCACAGCATCCAGCACGTAGTAGCTGCTCAACATATGTGGGTGGCGTGATCGAGTGCGTAAGTCAGTGAATGGACAAACGAATGAAGGGGTTCTCGCCCTGATACTCGTTCTGCAGCCTGGGAAACTGAAGCTCAGAGACGAAGTGACTTCACTGAGGTCACATGGACAGTGGGCGGCAGAGCTGGAGCTACCTACGCGATTGGGATTACAAAATATTTCACAAGTGCCAAGAAGTGCATGTGACGCAGGGCTCCAGAAAGCTTCCTCTTCGATTTGCCGCAGTCCCTGCAGCAAAGAGGCAGCCCAAGGCTCTGCAGATCACTGCCTCTTCATCAGAGGTGCAGCCACCCTTGTGCAGGCCCCGGCTCGAGGTCTTCCCACTCAATGCTGGTATGGGGGTGATGATCATCCATCTGGCAGGTCACAAGGACAACCCTCGGGATGGGAAATCTGATCCTAACTGCTGAGTCACAGCTAAACGGCAGAATGACGTCATCTGTAACCATGGCATGCATTCCAAACTCAGCCCCAGCTTGTCTTCTCCTCAAGTCCGAGTGAGACACTCTCAATCTACACCACCCCTCCTCATGTTCGGCTGTTTTCAAGCCCACACACTGGCAAAGACGCTGCCAGGAAGGAAGGAAGCCAAGTCCAGGGAGAGGAGAGAGCTGGTTTGCTGTGGGTGGCCAGGAACAAGGTCCCGGGTGTGGAGGAGACAGAGCACAGTCATGATACCAGGCCGGGAGCAGTGGTTGACTCCCGTAATCTCAGCATTTGGGGAGGTTGAGGCAGGAGGATCGCTTGAGCCCAGGAGTTCAAGACCAGCCTGGCAAACATAAGGAAACCCATCTCCATTTAAAAAAAAATTAGCCACGCTTTGTGGAGCATACCTGTAGTACCTGCCACATGGGAGGCTGCGGCAGGAGGGTCGCTTGAGCCCAGGAGGTCGAGGCTGCTGTGAGCTGTGATTATGCCATTGCACTCCAGCCTGGGTGACGGAGAGGGACCCTGTCTCAGAGAAAGAAAGAAAAAGAAAGGGGACGGGGGGAAGGGTAAAGGCCCCATACTGGCATGTACAGCCTCCTGCCCAACCGCCATTTCCAGGAGCCCCTTTCAGAGAGTAAAGAGAGCTGGAACAAGGGCACAATGCTGTGGAAGGACAGACAGACAGATGGACAGACTGCGTGGAGGGCAGAAGGGCCCGCAGCCTCCAGAGGAACACGATAAGCAGGAGAAAGCAGGCCATGCACAAGTGATGTGGGTGCCAGAAGCAAGCTAGCAGATAGAGGAATTCCAATAACCGCACAGCGCTCAAGTGAGATTAACAACACCCTGACTTCTCAGCAGGCCAGCATGGCCCCCTAGAGGCCAAGGGCAGAATTTTATTTCTCTCTCTCTATTGTCTATTTTTGAGACAGAATCTCGCTTTGTCGCCCAGGATGGACTGCAGTGATATGATCTTGGCTCACTGCAACCTCCATCTCCAGGGTTCAAGTGATTCCCCTGCCTCAGCCTCCCAGGTAGCTGTAATTATAGGTATGAGCCATCACGGCCAGTTAATTTTTGTAGTTTTAGTAGAGACGGGGTTTTACCATGTTGGCCAGGCTGGTCTCTAACTCCTGGCCTCAAGGGATTACAGGCATGAGCCACTGCGCTGAGCCTGTTGAGGCAAAGCGCAACCCCAGATCTTCCTAGCCAATGGACCCCTCGCTTCTGAAACAGTTCCGGTGGTCAAGTTCTGGGCATGGCCTGGACTTCTTGGTTTTGTGGGGAGGAATCACTAGTTCTGGGTGTTGATAGACACCAAAGCTTTTCCGACTGTGCATGTCCAGGATACCTGACTTGCTGCGTTGGCTCAGTTTTATCTGCCAGGTAACATGACCTTCTGTTATCAACAGAGTAGGTCCAGTTTGGGCTGGTCTTGCAGTTATGTTTTCTCAAGGAACAGTTTGGGCTCACCCTGTCTTTCTAATCAGCTGAAACTGGAGCATCCCTCAGCCTCAGTTTCCCCAATATCCTGAACTCTGCTCCCTTCATCGTGCACAAAGGCCAGATTTCCTGTGAAACCATGTGGTGCAGGGTTAGGAAGAGACAGCCCTGGCCGGGCACAGTGGATCATACCTGTAACCCCTGCACTTTGGGAGGCTGAAGCAGGCAGAGCACCTGAGGTCAGGAGTTTGAGACCAGCCTGGCCAACATAGTGAAAGTCCTTCTCTACCAAAAATACCAAAAAAATTAGCCAGGTATGGTGGCCCATGTCTGCAATCCCAGCTGCTCTGGAGGCTGAGGCAGGAGAATCTCTTGAATCTAGGAGGCGGAGGCTGCAGTGAGCCAAGATCCCAGCACTGCACTCCAGCCTGGGCGATATAGGGAGACTCTGTCTCAAAAAAAAAAAAAAAAAAAAAAAAAAGACAAAGAAAAAAGAAAGAGACAGTCCTTCCATGCCCCCTGCCTGGGCAAATGACACCTCCACCCACATAGGCTCAAAGCTGGGGAGCAAGATATCCTCCTTACCACTGCCCTCTCCCACCCCCCACCTTTCCCAAACCCTCACAGGGCACAACACAGAGTACTCTGCACCCCAATATCCACTCTCCCCTTCTTCCAAAGCAATAGGACTTCCAAAACATAACTGGGCATAGCCACCCAGAAATAAGACCACATTTCCCAGCCTCCCTTGTATATAGGTGTGGCCAAGGGGTTAAATTCTGGCCAATAGGATGTGCGAAAAAGTGACCTGCGCAGCTCCCTGGATGTGTCATTAAGGGAAAGGGCAGGTCTACCTCCATCATTCCCTTCCCTTCTCCTTTCCCCTTCCTGGTAGTTGGCGTGCAGGAGAGGGTGATCATCTGATTTGGACAATAAGAGCAAAGACAATCGTTTAGGGATAATGGAGCAATAAGGTAGGAGGAGCCTGGGTCCCTGATGCCTTGGAAGAGCCAAACCAGAGCTGGGACACTTACTTACACCAAGACTGACTCAATGTTAAAGGGAAACAGAGGCCAGGTGTGGTGGCTCATGCCTGTAATCCCAGCACTTTGGGAGGCCTAGGAGGGCAGATCACTTGAGGCCAGGATTTCGAGACCAGCCTGGCCAACATGGTGAAACCCCGTCTCTACAAAAAATACAAAAATTAGCCAGGCGTGGTGGCGGGTGCCTGCAGTCTCAGCTCCTCAGGAGGCTGAGGCAGGAGAATCATTTGAGCCGAGGAGACTGAGGCTGCAGTGAGCTGTGATTGTGCCGCTGCACTCCAGCCTGGGCAATAGAGCAAGAATTTGTGTCAAAAAAAAATAAAGAAAGAAAGAAAAGAAAAGAAAGAAACAATCCTTTCATGTTTAAACCAGTTATTTTAAGTCTTCAAAATGGCAGCTGAACCAATATCCCAACTAATAAAGTCACCAAGTTCTGTGCATTTTGCCTCGTGCTGGTCACCTAAATTCATCTACTTCTTTTCTCCTTCTTTTTTTTTTTTTTTTTTTTGAGACAGAATTTCGCTCTTGTTGCCCAGGCTGGAGTGCAATGGCATGATCAGCTCACTGCAAACTCCGCCTCCTGGGTTCAAGCGCAATTCTCCTGACTCAGCCTCCGAAGTAGCTGGGATTACAGGCCTGTACCACCACACCTGGTTAATTTTGTATTTTTAGTAGAGACGGGGTTTCTCCATGTTGATCAGATTGGTCTCAAACTCCTGACCTCAGGTGATCCACCCGCCTCGGCCTCCCAAAGTGCTGGGATTACAGGTGTGAGCCACTGTGCCTGGCCATCTACTTCTTTTCATCTCCACTGACCCCAACCCAGGGAAAGACATGGTCCCCTCCATCCCTTCCCTCACTTCCTGAGCTGCAGCCTCACCAGCTTTCTGTCAAATGTATCAGGCTCACTCGGGCAGCAGAGCCTTCACACATGCTACTGCCTGCTTCTTCCTCTCTTCATCTAGTCACCTCCTATTTTTCCTTCAGATCTCAGCGTGACCACCAGCTCCTCTTCAAGAACAGCCTTCAGTGACTACCCTGATAGGGCAGAGCCCCTGTTATGAAATCCCAGAGCACCATGAACCTCCCCTGCATAATATGTATCATAGTTAGGATTTAAAATCCCCTGAGGGCAACTAGGAATCCACTCCCCAAATCACAGACACACAAGGTTTTTTATTGCGGCACTACTAGTGACAGCAAAACACCAGAAACTCAAACATCCACCAAGAAGGAACTGGTTGAATAATCTATGGCACAGCCACACAAAAGAGTACTATGCAGCAATATAAAGAAATGAGGCTAGGCGTGGTGGCTCACACCTGTAATCCCAGCACTTTGGGAGGCCGAGGCAGGCAGATCACGAGGTCAGGAGATCCAGACCATCCTGGCTAACACAGTAAAACCCTATCTGTACTATACAAAAAATTAGCCAGACGTGGTGGCACACACCTGTAGTCCCAGCTACTCAGGAGGCCGAGGCAGGAGACTCCTTTGAACACGGGAGGTGGAGCTTGCAATGAGCAGAGATCGTGCCATTGCACTCCGGCCTGGGCGACAACGGCAGAGACTCCGTCTCACAAAAAAGAAAGGAAGAAAGGAAGGAAGGAAGGAAGGAAGGAAGGAAGGAAGGAAGGAAGGAAGGAAGGAAGGAAGGAAGGAAGGAAGGAAGGAAGGGCGAGCCAGGCATGGTGATTCGCGCCTGTAATCCTAACACCTTGGGAGGCTGAGGCAGGCAGATAGATCACCTGAGGTCAGGAGTTCCAGACTAGCCTGGCCATCACAGCAAAACTCTGTCTCTACTAAAAATACAAAAATTAGCTGGGCGTGGATGCCTGTAATCCCAGCTGCTCAAGAGGCTGAAGCAGGAGAATTGCTTAAACCCAGGAGGCAGAGGTTGCTGTGAGCCAAGATCACGCCATTGCACTCAAGCCTGGGCAACACAGTGAGACTCCGTCTCAAAAAAAAAAAAAAAAGTTTCCTTATCCTACAATGCAGTGGTCTCCAGGATATATGGTTGAGCAAAAAATAAATAACTGGTCAGGTGTGTTGACTCACACCTGTAATCCCAGAACTTTGGGAGGCCGAAGCAGGTGGATCACCCGAGGTCAGGAGTTTGAGACCAGCCTGACCAACATGACAAAACCGCATCACTACTAAAAATACAAAAATTAGCTGAGCATGGTGGCGGGCGCCTGTAATTCCAGCTACACAGGAGGCTGAGGCAGGAGAATTACTTGAACCCTGGAGGCAGAGGTTGCAGTGAGCCGAGGTTGCAGCACTGCACTCTAGCCTGAGTGACAGAGTGAGACTCTGTCTCAAAAAAAATTTTAAATAAAATAAATAAATAAATAAATAAATAACAGTATCCAAGGATCAGAACTATGAATGCAAAGCATGCTACCTACCTTCTGAATATGCCTGTGGTTTGTATATGTTTGTTCATATTTTCTTTTTTTTTTTTTGAGACAGAGTCTCACTCTGTCGCCCAGGCTGGAGTGCAGTGGCATGATCTCAGCTCACTGCAAGCTCTGCCTCCCAGGTTCACGGCATTCTCCTGCCTCAGCCTCCCGAGTAGCTGGGACTACAGGCGCCCGCCACCATGCTGGGCTAATTTTTTGTATTTTTGGTAGAGACGGGGTTTCACTGAGTTAGCCAGGGTGGTCTCGATCTCCTGTTCTTGTTATCTGCCCGCCTGGGCCTCCCAAAGTGCTGGGATTGCAGGCCTGAGCCACCGTGCCTGGCCTGTTCATATTTTCAAAGAAAAACAACGAAATAATAAAGCCAACATGGGCATTTAGGGGCTAAGAGGAGGGAGACTGGTGATGGGGGGTGGAAGCCCAGCTTCTCTGAGTGTGTCATGTTTTACAGTTTCTATTTGGTAAATGTAAATATTTTACAAAATTACAAAGTCAAATCAAAGACTAAAAGACCAATCCCTTAAAATAAAAAAAATTAAAAGTAAAAAACCAGGAGTATATGCCAACTTGGCATAACCACACTAAGAAGCATTATTGGAAGTAACTTTTTTTCCCTTTTCTATTTTTTCAGACAGAGTCTCACTCTGTCACCCAGGCTGGAGTGCAGTGGCACAATCTTGGCTCACTGCAATCTCTGCCTGCTGTGTTCAAGCAATTCTCATGCCTCAGCCTCCCGACATAGCTGGGATCACGGGCATGCATCGCCACGCCCGGCAAATTTTTTTGTAATTTTAGTAGGGACAGGGTTTCACCATGTTGGCCAGGCTGGTCTCGAACTCCTGACCTCAGGTGATCTGCCCGCCTTGGCCTCCCAAAGTGCTGGGATTGCAGGTGTGAGCCACGGCATCCAGCCTCTTCTTCTTTTTTTTTTTTTAACTTTTACTTGAAGTTCAGGGGTACAAGTACAGGTTTGTTACATAGGTGGACCTGTGTCATGGGGGTTTGTTGCACAGATTATTTCACCACACAAGTATTAAGCCTAGTACCCAGTAGTTATTTTTCCTGATCCTCTCCCTCCTCCTACCCTCCACCCTCCAAAAGGCCCCAGTGTGTGTTGTTCTCCTCTATGTGTCCATGTGTTCTGTCATTGAGCTCCCAGGAAGTGACTTTAAAATAGCATTTTGAGGCTGTGCACGGTGGCTCATACCTGTAATCCCAGCACTTTGGGAAGCCAAAGCGGGCAGATCATGAGGTCATGAGTTTGAGACCAGCCTGGCCAATACGGTGAAACCCTGTCTCTACTAAAAATACAAAAATTAGCCAGGTGTGGTGGCGCATGCCTGTAATCCCAGCTACTCGGGAGGCTGAGGCAGAAGAATTGCTTGAATCCGGGAGGTGGAGGTTGCAGTGAGCAGAGATCGCACCACTGCACTCCAACCTGGGCGACAGAGCAAGACTCTGTCTCAAAAAACAAAAATAGCATTTTGAGCCAGGCACAGTGGCTCATGCCTATAATCCCAGCACTTTGTGAGGCCAGGAGTTTGAGACCAGCCTGGCCAACATGGTGAAACCTCATCTCTATCTACTACTAATAAAAATAAGCTGGGAGTGGTGGCACACAAATGTAATCCTAGCTACCCAGGAGGCTGACGCAGGAGAACTGCTTGAACCCAGGAGGCAGAGTTTGCAGTGAGCCGAGATTGTGCCACTGCACTGCAGCCTGAGTAACAGAGCGAAACTCTGTCTTAAAAAAAAAAAAAAAAAAAAAAAGCACTTCGATTGTATTATATCAGATATTATATATCTCTAGTGGGTTTTACCCTAAGGACAAAAGAACCACCATGAAAGAGAACCACAGTGAAATCCTCACCTGTACTCAGTTATCTTATAGGTAGTGATTATATTAGCATTGTGACATTGAAGCTGTCAGGTGTTTGCCATCTCTTGCTTCCGCTCTCACTATATGATCTCTGCACATGCCTGCTCCCTCTTTGCTGTCCACCATGAGTGGACACAGCCCAAGGCTCTCACCAAATCCAGCTGCCCAATCTTGAACTATTTTTTTTCCTTTTTTTTTTTTTTTTTTTTTTTTTGAGACGGAGTCTTGCTCTGTGCCCCAGGCTGGAGTGCAGCGGCACGATCTTGGCTCACTGCAACTTCTGCCTCCTGGGTTCAAGCAATTCTCCTGCCTCAGCGTCCTAGGTAGCTGGGATTGCAGGCGCCCACCACCACACTCAGCTAATTTTTTGTGTTTTTAATAGAGATGGGGTCTCACTATGTTGGCCAGGCTGGTTTCGAACTCCTGACCTCAAATGATCCACCTGCCTCGGCCTCCCAGAGGCGCTAGGATTACAGACATGAGCCACCACTCCTGGTCCCAATCTTGAAGTTTTAAGCCCCTTTTCTTTGTAAATTTTAAAAAAGAAATGATTATCTTTGTAATACAGGATAAAGAAAATAAGAAATTGGGGGAGCACGGTGGTTCACACCTGTAATCTCAGAACTTTGGGAGGCCAAGGTGGGTGGATCGTTTGAGCTCACGAGTCTGAGATCTTGTTAAACTGGAGGAACCTTGTCTCTATAAAGAAAATACAAAAACTAGCCAGGTTTGGTGGTGCATACCTATAGTCCCAGTTACTTAGGAGGCTGAGGTCTAAGGATGGCTTGAGCCCAGGAGATAGAGGTTGCAGTGAGCCAAGATTATGCCACTGCACTCCAGCCTGGGTGATACAACCAGATCTTGACTCAAAAGGAAAGAAAGAAAGATAAAGAAAGAAAGACAGAAAGACAGAAAGAAGGAAGAAGGAAGGAAGGAAGGAAGGAAGGAAGGAAGGAAGGAAGGAAGGAAAGAAGGAAAGAAGGAAAGAAAGGGAAATTGTGTTAATGCTGATAGAAACCCAGATTTTCTATGTTAGAAAAAAAGAGATATATGCCAGGCATGGTGGCTCACACCTGTAATTCCAGCACTTTGGGAGGCCAAGGTAGGCGGATCACCTGATGTTAGGAGTCTGAGACCAGCCTGGCCAATTTGGTGAAACCTCATCTCTACTAAAAAATACAAAAATTAGCTGAGCGTGGTGGTGTGCACCTGTAGCCTCAGCTACTCAGGAGGCTGAGACAAGAGAATCGCTTGAACCTGGGAGACAGAGGTTGCAGTGAGCTGAAATCATGCCACTGCACTCCAGCGTGGGTAACAGAGCAAAACTCTGTCTCAAAAAAAAAAAAAAAAAAAAAAAAAAAAAAAAAGGCCAGGCACAGTGGCTCACGTCTATAATCCCAACGCTTTGGGAGGCTGAGATGGGCGGATCACAAGGTCAGGAGTTCAAGACCAGCCTGACCAACATGGTGAAACCCCGTCTCTACTGAAATTACCAAAATTAGCTGGGCGTGGTGGTGCACGCCTGAAATCCCAGCTACTTAGGAGGCTGAGGCAGGAGAATCACTTAAACCCAGGAAGCGGAGGTTGCAGTGAGCCGAGATCATGCCACTGCACTCCAGCCTGGGCAACCAAGCGAGACTCAGTTTCGGAAGGAAGGAAGGAAGGGAGGAAGGGAGGGAGGGGAGGGGAGGGGAGGGGAGGGGAGGGGGGAGAAGGGGAGGGGAGGGAAGGGAGAAAGAAGAAAAAAGAAAAGGAAAGAAAACAAAACAAACTCTCAGAGACTACTGAGGTCCCATCAAAGGTAAAGGACATCATGCAAAGACGTTCCTGTACTGACTATGATTCTGAGTGCTTTACAAGTTTTTATTTATTTATTTATTTTATTTTTTGAGATAGCGTCTCATTCTGTTTCCTAGGCTGGAGTGCAGTGGCATGATCTCGGCTCACTGCAACCTCTGCCCCCCAGGTTCAAGTAATTCTCCTACCTCAACCTCTGAGTAGCCGGGATTACAGGTGCGCCACCACACCCAGCTAATTTTTGTATTTTTCATAGAGATAGGGTTTCACCATGTTGCCCAGGCTGGTCTTGAACTCCTGGCCTCAAGTGATCCATCCACCTCAGCCTCCCAAACTCCTGGGATTACAGGCATGAGTCATTGCACCTGGCCCTTTACAAGTATTAACTCACCCCTAGGAACATTATGCTTAACCTCATTTAATCCTCGTAATGTGCCTTCTAGGAGGGCGCGTGATTATGCTTCTTTTATACATGAGGAAACGGAGTTACAGGGAGATTACTAAAAAAACTGCCCAGGACCATGAAGCTGGTGGGTGGCTGAGCCAGTATTTACATTCGGGAAGTGTGACCCTAGAGTCCAAGGCCTTAACCATTTTCTGAGTTAACGTAGGTGATTTCACATTAAAGTAGAAAAGGAAAACAAAGGAGGCCAACTTTAGTAGCTCATGCTGGACATCCTAGTGCTTTGGGAGGCCAAGGTAGGAGGATCACTTGAGGACAGGAGCTTGTGACCAGCCTGGGCCACATAGCAAGATCCTGTCTCTATGGAAAAAAAAAAAAAATTTAACCTAGTCAGGTGTAGTGGGGCACACCTGTAGTCCCAGCTATTTGGGAGGCTGATGCGGGGAGGATTGCTTGAGCCCGCAAAGCTGAGGCTGCCGTGACCTGTGATCTCACTACTGCACTCTAGCCCGGGCAACAGAGTAAGACGCTGTCTCAAAAAAGATTTACAAATAAAAATTTAAAAGAAAAGGAAAATAAGCTGTGCACAGTGGCTTCATGCCTATAATCCCAGCACTTTGGGAGGCTGAGTTGGGCGGATTGCACGAGCTCAGGAGTTCGAGACCAGCCTGGGCAACATGGCGAAACCCCATCTCTACTAAAAATACAAAGATTATCCAGATGTGGTATGTGGTGGTGCACGCCTGTAGTCCTAGGCACTCGAGGGGCTGAGGCACTAGAATCGCTTGAACCTGCAAAGCGGAGGCCTTAGTGAGTCAAGATGGCCCCACTTTACTCCAGCCTGGGCAACAGAGTGAGATTCTGTCTCCAAAAAGAAAAAGAAAAAGAAAAAGAAAAGAAAAGAAAGGAAAGGTCCAGAGACTTGACAGAAACTGGGGAATGGGGGATGGTAAAGCGGTGGGGTTCAGAACCATGGACAGCACCCTCCCCTCCCCCCCCTCCCCCCCCCCGCCTCCCCCAACCCCGCCCCCATCTTACCCACTTGGTAGAACACAGTGCCTATAATCAAGGCTTTCAGAGGCTGACACCAATGGGATCAGAGGCCAGCTGGGATGTGCTCGGCCCCATATCTTTTTTTTTCCCCCCCCCCGAGACGGAATCTGGCTCTGTCGCCCAGGCTGGAATGCAGTGGTGCGATCTTGGTTCACTGCAACCTCCACCGGGTTCAAAGAATTCACCTGCCTCAGCCTCCCGAGTAGTTGGGATTACAGGCGCCCGCCACCACACCTGGCTAATTTTTGTGTTTTTAGTGGAGACGGGGTTTCACCATGCTGGCCAGGCTGGTCTGGAACTCCTGACCTCGGGTGATCCGCCCACCTCAGCCTCCCAAAGTGCTGGGATTACAGGCGTGAGCCACCACGCCCAGCCTCGGTCCCATATCTTGGTTAGTTGCTGACCAAGCTTCCATGACACCCAGCCTCTCTGCCAGTCACATCTCACCTCCTCCTGACCTGCCTGGGGCCACCTAGGCTCTCTTCCTCAAGGCCACCCCTTAATAATAGGGATCACCATTTAATTCCTGAAAATGCTCAGCCAGGTGAGAATGAGTATTCCCACTTCCCAGATGGGGAAACTGAGGCTCAGAGATGTATCCAACTGCCGAGTTTGTGCACCTGCGAAGCGGTTGCTTCTGGTACTGGGCCCTTGTGGCTCCCCATTGCCTCCCTCTTGTTGGCTCATGCTCCCCAGGAGGGTGAGCATGGTGTGCTGGTGGCCCTTGCTGAGAAGTGAGTCACCCTCATTTTGTGTGTGTGTCATCCCCACAGCTGCAGCTGGGAGCTGGGAGGAGGCATCTGAGCCGATAAATTAGGGGTAAGATGGCTGCTTCTCCCAGCGAGAAAGGACCCAGCTCTCACAGCACCTGACAATTCTACCTCCGGAAGATTCCTGGAACCTGTCCCTATTCCCTCCTCCCTGAAGCCCTAGGCCATCATCAGCTCTTGCCCACACTGTAAGGAGCCTCCTCCCCAGTCTTCCTGCCTCCTCCCTTGCCTCCCCAAATCTGCTTCCTGCAAGAGAGATGCAGACAGATTCCAGATACACTTTGAAAGTGGAATTGACAGGGCTTGTGACGAAATGGACAAATGAGTATATTTAGCTGCCACCAACAACAGTGTGACTCCCTTCTCTAACCAGGCCTAATTTTGTTTCTTTCAAGATAGTTACCCAATAAGGCGGGATCCTCAGGCTCACCACAGTCCCAGGCTGGAGGCCTTTCTGCTGGAGGCCATGTCAGGGGCAGCAAATCAATGATTATGAGTGAGGATTCCGTACTTTCTCTAACAATTAACGGGCTGGGAAATACAAAGGAGGGAATCATTATAGACCAAAGGGGCTCTAAGAGATGTAGCAACCAAATGTGACATTTGGACTTTGTCTCTTGCTTTGACCCAATGAACCGTAAAAATATATTTAGGAAACAACGGAGAGGAGATGGCATTTTTAGACAATATTGGTGAGTCATATCAAATGATACAATGCTGGAGACCTGAAATAGAATGATTCAGCAAGGGGCAGGTGAGGAAGTGGGTGAGGTAGAGCTGAAAAAAGGTTGTCCAGAGAAGGTTATACATTTCTCAAAAGACACACTTCAGGTCAGGCTCAGTGGCTCATGCCTGTAATCCCAGCACTGTGGGAGGCCAATGTGGGAGGATCACATATTCATTATAGTAGTTCATGCCTGTAATCCCAATCCTTTGGGAGGCTGAGGCAGGATTATCTCTTGACGCCAAGTTCAAGAACATCCTGGGCAACATAGTCTCTACAAAAAATAAAAATTAAAAAAATTAATTAACAAAAAGAAAAGATCACTCTGAAACCGTGTGCGGTGGTGTACACCCGTCGTCCTATCTACTTGGGAGGCTGAGGCAGGAGGATCACTGGAGCCCAGGAGTTTGAGGCTGCAGTGAGCCGTGATCTCACCACTGCAATCCAGCCTGGGCAACAGAGTAAGACTCTGTCACTAAAAGAAAAGAAAGAAAAATAAAATAAGATACACGTCCCATGATCACAGTAAATAGAATATGTCTGGAAACTGGGCCAGCCAGCAGCTCACCGGTGCGAGAATATGGGGGTGGTCCACCCCAGGGTGGTGTCACTTGTTGATTATTGTTTTTTTGTTTTTTTATGGAGTGCAGCAGAGTGTGGTCTTGGCTCACTGCAACCTTCACTTCCTGTGTTCAAGTGATTCTCCTGCCTCAGCCTCTCAAGTGGCCAGGATTACAGGCACCTGCCACCACGCCCAGCTAATTTTTGTATTTTTAGTAGAGACAGGGTTTCACCATGTTGGCCAGGCTGGTCTGGAACTCCTGACCTCAGGTGATCCGCCTGCCTCAGCCTCCCAAAGTGCTGGGATTACAGGCATGAGCCACCGGGCCAGGCCAAGAGTGAAGGTTTTAGAGCCAACCTGCTTGGTTCAAACCCTGCAGTGCGACCTGTGGCAACTCACGTTCCCACTGCGTGCCTCAGTTTCCCCATCTGTTAAATGGAGGGATAACAATCTCCGCCTGACAGGGTTGTGGTGAGGGTTCCAGGACTTGAAACTTAGAACAGGGCCCAGCATGTCAAAAGCACTAAAGAAATGTCAGTTCTGATTCTTGCTATTAGGAAATATTGGGGTGTTTTTACGATTTTTTTTTAAACTTTGTGTTCATCTGAACAGATTCAGACCCCCTCCCTTTCTGGGGGAAGATACAGGGAACCTGGGGGGCTCGCTTATTTATAACAGATTTATTTAGTTATAATTCACATAGAATTCACCCATGTAAAGCGTACACAGCAGTGGTTTTTAGTGTATCTGTGGAGTAGTGTAAACTGCGATTTTATTTTATTATTGAGACAAGGTTTCCCTTTGTCACCCAGGCTGGAGTGCAGTGGAGTGATGATAGCTCATTGCAACCTCGATCTCCTTGGCTCAAGTTAGCCTCTGGCCTCGGCCTCCCACATAGCTGGGGCTACAGGCATGTGCCACCACACCCAGCTAATTTCTGTGGGGTTTTTGTTTTTGTTTTTGTATTTTTTGTAGGGACAAAGTCTCACTGTGTTGCTCAAGCTGGTTTCGAACTCCCGAGCTCAAGCAATCCTCCCGCCTTGGCCTCCCCGGCATGAGCCACCGTGCCTGGCCCATCACTGCAATTTTAGAACATTACCCAAAGTAGGGTATGGCTTCAATGTGGGTAGGTGGGTGGTGATTCTGATCTCTCTCTCTCTCTCTCTTTTTGTTTGCCTCGACCTCTTGGGCTAAAGCAATCCTCCAGTCTCAGCGTCTCCAAGAGCTGGCACTAAAGGGACCACCATAGCTGGATAATTTTCTTATTATTTTTTGGTAGAGACAGGGTCTGGCTATGTTGCCCAGGCTGGTTCCAAACTCCTGACCTCAAGATATCCTCCTGCCTTAGCCTCCCAAAGGGCTAGGATTACAGGGGTGAGCCACTGCACGCAGCCCCCTCAGCCTTCTTATGATTTCTCTTATGGCCAAAAGTATGGGCCATGGGGGCACCATCTGCCCACTGCTCCCTTGGGGTAGGACCAGCAGGCAGTTCCCACAATATTCTTTAACGCACCCGTGGGCTGCCAGCTGGCCCGGCTTCCAGGTGCATTTAGTTACTGCAACCACGTGAGGAATGTCTTTAGAGAAAGGTGCCCACAGACCTCAGTGTGGCTTTCTCTAGATCAATGATAACCTGCCACAGTTTAATTTCCTTCTTTTCTGTCCCAAGGGAGAGAAAAATGATTACAGCCTACATGGCCAGTGTTAAAGTCGCTGGAAGGCCCATCGAGGGCCACTGAGTGATTGGCAAGTCATTGACTGCCCTGGAATAGAGGGCAGCAGAAGAGAGGAATCAAGAATGGCTCTGGGGTCGGCTGGACACTGTGATTCACACCTGTAATACTAGCACTTTGGGAGGCCAAGTCGGGTGGATCAGTTGAGGTCAGGAGTTCGAGACCAGCCTGGCCAACGTGGTAAAACCCCGTCTCTACTAATAATATAAAAATAGCCAGGTGTAGTGGCCACGCCTGTAGCCCCAGCTACTCAGGATGCAGGAGGCTGAGGTGGGCGGATCTCTGGAGCCCAGGAGGCGGGGGTTTCAGTCAGCAGAGATCTCACCACTGCACTCCAGCCTGGTCAACAAAGACTCCGTCTCAAAAAAAAAAAACAAAAACAAAAAAACAAAAAACACCGGGCACGGTGGCTCATGCCTGTAATCCCAGCACTTTGGGAGGCCGAGGCAGGTGGATCATGATGTCAAGAGATCAAGACCTTCCTGGCCAACATGGTGAAACCCCGTCTCTACTAAAAATACAAAAGTTAGCTGGGCATGGTAGCGCACACCTGTGGTCCCAGCTACTCGGGAGGCTCAGGCAGGAGAATCGCTTGAGCCTGGGAGGCAGAGGTTGCAGTGAGCTGAGATGGCGCCACTATACTCCAGCCTCATGACAGAGCAAGACTCTGCCTCAAAAAAAAAAAAAAGAAAAAGAAAAAATTGAGAACGGCCCTGGGGTGTCTGGCTCAGCAGCCAGTGGCTGACAGTGCCATTTACCGAAGGGGGCAGGTAGGAAAGGGGCAAGTGAATCCACAACCCCAATTTTCACAGAGTTGCTGTGAGGCTCAAATGAGATCTCATAGGCCTTTGGGGTCAGATGGAGCTGGGTTCAAATCCTGCCTCCCGCCTTCTGAGCCATGTGGTCCTAAGCGAGTCACTCTGAGTCTGGGTCTCCCGGTCTGTGAAATGGACCATGAATCCTGCCTCCGACAGTTGCGGTGTGAGGGGCGGAAGGGTCCAGGGCTGCGGTGCCCCCAGCATAAGACCTGGCACATGGTAGGTGGTCCATGCCTGGCGCACAGTAGGAGGTCCATGGCCTTAAGGGAGATGAGTATTCGTATCTCACACTGGCCGCAGATCCTGCTCACACCCTTCGGGGAAATTCCAGCTCAAAGAGTACCTGTCTTGGGGCTACAAGAGGCAGAGACCATGGAAAGACCCCGAGAGACAGGGAACTGCCCGTTAGGGGTTTTCCAGGCTGCGGGGAGAAGAGTCTGATGGGCGAGGGGAGGTGAACACACCAACCCCTGCTTGAAACCCTCCATGCCTCCCCACCCAGGGTCACACTCGCCAATGTCACTCACCTTCCAGGCCTGGCCCACATCTTCCAACCCCATCTCCTCGCCCTCCCAGCCACCCTAGCCCTCTATGTTCCACCTCAAGCCTTTGCACTGGCCCTCCCTCCTCCAGGAATGTTCTTTCTCTCTTTTTTTCTTTTATTTATTTATTTATTTTGAGATGGAGTCTTGCTCTGTCATCCAGGTTGAAGTACAGTGGCGCAATCTTAGCTCACGACAACCTCCACTTCCCAGGTTCAAGTGATTCTCCTGCCTCAGCCGCCCGAGTAGCTGGGACTACAGGTGCAAGGCACCACGCCTAGCTAATTTTTGTATTTTTAGTAGAGACGGGGTTTCACTATGTTGGCCAGGATGGTCTCTAACTCCTGACCTCAGGTGATCTGCTCGCCTCAGCCTCCCAAAGTGCTGGGAAAACAAGCGTGAGCCACCACACCTGGCCTTTTTTTTTTTTTTTTTTGTCCTTTTAATGAGATGGGATTTCACTCTGTTGCCCAGGATGGAGTGCACAATTAGAGCTCACTGTAGCCTTGACCTCTTGGGCTCAAGAGATCCTCCCACCTCAGCCTCCCAAGGACTGGTAGTGCTGGGACTGTGTGCTGGGACTACAGGCACACACTGTCATGCTTGGCTCGTATTTTCTTTTTTTTTTTTTTTTTGTAGGGATAGGGTGTGGGGGGGTCTCCCTATGTTGCCCAGGCTGGTCTCAAACTCCTGGCCTCAAGTAATACTCATGCCTCAGCCTCCTAAAGTGCTGGGTTTACAGGTGTGAGCCTCTTGCTCTGGGCCCCAGAAATGCTCTTTCCATGAGTGGCTTCTTGGTGCACTTTAGGCTCTACGTCCTCAGGGAGTCCTACCCTGGCCCTTTCGCTATTGAAGTCCCAGCCCCACACACCAGTTGTCCCTCTCTGAAACTACATTACACAATGTATTAATTAACTTACACGTTCCTATGCTGACGGCCTCCCCCGCCAGGTCAGTGCCATGGGGGCTGGAATCTCACTCTGTCGCCCAGGCTGGAGTGCAGGCACCATCTCTGCTCGCTGCAACCTCCGCCTCCCAGGTTCAAGCAATTCTCCTGCCTTAGCCTCCCGAGTAGCTCAGATTACAAGCGCCTGCCACCACACCTGGCTAATTTTTGTATTTTTAGTAGAGATGGGGGTTTCACCATATTGGCCAGGCTGGTCTCGAACTCCTGAACTCAAGTGATCTGCCTGCCTTGGCCTCCCAAAGTGCTGGGATTACAGGTGTGAGCCACCGCGGTGGGGAAGGGGGTTTAGAATCTTGTCTTGTGCATGGCCCCATCTGTAGGCCTTTTCTTGTGCTTCCCCAGGGGCTGAGCCTGGGCTGGGGCTGCCTGGCAAGAATCCTCCAGGAGTCCCAGGTCCCCAAGGAGGTCTTGGGAGGGCACCCAGGCTCTGAGCCCCCAAAGATGGTCACTCCACAGCTCCAGGGCAGGGCAGGGCTCAAACCTCTCCTCTTAAAGACTTCCCTGGGCCTATTTCCTGCCTGTTTCCGGGAGGCAGAATGGTCTTCGTTCCTGGAATATGTTTTCATGTCATCACCTCCAGTGTCCCCAAGCCCATGGCTCTGCCCATGGCTTCACTGACTGCTGGCCGCTGGATAGGACTTGGAGGCTCTTCCGACCCTGTTCCTGGGATGGTCTGCAGCTGGCCTCAGCCTGATCCCCTGCTCTTCTCTGCACAGCCACTCCACCACTCGTTCTGTTGGCTCTTTGCTACCAATCCTCCTGTATCTATCAGCACCCCTTCATCTCTGCCTCAGTCCAAGGAATCAACCTTTCTCACTTAGGGACTCCAGGGGCCTCCACCCTGCTCTCCTGGCCTTGCTGTACTATTTTCTATACAGCAATCTCAGCCAGCTCTTTCACATTTAATGTGGGACTGGCTACAGTGGCTCACGCCCGTAATCCCAGCACTCTGGAAGGCCGAGACAGGGGTATCGCTTGAGTCCAAGAGTTTGAGACTAGCCTGGACAACATAGCAATACCCCACCTCAACTAAAAATAAAAAAGGGGCCAGGCACAGTGGCTCACACCTCCCAGCACTTTGGGAGGCCCAGGTGAGCAGGTCATTTGAAGTCAGGAGTTCCAGACCAGCCTGGCCAACATGGTAAAACCCCATCTCTACTAAAAACACAAAAATTAGCCAGGCTTGGTGGCCCGCACCTGTAATCCCAGCTACTTGGGAGGCTGAGGCAACAGAATCGCTTGAACCCAGAAGGCAGAGGCTGCAGTGAGCTGAGTTCTCGCCACTGCACTCCAGCCTGGGTGTCAGAATGAGACTCTGTCTTAAAATAAAATAGAGAGAGAGGATGGGTAGAAGGCCACATCACTGGAGAGGGGCCGACTCCCCACACCTACTAAACATGAACCTGCATTTATTGAGCACCAATTACAGGCATCACCCTGTGTTAGAGACAGATATGGTCCTTGCCTTCAGAGTCAAAGTTTGGGGCTGGGGGGCACCTTCCTTGTTTGTTTCCTGTCTGCCTGCCTACATCCATTCATTTGTTTCCTTTCAATAAGCATTTACCAAACAGCCATGATGGCTCACGCCTGTAACCCCAGCACTCTAGGACGCTGAGACGGGCGGATCACTCGAGGTCAGGAGTTTGAGACTAGCCTGGCCAACACGGTGAAACTCCGTCTCTACTAAAACTACAAAACTTAGCTGGATGTGGTGGCGTGAGAGTGCAATCCCAGCTACTCAAGAGGCTGAGGCAGGAGAATCGCTTGAATCCGGGAAGTGGAGGTTGCAGTGAGCTATGATTGTACCACTGCACTCCAGCTTGGGTGACAGGGTGAGACCTCGTCTCAAAAGATGAATAAATAAATAAAAGCCTTCACTGAGAATCCACAGTCCCTGGGTTACAGAGCTGCCACAGATTAGCAGACTTTTCCCCAGCCCTCAGGGGTCTCACAGCCTGTTGGGGTCCACAGGTGAGATCTGGGCTGGGCTGTGGGAACACACAGCGGGATTGTGGGGCTGGTTTTCCCGGGCAGACTCTTGACTGGTGAGAAGGAGTCTGCAAGGAGGGGGCAGGAAATCCCAGGCCTTGGGAGCAGCTTGTGCAAAGGCTGGCAGCCCAAAGGAGACACAAGGAGCAGGGGACTGCGTGGCTGGCATGGAGTGAGGAGGCAGGAGGAAGAAGACAGGGCACAAGGGCAGTTGGAAATGCTGCGGAAGCCTCAGTGGCCCCACGGATCTCAGAGGGAACCAGGGACCTGGAGCTGCTGTCCTGGTCCTGCCCAGCCTCCCAGCCAGGACAGGCCAGGGCCTGCCTGAGACAGCTCACCAGGCTCCAGCCCTTCCCTCAGGGGCCAGAGCAGAAGGGACAAGGCTTGGCAGGGCGCCCCGAGCAGGGCGGGCCATTCTTCCTGAGTCAAGAATTGCCCTCCCGGGGAGGCCTTGCCTCTGCTTGGAAGGGGGTTCTCATTTCGTCCCATGCTCCTCCCCGCCAGAGTTCTAAGCAGGCGCTCAGTCTGCCGACGCACCAAGCCCATGCTACAGATGGAGAAACAGGCTCAGCGGAGTTGAGCTCAGAGCCAGATGCGGCAGAGCCAGGCTTGAACCCAGAGCCTGTGTGGCTCAGAGCCCAGAAAAATGTTCCCTGGAGAGCTCGTCCCAGGCGGGGCAGTCTGGTTCTAGAGCAAAGATCTCTCCCTGAGCCTTGCAGGACCTGGCAGGCTCGTCGGGGCTCAGGAAGATCACAGAAGCATCAACATCAGCTCCCTTGCTTTTTCCCTTTCTTTTTGTTGTTGTTGTTGCCATTGTTGAGACAGGGTCTTGCTCTGTCACCCGGCTGGAGAGCAGTGGTGTGGTCTCAGCTCACTGCAGCCCTGATCTCCCAGGCTCAGGTCATCCTCCCACCTCAGCCTCCCGAACAGCTGGGACTACAGGCGCTCAACCACGCCCAGCTAATTTTTTGATTTTTTTTGTAGAGATGGGGGTCTCGCTATGTTGCCCAGGCTAGTCTCAAACTCCTGACCTCAAGGAATCCTCCTGCCTTAGCCCCAAAGTCCTGGGATTATAGGCGTGAGCCACACACCTGACCTATGTCAGTATTTTAGTATAAAATGCAAATTATTTAGTATCAACCATCAACAAGAGCTTGCCTACCATTTGGAAGTGCCAAATTCCAGGGTTTGACATTCCTTCAAGCTAGTAGTTTTGATTTTTAACTTTTTTGAGACAGGGTCTCTTACTCTGTCACCCGGGCTGGAGTCCAGCGGCACAATGATGGCTCACTGCAGCCTCAGCTTCCCAGGCTTAAGTGATCCTCCTGCTTCAGCCTCCCAAGCAGCTGGGACCATGCCCTGCTAATTTTTAAATTTTTTTGTAGAGACGGGGGTCTCACCGTGTTTCCTGGACTGGTCTCGAACTCTTGGCCTCAAGCATTCCTCCCACCTTGGCCTCCCAAAGTGCTGAGATCACAGGCATGAGCCACCACACCTGGCCCTCAAGCTAGTCATTTTTATAATCCACCTGTTTACAAATGCTGTGTGTGAACCTGAACCGTTTTTTGGAAATGGCCCTACATCACAGGGTTGTGGTGAGGATCAGATGTTGGAGTAAACTCCAGCTTCTGTTATTCTAGCTCGGCAGTACCAAGTCTTTATATGTTTCCAATTATTTGTTAAAATCTGAAATCTATGTGTGCCGATGGGGAGTAAGTTTCAAGATATATTTTCAAGCGAGAAACGGAAGGAACAGAACAGCATGTATGGAACATGGCCATCTGTGTTTTTAAAATGGGAATATATATATATATATATATGTATTCTATATATGCCTGTGTTTGGGCAGATCTCTGGAAGGATGCACAGAGGAAATGGATTGTGCACCCCCCTACCCCCACACCCACCCCTTCCTCTCCTTCGCTCTTCTCCCTGGAATGTATGCAGCATACGGTGCATTTTCCTCTTTCTTTATTGTCTGTCTCCTCCAGGAAAATGGACGTTCCGTCGGGGCCGGGGGGGTTTGGGGTGTGTTTGCTGCTGACTCCAGCACCTAAACTTGCGCAGCCCAACCCAGCAACCCCAGCCGCGTGTGGTGACCAAGCGCTGGAAACATGGCTGGTCTGAATTGAGAAGGACATGAGAGTAAAACACATGTGAGTTTGTTTTTGGTTTTTGTTTTGTTTTGTTTTTTGAGACGGAGTCTCACTCTGTTGCCCAGGCTGCAGTGCAGTGGCACGATCTCAGCTCACTGCAACCTCTGCCTCCCAGGTTCAAGCGATTCTTCTGCCTCAGCCTCCCAAGTACCTGGGATTACAGACGTGCATGTGCCACCACACCTGGCTAATTTCTGTAGTTTTAGTAGAGATGGGGTTTTGCCATGTTGGCTAGGCTGGTCTTGAACTCCTGGCCTTGTGATCCGCCCACCTCAGCCCTCCAAAGTGCTGGGATTACAGGCGAGCCACTGTGCCCAGCCTATATCTGTATCTATATACTTACACATGAATACATAGTGTGTGTGTGTGTGTGTGTGTGTGTGTGTATATATATATATACATATATATATATATATATATATATAGAGAGAGAGAGAGAGAGAGAGAGAAAGTCTAAATACCATATCTGTAAATGTGACCTTATTTGAAAATAGGGGGCCATGCATGGTGGCTCATGTCTATAATCCCAGCACTCTGGGAGGCTGAGGTGGGAGGATCACTTGAGTCCAGGAGGAGTTAAAACAAGCCTGGGCAACACAGTGAGATCCATCTCTACAAAAATAAAATAAAATTAACCATGCATGGTGGCATGCACCTGTACTCCTAGCAACTTGGGAGACTGAGGTGGGAGGATCACTTGAGCCCAGGAGTTGGAGGCCACAGTGAGCTATGATGGTTCCATGGTGAGAGAGAGAGAGAGAAAGAAGTTATGTAAAAAAATAAAAATAAAAAGATTCCAGTCCAGTCAGGCACAGTGGCTCATGCCTGTAATCACAGCACTTTGGGAGGCCAAGGCAGGGGGATCACCTGAGGTCAGGAGTTTGAGACCAGTCTGCCCAACATGGTGAAACCCCATCTCTACTAAAATATAAAAATTAGCCAGGCATGGTGAAGCATAGCTGTAATCCCAGCTACTCGGGAGGCTGAGGCAGGAGAATCACTTGAGCCCGGGAGGCAGAGGTTGCAGTGAGCCGAGATCGTGCCACTGCACTCCAGCCTGGGTGACAGAGTGAGAGTCTGTCTCCAAAAAAAAAAAAAAAAAAGGTTCCCTTCCCAGGGCTAGCTCACTGTCCATCCACCTCCACACCTGTGAGCTTCTCTGGTTCCAGCACTAGGCTGTATCCATCTGGCGCCTGGCATCTTCTCAGAGAGGCCCTACCTACCTCTGTCCTGCAAGGGCCCCCTCACCTCTTACCTTACTCTTTCCTTTTCTCCATAACATGTACACCTGTTTCTGCATTTATCATCTGTCTTCCCTCGGGAGAATGTAAACCCCACAAAGGCTGGGTTTTGCCTGCCTGGCTCATGGCTATCTCCCCAGCACCTAGCACAGCACTTAGAACATAGTAGTTGCTCAGCTAAAACCGACAGAAAAGGCTGGGTGCGGTGGCTCACGCCTGTAATTCCCACACTTTGGGAGGCCGAGGTGGGAGGATTGCTTGAGCCTGGAGGTCAAGAACAGTGTGGGCAACATAGCAAAACCCTGTCTCTACAAAAAACATACAAAAGTTACATAGGCGTGGTGGCACGCACCTGTGGTCTTAGTTACTCGGGAGGCTGAGGCAGGAAGATTGCTTGAGCCAGGAGGTGGAGGTTGCAATAAGCCAAGATCGCATCACTGCACTCCAGTCTGGGAGACAAAGTGAGACCCTGTCTTTAAAAAAAAAAAGATTGACAGAAAGGATGAATAACTGAGTGAGCGAATAAATGAATGATCCAGTAAGTGGATGATGAGCAGACGCCACTGTTCAGTGAGTTTGGGGGAGGGTACAGCAGAAGGAATCACAGGGCAGACTGGAGGCAGGGAGCACCCTCGGCGGGGCATGCTGTTCCCCCTCCCTCGGTCCTCTCCTTATCACATGGACCCCAAAGACCCCAGAGATGAAGGCCAGAACCAGCCCAGGCCCCGCTCAGACATGACAACCCAGATGGACTTTTCCAGGGGATGCAGAAACCTATGGGATGGCCCCATCTCCTGACTGAGGCTCTGCTGTTCCCACGAGGAAGAGGACCCTGAGGTGCCCGGGCTACGATCACTCAGCTGGTTCATCTCACTTCAGTCACTCACCTGCCACTGTCCCCGTTTTTCCATCTCCCGCACCATCTCTTCAGTTACTGCCTTCATACTTTGCTTTAACTTATTTGTTCTTTCCCAAACACATTGATTTAAAAAGCAGTGGGGGCAGGGTGCAGTGGTTCACACCTGTAATCTCAGCACTTTGGGAGGCTGAGGCAGACAGATCACCTGGGGTCAGGAGTTCGAGACCAGCCTGGCCAACATGGCGAAACCCCATCTCTACTAAAATTACAAAAAGTATCTGGACATGGTGGCAGGGACCTTTATTCTCTGCTACTTAAAAGGCTTAGGCAGGAGAATCAATTGAACCCAGGAGGCGGAGGTTGCAGTGAGCTGAGATCGCGCCACTGCATTCCAGCCTGGGCAACAAAGTGAGACTCTGTCTCAAAAAAAAAAAAAAAGCAATGAGGGCTGGACACCGTAGCTCATGCCTGTAATCCCAGCACTTTGGGAGGCTGAGGCGGGCAGATCGCTGAGCCCAGGAGTTCGAAACCAGCCTGGGTAACATAGAGCGATTCCCTCTCTGCAGAAAAAAATAATAGGCTGGGTGCGGTTAGCTCATGCCTGTAATCCCAGCACCTTGGGAAGCTGAAGAGGATGGATCACTGAGGTCAGGAGTTCGAGACCAGGGTGACCAACATGCAGAAACCCTGTTTCTACTAAAAATACCAAAAAAATTAGCCAGCGGTGGCGGCGGGCATCTGTAAACCCAGCTACTTCGGAGGCTGAGGCAGGAGAATCGCTTGAATCCGGGAGGCAGAGGTTGCAGTGAGCCAAGATTGCACCATTGCACTCCAGCCTGGGCGACAAGAGCAAGACTCTATCTCAAAAAAGAAAAAAAGAAAGAAAGAAAGAAAAAGAAAATAATAATAATAAAATTAGCCCAGTGTGGAGGCACACGTGTAGTCCCAACTACTTGGGAGGCTGAGATGGTAGGATTGCTTGAGCCTGGATGGCAGAGGATGCAGTGAGCCAAGATCACGCCACTGCACTCCAGTCTGGATGACAGAGTGAGATCCTGTCTCAAACAAAAACAAAACAAAAAGCTGAGTGGGGTCACACACACCTGTGGTCCTAGCTACTCAGGAGGCTGAAGTGGGAGGATCCGGGGAGGTCAAGACTGCAGTAAGAAGTGATTGTGCCACTGGACTCCAGCCTGAGTGAAAAAACTCCAGACCCTGCCTCAAAAACAAAGAAAATAAGAAATAAAAAGCAATGAGTATGTCATTACCATATACAGAAACACAATACCCACATCATACACAGAAGGTAACTGAAACATACACACACAGAAACCCACACATTGTTCAATTCTAGCTGCAGAGTGTCAACTGCCTGGGATTCTGAGTCTGAGGCCTGCGCTCTCTCGAGGACGTAAGGGGGCTGAGCTAGCCTTACAGAGATGCTCAGGCCACACTAGCAGCAAGGGAGGCCTTGCCCCTAGAATGGGAGCTGCTACGGGTTTCCGAGCTGGGTGATGCCCTCTCTGCCTTCCACCTAACCTCACCCTGCAGACCTCACCAGTGGTTCACATCTCACCCTTCATGAAAAATCCCCTCCGGCCACGCAGTTTTCATTTTGTTCTCAGGCCTGTATCCGTTATAGAGATGCCCCGGGAGCAGAGGCCCGCCCACCCGAGCAGGGAGTCCCAGCTGTAGAGTCTCCCTTGAGGCTGAGGCCTCTCCATCCCCCTGAGCAACATCCTTCCTTGTCCCAGCCCTTATAGCAGATGGGGGAGTAGGGAGAGGGCCAGGCTGGCACAGGGCACACCAGCTGGACCCCAGCAAGCCCAGGGAGCTGGGGTGAGCTCATCCCAAGTCCTTAATCATCTTCCTGGCTAATGAACATCTGAGAATCTCCATCCCATTCTATAAGGACGAAACCCCGGGGATGTGAGGCCAGATGTCACCACGGAGGGAGGTAGAGGAAATGGGCTTGGGGGAAGGGCGCGATACTTCCTGCCTCCTCTTTGTCGGGGAGAGAAAGGTGGGACTGCAGCAAGCAGTTAGGGTCTTGGTTAAGTGCAGGATCCTGTAGCCTATCTCATGGGCTCCAATGCAGGCTTGGAGCCCACTACCTTGTGACTTTCAGCAAGTGACTTCCCCATTGCTGCTCAAAGTGCATTCCTGAATCATCACCACCACTCGGGAACTTTTGAAAAATGCAGGATTTCGGGCTCAGATCTACTGGGTCAGAAGTTGGATATTTTATTTTATTTTATTTTATTTATTTTATTTTGAGACCGGGCTCAGCTCACTCTGTCACCCAAGCTGGAGTGCAGTGGTGTGATCACAGCTCACTGCAGCCTCAACCTCCCAGGCTCAAGCAATCCTCCTACTTCAGCCTCCCCAGTACCTGGGATTACAGGCACGCAATGCCACGGCCAGCTAGCTTTTCTTTTTTAGAGATGAGGGTCTCACTACATTTCCAAGGCTGTTCTCAAACTCCTGGGCTCAAGCCATCCCCCTGCCTTGGCATTCCCCAAAGTGCTGAGATTACAGGTGTGAGCCACCGCACCCGGCCTCATCTCCATTTTTCAGATGAAAAAACTGAGCCACAGAAATGTTCGGCTGTTTTTCCAAAACCACCCAGCAGGAAAGGCTGGAATCTGGCAATCTGACTCTCAGCTTCTATGCCATGCTGAATCTCCCTCACCATTTTCCCCCCTAGAATCTTTCCCCTCTAAGTGTCCCTGCCTCCTCTGTCATTGTGTTGCCAGTCCTGGCCCTGGGTCACCTCCCAGGTCCTCACTGCCTTCATACTTTGCTTTAACTTATTTGTTCTTTCCCAAACACATTGATTTAAAAAGCAGTGGGGGCAGGGTGCATTGGCAGAGACTAATGAGGTCTCTGCCAACTTGAGGCAGGGACCACAGAAGCTGCTGGAACTGGCTTTGTAGGAAGAACCTATTTCCTTCCACTCTGGGCTCTCAGGTGTAGCTGATGGGGCAGCAGCTGGGCAGACATGGGTGCGGAGCTGTCCTGAGACGCCTGGCGCTGGACTGTGGGGCAGCTGGCTGAAGCTGGGCTCTCCTCTGCCTTTCTGTCCTACCTTCCTGCACGACTCCCAGCTCACCTCCTGGGCCTGGCTTCCTGGCTAGGCTGCCGCTGGACCAGCCCTGGAGTTCTGCAGTCTGATCATTCATTCATTCAGCAGCCATGTATTCAGCGCACACTGTGTGTCAGGCACTGTTCTGTAGACACAGCAGTGACTGCAATATACCTAGTACTGGGAGAGAAGACCAAACGTTCATCACACGTTGTCAAAAATATACAGTTTCACAATGGGCAGGCTGGGCATGGTGGCTCATGCCTCTAATCCCAGCATTTTGAGAGGCCGGGGCAGGAGGATCACCCAGGAGTTTGAGACCAGCTTAGGCAACAAAGAGAGACCCCCATCTCTACAAATAATTAAAAACCTAGCCGGGCATGGTGGCACGCGCCTGCAGTCTCAGCTACCTGGGAGGCTGAGGTAGGAGGATCACTTGAGCCCAGGAGTTCAAGGTTACAGTTAGCTATGAGTGCACCACTGTGCTCCAGTCTGGGCGACAGAGCAAGACCTTGTCTCTAAAAAAGAAAAAAAAAAAAATTGCTTTGTCAAATCTGCCCACATTCATAGATATAGGCTGAGTGGGAGGATGGTTTGAGCCCAGGAAGGAGTTGGATGGAGGCTGTAGTGAGCTGTGATTGCACCACTGCACTCCAGCCTGAGTGACAGACCGAGACCCCGTCTCAAAAGCAAAAGCAAAAACCCCAAGGCAGCTCCTCTTGGCTAGGCGATCAGGAAGGGCCCTCCTGAGGAAGGGGCATTTAAGCTGAGATCGGGAAGATGAAGTAGAAGAGTTCCAGCTGCAGGGAACCACATAGGCAAAGGCCTGGCGGTGGAAAAGCCTTGGTGCACCGGGCGCAGGGAAGAAAACCCAGCCAGGCTGAGTGGAGGGAGTGACGGCCTGGCTACCTTGGCCTCGTGAGCCCAACCCTCCATGCTCTTCCAGAGCCTTCTGCTTGAGAATGGGAAAGAAGTTTCCAGTAAATAAGGCCCCCGCTCCCAGAAGGAGGTCCCACCTCGACCTTACCCCCTCCTATCTTCTCAAGTCCTCTGGGACACAGAGGCCTTGAAGGACCCACCATCACCCCTTCTGTGGGTCCCGGGGCTGGGGTGTCCTCTCGTTGATGGCCTTTTTGGGGTGGATGAGTGGAGATTACTCCAGTAACTGGCGCCCCTGTCTTCCCAGGCAGACAGGCCTGGCCTCAAACCCCCTCTTCATCAGGAGCAGGCTGTGGGACTTCAGCTCTTTGGAGCCTCGGGTTCCTTATCTGTAAAATGGGAGGATTCTTTCTTCCAGAGTCATCTTAATAAAATGTGTTGGGCTGTTTATACAGGGCAGGCATTTGGTGGGGGCCAAACCACCGGGTTATCATGCTAAAAATAACCATGATTATAGATGGCCGAGGGGTGCAAATGCCTCACAGTCCCATTCCGCAGAGGAATGAGAGCTTCGTCAGGGCCTGGACCTTGTCTAGCTCGTGGCTACTCCCACGACGACTGGCGTGGCAGGCACGTGGTCAGTGTTCCGCCATCGACTGACTGGGCGGATGAATGATAGATACATGAATTCGCGAACGAATTCCCAGCTTCCTCTGGAAGCAAGGTCATTCACCCATTCACCTCAGCGGTCGCGCCTCTCCCCTGCCCCGGATTCCCCACCCCTCTTAGCTCTCGGGGAGTATGCAGCACTCTTCGGTGCGGCGTGCCTCAGTTTCCTCTGCTGTAAGCGGGTGGACCAGGGCAGCCTGCGGGGGTCAGGATGAGGCTGGCGGAGGAAGGGCGCCTGTAGAGGGGCCCCGTACCCACGGGCGCCCAATCCGCGCTCTCCAGGGCCGAGCTCGCCCCCCGCCCCCGCCCCCGCCCCCGCCCCCGCCCCGCCTCCAGCCCCGGCCCGCCTCCAGCCCCGCCCCGCCCGCCGCGCGCAGCCCCCGCCCCACCGCCCGTCGGCCCCGATCGCACGTGACTCCGCCCCGGCCTGCCCCGCCCTGCCGTCCCAGCGCGGGCTCCCATTGGCCTCTCTGGGAGGCTCCGCCCCCAGCCGGGGAGGTGCCGGGCCCCGCCCGCCGCAGCGCGGGGCTCCTGCGTCCGGAGTGCGCGGCTGCCGGACCGGGCGGGCGGGCGGAGCCGGGCCCGCGGGGCTGCTGCGGGGCGATCGGGCCGGGCCGCGGCCGCGCCATGGTAAGCCGGGCGGGGCAGGCCGCGCGCTCGGGCCGGGCGGGGGCGCGGGGACCCGGGAGCGGGAAGGGGGCGGCCAGGATGGGGAGGGGCGCGCGCGACGGCGGGGCCGGGCCGGGGTCTGCGGGCGGGGGAGGGGCGGCCCGGCGGGCGCGGCTCGGGGGAGGGTCCGTTCCAGGGGCCGCGCCCGCGGGCCGGGGTTCTTTGTCAGAGGCGCTGCGGCGAGATCGGGACAAAGGAGGCGGCGGGGGGCGGAGGCCGCTTTGCGGGGATCGCGGTCCGCTCGCCCCCGCCAGTGCAGCCCCCGCCCGTCCGCAGCTACGCGCCCGCCCGCCTTCCCCCGGCACTTCGGGGTTCTTCAAAATTCTGGGAGCTCCGGGAAGGGCTCCGGGGGATAGGGGTCCAGGTGACGTCCGGCGCCCGTCTCGCGGTTAGGGAAACTGAGGCCGGGCCGCAGCGTTGGGCACCCTATGCCGTGGGCAGTGGCTGCGCGGCGTGGGCATGCCTGGGTCCCGTGGTCCCCGTCCCACACCCCGCCGCCGTCGGGCCGACTCGAGCTACCTCCCCAGCTGCCGTCCCCCGTCCAGCTGTCGCCCCCTGGGCCGAGCCCCCTCCTCCCTGGAGCCTCGCTTTGCTCCTCCATAGAGTGGGGGAGACGCCGGCGGCGCCGGGCTGGGCGGAACGGGAGGGTGCCTGGAGCGCGCCTGGCACCGCGCCTGCCTAGCCGCCCGCGCTCAGCACTTGGGAGCCGCCGGGGCGCTGTCACCCCTAAGTCCCCAGCACCCAGCCCAGGTCGCCCAGCCCGCCCCAGCGAGGACCACATTGGGGTTCACCTGTCCCCGGCCCCTCAGGCATGCGGGAGAGGAGGTAGGGAGAAGGTGGCATTTTAGAGTCAGGGTCGAAATGCGGGATTTGGGATGCAGGTTGCCTGGGTTTGAATCCCTGCGCGTCTACTTTTGAGCTGTGTGACCTTGGACAATGGACTGAACTTCTCTGAGCCACCGATTTCTGTATCTGCCAAGAGGGAACAGTAATAGCTCAACTGCCCGGTTGTCTTGAGGCAGAAAGGAGACGTCTGTGTGAGCTGTTTATCTCAGTGTCTGGCACATATAATTGCCACCAACTTTCTCCGGCATCTACCAGCAAAGTTGTTTGGCCAAACAGGCCAACCCTGGGCCAGCCTGTGAAAATGTGATTCACAGGGTGGGGGCATGAGCCTCTGGCCTGGGCCGAGGAAGACCCCGACTGACCTTGGGGCAGTCCCGGATCAGAGCTCTGCCGGCTCCCGCTTCCTCTTTTGCCACTGGGGAACCTAGGGGGTTCTGGAGCGAGTTTCCTCTTCTGAGGATGGGGGTGTCATGGGTCGGGGTGGAGGATGAGATGACACTGGCCAGAGAGCTGGACACAGCCCCATCAGTGTCAGTCCTACTGGCATCCGGCTGTTCTCCGTCCTGGCTTCTGGGGAGCCGGGGCCTTGTGTGATGCGTCCTTGTGTCCCACTGGCTGCCCAGGGCCCAGGGCAGAGCGGACGTCCCACCTTGTCCTGGCTGTGTCCAGCAGTGCCCTCTTCTCCCTACAACCCTGTTTTCCCAGTCAGAACCTGGGGCAGGAAATGTTTCTGGTTTGTGAACTGGGGTTCGCTGAAGAGTTTGTTGGCACCCTTGGCAGGTGGCTTTATGGGGGCAGTGTTGAAAGCTCTGTGGGGATGGCTGGCCCCTGTAAGCAGGGCAGCCCTCCTGGCATCTCTCGAGGAGCCTCAGGAGGTGGCGGCTGCCAGGCGGGGGTGTTTTGCTGGTGGTGAGCCCGGTAATGCTCGTGATGTGCCCAGTTGAGTTAGAAGGAGGCAGCGTGTCCCTGGGGAAGGGGTGTTTGTGGCACTGGGCCTAGGCCACGCTCTGTGCCCTCCTGGTCCTGGCGGTGGGCTTGGGGGTCCCTCGGGCTCAGTATTCTCCCTTTGTCCCTCCTGTAGCACACAGGAAGGTGTAGCTGGTGACATGCAAACCTAGGTGACCTCATGGCCCTTTTGTTTTCACTTTTCTTACCACTTCTTATCCTCCTCATGACCTGGTAGATGAGGTCAGGGACTTGTACACACTTTGCACATTGAGAAACTGAGGCCAAGAGGAGCAGCTTGCTTGGCTGGGAGGAAGCAGGCCACAAAAGTGAGTGCTGGGCTGGGAGGATGGAGGGGACTTCAGCCTGCTCTGCTGCAGGCTGTGGGCCCCCCGGGCCTAGAGCAAGTGGAGTGGCCTCTGGAGTGGGATCAGGCTCAGACAAGTCAGGGCCCTGGGAGGGAGAGCAGGACAGGAGGATACCCCTCCCCTCACTGGCAGCTGGGGCAGGGACTGTCCATTTGAATGGCTCTGACGGAGTGGGGTTCACCCCTGGCTCTGCCCCATGCTCCTCGGGTCCCAGTTACTGATCTCTGTGGGCCTTGGCAAACCAGGTAGGACAGTGTCAGTAACACCTGCAAGCTTGGGCGGCTGTGGGGAGTGGCTGAGGGCGGTGCGGGCCCCCGCTCACATGGCATGGCTCAGGCTTGTCTTGCTGTTATTATTCCATGGGACGCATGTGGGCTCTGTCAGAAGACAGAGCGTGTCCCGTGCTGCAGTTGAACCCCGTTGGGGTTGTTTGAGGGTGCTGGGGCAGGGGGTTCTGGAGAGCCTGGGCCTTGGAGCTTGCTTTTATGGTGGGTGTGTGGGATCTGAGAGTCAAGACCCCCTTGGCAGAGGATGGCAGGACTGAAGGCACATGGAGCAGGAGGGTGTGTGTTTGGGGGATCCAGATGGCCTTGGGCTTCAAATCCCAAGCAGAGGGGACACTCCAGCCTGCCCCGAGATCGAAGGCCCAGGCTGTGCTCTGGCCCCTAGCCCCTGGCCCCTCTGCACTTGGAAGATGCCCCCTTGGCTCTGCCGGGCTCCCCTCTGGGCTCCCATCCTGCCTTCTGGCTTTTTGCTTCACCTCCCTACATGTACCTCAGTTTCCTCACCTGCCAGATGGAGATGCTAGGGTGAGCAGAGGTGGCCACAACCTTGCTGGATCAGATGCTGGTGGGAATGATGGTTGCTGGGTGGGCCAGGATTCCCATGTGCCAGCCTGGGCATCCCCCCAACCCAAGCTGTGGCCCGTCTCTGTCCCCTGCATCCTGTGGGCTTTACTGGATCAGGGCGAGGGGTTACCCAGCTTGCAAGACACAGCTTTGCTCAGAGCGGCTAGAAAGGAAGAGCAGACAGGTGGGGTCCATCCAGGCACAGGGCTTATGGAGACCTGCTGCCCTCCGCGCTTTGAGTTTCCCTGGGCTCTGCTTCTTGGCCACCCCCTTCCCTCCCTGCCTGCCAGCAAGCGTGGAGCCAGCTGCCCCTCCATAGGCTCAGGCCTGCCAGAATCCACTGGCACTCACCGCTCTACCCCCACACTTGGCCTACGGCCCTCTCCCACTCAGTCTGCGGCTTTTCTGAGTCTGTTGGGACAGAACACGGGGACCTGTGCTCAGGGTCCTGGGAGTGCCGGGGTGTCAGGGACCCCCCACCTATGATCCCTGTGAGAACAGGGTCTCCTCTAACTCATCACTATCTGCAGGGTGGGAACACGCAACAGACATTTACTGAGCACCTACTGTGTACCCGTGCAGGGCAGGGTACAGCTGTGGGCGGGACAGACGGTGCCCTCCTTGGACAGCCTTGGAGTCCAGTGCAGGGAGTGACACAGCAGCCAGGGGACAGCCCTGAGCCTAGCGAAGGGCAGCTAGCAAGGAGAGCAAATGAAGTAGGGCAAGGCTGTAGTGGTGGGGCGTGGGAGGAGGGGCGTCTGGGGCCAGTGGTATGGGAGGGCAGCCTACAACAGGCGCCTTCTGAGAAAGTCCCGAATAGGAAGGTGCCAGCCATGGGGCAGTCAGGGCAGAGCTGGGAGCATGGGCTCACAGTGGAGGGTGTGTGGACACCTAGGGAGGCAGGGAGCTTAGATTCTCTTGTGCTGGGGAGAGTTCTGAGTGGGGATAACGCCATCTCATTTTTGCAAAGATAGTTTCTCAGGAAACATTTGCTGAGTGAATGAAGGAACAGATATGCACTTGGGAGGGCCGGACCACAGGCCAGTTGTGACTGTGGCTCGGTCACTAGGCTCTGTGCTCATGGTGGGGGCAGAGCCCCACATTTGGCCCTGTCCATGCCTCCTGGCCTGGGGTCAGGGCGGCAGATAGGGTTTTGAGGTCACCACTCCTCTTAGAGAATCCCTTTGAGCTAGGGCTGCCTGTTCCTCAGTTTCCTCATTAGTCCTGGGGCCACTGAACTCACATGCCTCCTGGCCTGCCCACCTGGCTTTGCCCTGCCTACCCCAGGTCATGGTGCCATTGTTTGATTTTCTACTTCCTGTCCCTGAACCACCCCCACCCCCAAACACACACACTTCCCCTTCCGAGTTGATACTGACTTGCCTTCCTGTCCAGAAGCCCCAGGGGAGGGCAGGCGCCCCAGCAGGCCCTGTGGACCAGAGGTGCAGGGGAGAGGGAAGCGGGAGGTGGGAGGCACAGGGCAGGTTGGTGTTCTCCCTGCAGGGAGAGAACACAGAGGTTGGTTGGGACAAGTGTAGAGAGGCTCACCCAGCCATGGTGGGCAGGCTGTCTGCGGGGTCAGAGGGGTCCCCTGTCCAGTCTGGAGGCGTGAGAGAACAGCTGAGTGGGGTTGTGGGACCGGACGGTGGCAGGGGAGAGGCCAGAGTGGTCTGTGCATGCAGGGGACAGAGCAGGGCCACCGGGGAGCTCATGGCCTGCTAGAGGGGGAGGTGGGCGCTAATCAGGTGACCATGCTTCAGAAGCCAGGGCTACACGCCAAGGCCACTGCTCCGGAGGGAAGGAGCCCGACCTGGACTTCCGGGTTGGGAAGGCTTCCCTGCCAGAGCTGATGTTAACCGGGTCAGGGTTTCTTTCTCCAGCCAAGCCATCTGTGTGGTGGGGGCTGCCCCGTGCACTGTAGGTGCCAGCAGCATCCATGGTCTCCCTACTAGATGCCAGGATTGCCACCTGCCCCCAGTTGTGACAACCAGAATTGGTGCCAGACATGGCCAGATGTCCCCAGGGTGGGGGCAGAGTGGCCCCCAGTTGAGAACCACTGAACAAGGGTAAGCCGCCAGAACATTCTGGGCGGGGGCAACAGCCTGGGCCAGGGCCTGGTGGGAGGGTTCGTGGGGGGTCAGCGTGGCTGGTGAGCAGGGCATACTGGGGATGTGTAGTGTTCGGTCCTGCAGGTCATTGTGAGGACTTGGAAGGTGTCCTGGCTGCAGTGGCCCCTGAGGGTAGACAGGGAGATCCTTAGCGCCTGCAGCAGCCTGGCTCCTGGAGTCAGGGGGAAGGCAGTGGAATGGAGGGAGGGCGCCTCCTCTGCCTAGGGCCTCTGCAGAAGCTGCCCGTTTCCCGGGGCCTGGTCCCTGGACAGATGCTGGGGGCGTTGACTTAACTGCCTTTGACCTTCAGGCAAACCTCGCTTCTGGGGAACCTCCTGGTTGGGTAAGAATCATTTCTACTTAAGGCTGCTGTTCCTCAAGGACGCAGCAGGTTTGACCCTGTTTGGAGGGAAAATCTTCCAGTGCCGTCTGCCTGCGCTGATGTCAATCTTATCCAAAGGGAACAAAAAGAAGCCAGACGTCTCATTCTGAGTGCCGACCGCACGCCCAGTCCTGTGCGGAACTCGTCCCCGGCCTGTCCTCATCCTCCCTGACCCTGGGCGCAGTAAGCGTTTGCTCTGTTTGTGGCGAGTGAGGCAGGAGAGGGAAGAAAGTGCGGGCCAGAGAACCTGCCAGCATCAGCACTGCAGGGCAGCAGAGGCAAAGCCCTGGCCTCAGCAGTCTCACTGGCTGTGCCTTGGGTGTCACCTAGAGGGCTGACAGGGCGCCTGGAGCCGGGGACTCTTAGACCTTATGTGCATTCCACAGCCACACTGTCCTCAGCCACTCAGCAGGACCACCCACGGGTGAACTCCGTGGCTTGGCCAGGTGGAGATGGTGGTCCCAGCCCTCCAGCTTCTGGCATCATTCCTTCAATATGCGGAGCATAGGCTTGGCCTGGCCTGGGAGGGGCCTCGTCCCCGCCCCCCACCCAAATCAGCTGGTGCCCCGACTCCTGGCACTTGCGGGGGGACACTCTCTGCCTTCAGAGCCTTAGCCCTCACTGTGCTCCCTGCCAGGAACATTCTTCCCCATCAGCACCACCTCCCTGCCTCTCACCTGCCCACCCAAGTTACCATCTTGGCATCTGGTCACTGTGTTCCTGACAATGGCACCCTGCATTGCAAGTGACGGGCATTTGGGGTACTAACCAGTTGCAGACTGGCTCCCGCACTAGATGCTAAGCACCATCAGGGAGGGAGCCTCTGTCCCACCCTCCCTGCCTCCCTGAAACTCTCCCAAGTGCCTGTCTTCATCTCCCAGGACACTCTACCCTGTTGCTTGCTTGGTTGGCCTCCGTCCAAACCACACAAGGGACTCTGCCGCCCAGCTTCTTTCTCAGATGGTGTGCCGCATTCCAGGGGTCTTCCCAGGCCAGCTGCAGTGTCTGGTGACAAAGGCTGTTGTCCACTATATCCTCTCACAGGTGTCCCCAAAGGACCTGCCTGTTCCGTATACGATGCCTGTTTGGGAGAGGGACTGATGTCATTTCTTTCTTTTTTTTTTTTTTTGGAGATACTCTTGCTCTTGTCGCCCAGGCTGGAGGGCTAGAGTGTAGTGGCGTGATCTTGGCTCACTGCAACCTCTGCCTCCCAGCTTCAAGCAATTCTCATGCCTCAGCCTCCCAAGTAACTGGGATTACAGGCATGTGCCACCATGCCCAGCTAATTTTTGTATTTTAGTAGATACGCGGTTTCACTATGTTGGCCAGGCTGGTCTTAAACTCCTGGACTCAAGTGATCTGCCCGCCTCAGCCTCCTAAAGTGCTGGAATTACAGGCATGAGCCACTGCGCCTGGCCATTTCTCTGCTTTCAAACCCCCATCTCTAGCCATTAGGAGGCCCTGGCTCCCCTCAGTCCCTGAGTGGTCACGAACACTGAGTGGGGGGCTGGGCTTCCCAAAGACGTACCTTCAGCAGAAGAACCTGAACCGTGCCTGGCCCTCTGGCATTCTTTGCCGCAGCTGTCACTGTCACAGTGTTCTGCAGCCAGCGAGGGTGACTCGCCTGCCTGGTACAGCAGCACTCTTGGGGTTTCAAAGGTCATGAGCAGGAGCTGGGTGAGGACGGGCAAGCAGACACCTTCGAACACCAGCCAATATGCTTTTTGGCAGGGTGAGGGTGGGACGGGCAGGTCTGAGAACAATTAAAAATAGACCATGTGTTAGTGCCAACCGCAGCTCGTCAACCTGCTTTGTCTTTCAGGACTCCCGTGTCCAGCCTGAGTTCCAGCCTCACTGAGTGGCCACCCCCAAAGTGCTTCCATCCGAGGAAGCCCCCAGCACTGACCATGTCTATTATGGACCACAGCCCCACCACGGGCGTGGTCACAGTCATCGTCATCCTCATTGCCATTGCGGCCCTGGGGGCCTTGATCCTGGGCTGCTGGTGCTACCTGCGGCTGCAGCGCATCAGCCAGTCAGAGGACGAGGAGAGCATCGTGGGGGATGGGGAGACCAAGGAACCCTTCCTGCTGGTGCAGTATTCAGCCAAGGGACCGTGCGTGGAGAGAAAGGCCAAGCTGATGACTCCCAACGGCCCGGAAGTCCACGGCTGAGCCAGGATGCGAGGCTCCTGGTCCTGTTTGCAGCCGGCCGAGAGGCGCTGGGAGGGGCAAAACCACATGGACGCGCTGCTGTCTGAAAGGAAAGGCTGACACTTGCTGGCATGGCCTCTGCGGGCTTCGTCATCGCATGCACTGATGCCCGGGGACCTGGCTGTCCTGGGCTTCGCCTCGGCCTCCAGGTGAGGCTGCCCATTGCAGGCACTGGGCAGGCCTGACCTTGCTGGGTCTCATGGCCCTGTAGCGCTTTTGTTACTTGAATGTCTAGCTGAGCCTGTTTTTGATGGAGCTACTACTGTAATGCGTGAACTAACAAACCTGTGAACTGTAAATAGGCCCCTGGAAGCACGTGCTTAAGCCCTTTTGCTGATTTTTAAAAATATCATCTAGCGCACACGGGACTGGTTTGATTCTGGCTGTACTAATGACAAGCTGAGTCAAGACCCGGGAGGGTCATAGGCTTGTAAAGGCCCACGCTGCACTCGGCAAGGGTCTCTCATGTGTGTCTGTCTGTGTGTATATCAAGGAAATGAGATGCCAGTTTGGGGTCTCGTGGCTGACCAGTTGGGGTGCTTGGGTGATCTCTGCTTGGTTAGTCATGGGTGGAAGAAGAACCACAACCCCCCACACCCCTCTGTTCTTTCTCCAGATAGACTCACTTGTTAAATAGCAGTTTTGTTGAGTGGAGTTACTGCAGGGAAGCTACTGGACCTGCCTGGGAGCCAGTGAAGGGCGAGTCAGGGCACGTGTCCCAGAGGCTGCCAGCGTCCTTGTCCTTGTAGCAGAGCAGTTTCTTGCCGCTTTGGTCTTCAGCATGCCGAGTCCGCCACCCCGAGTGCAGGCTTCGCTGAAATTGCTCTGGTCCTCGTAGAACCTGTGGTGGCTACTTTTGGTCTGAAACCCAGCTGGCCCAGCCAAGAGAAAAGGTTGTATGTTTTGTATTGGTATTTCCTATTTTCTGCACTGGAGGGGAGGGGACTGTTGAGGTTCTTTTTTCTTTTTTTCCTCTTACCTTTTTACACCACTTGGCTTCCTTTCCTCTCTGATGACTGCCTGCCTGTGGGGTCCTGGCTTCACTTTCCTCAGCGGGTCTCCAGTCCCCCTGACCCAGCTCTGAAGGCACTTAGGACCCAGGGAACATTTCTTGCGTGCACATTCCCACAAGAGCCACCAGACTGCTTCCTGCCAGCCTGTGCTTGCGGCAGGGAGCCGGGGCAGGACAGAGGTGAACTTTAAGTTCAGGACTTGTCTGTCCCACAGGTGGCTCTTGGGTGAGCTAGCATCTCCACAGCCTGTCTTCAAGGCCTCCCTTGTGTACACTTCAGTGAGTGAGCTCACTTCGATTTTTAATCCCACCACCATAAGCACATACTAATTTTATTTATGATTCAAACATGACTCGTGCCGGCCAACCCTGTAATAGATGGAAGGTCAGCCCAGGCTTAACCACAGAGCACTGGCCCTTAATGCCTGAGCTCAGAGCTCTGGCCTCCTGCTCAGACTGAAGGCACCTCCTCTGGCCTCACCTAAGCCTCTTCTAAAATACGTGTTGAATGAATCCATGTTCTGGAACCCCGAGGGCGGGAGAAGTAGGGAGGACTTTGTTTAAGCAGCATACACCTAAATTGGGGGTTTAAACATTTAAGTAGGAGCTTGGGGTGGGAAGAGGGACGGCTGGCTGGGCCATCTGAGCAGAAGGTAGTAATGAAACACCTCAGCTGGGCTCTTGAGAGCCCTTAGGAAGCAGGAGAGGCAACACCTCTGGCTACTCGGGTGTGGCCAAGTTCAGAGGAGGTGGTGGTGGGGCAGGCGTGATGTCAGCAGAAGTCCTGCAGGCTGGGTGGGCAGGACGTGTGGTGGGGGCCACTGAAACTAGGTCTAGGAGGGAGAACAGAAGTTCCAAAGGTGCCGACTGGAAGATGGGGGAAAAGGTTTGCTTTGGTGAGTGAGAAAAGGCTGGGTGTGTGATCCATCCCCTCACGTTTCAGAACTTCCAGGCTTTCTACCTCGACTCTCACCGCAGCCAGCACATACACCTAGGCTGTTTTTCTTTCCTCCACACCCAAGGGACACAGGAGCAGCTAGGATCTGCATTTTCAGGTTCCGAGCCTGACCCCTGTAACTGACCGGTGCTCGATTGTCAGACTTGGCCTATGGTTTTGACCTTGCCAGTGAAGTTTCAGTTTTGAAGTGATTAAATGTCACTTTCTCATCAGTTTCACTTCTGGAGGTTTTCTGATCCCACTCCCTGGTGGCAGGGATGTACCTGGGAGTTTGAATCAGGCCCATCTGAGCGTGGTAGCCGTGTTGGGTGAAGGTCAGGGGCTCAGTGAGGCACTGGGGGGGTTTTCAGGGGAAAATGAAAATGGCTGTACAACCAGTGAACCACATCACAGCCCTCACTGTTCTTATTTTTCAATAGCTTTTTTTTTAGCATAGACACCAGAGCCACATTCAAATGGCTTAGTAGGTTATGACCTCTCTTTGAATTGTTTCTGAATGCCCAACTGTTGCATTCAAGTTTTCTGACTAATCAAGAAATTAAGCGTTCATCCTTCGTATCACTGCAGAAGCAACAGTGGGGGGACAGGGAGGGAACTCTTGACACTGAGCCACTAAAATATGGACTAATTTTTTGGACAAATCTTCAAACGGACTGTGCTACTGTTTTTGTTTCAAAGCTACCAAGTTTGTGCAATAAGTGGAAGGGATGTCATCTCTCTTCAATAAATGCTAAATGACATTCAAGTTGATTTTCTAGACCACTGAGAAAATCTTTATTTACAATAAATTTCAATAAAATTTGCATAAATATATTCCCAATGTACAATTTTCACCTCTGATTTCATCACGTCATTTAAAAAGTTAGTCTGTCCTGTTCTCGTTATTCCTTTCAGACACCAGTGTGGCACTGACGTTGGCAGGTGGAGGGGAACTGCCAGGGAGCTGGGGGGTGCCTGAGGGCTCCGGCTGCTTGGGGCGGACCTCTTTCCGGGCCGCCAGGCTTTCAGCTCCATCCCTGCCTTCCAGTTTCCTCTCCATGGTTGCCACCAGGATCTTGAGCCATGTGTTCTCGGTGAGGAGGTTTTCCGAGGCATCGGCCAGCTCCTGTAGCTTGCGGGCCAGCTCCTGCAGCTCGCGTGTCTTCTGCTCGTAGAGGGCCTGCAGCTGCTCACTGTGGGCGCGGAGCAGGCTATGCTGCTCCTCCAGGGCCCGCTGCTGCCGCCGCAGCCGGTGCTCATCTCTGCGGGCGCTGGAGAGCTGGGACTCTACCTGCACTTGTGCTCGTTGGAGGCTGCTTATTTCTGCTCTCAGTTTCTGGATCTCTCTCTCCAAGTGGGAGATGTGCCCCCGCTGTAAGACTGCCTCGCTCTGAAGACACTCCTTGGTAGGAGAGTTAGCCATGTTCTGGGGGCTGGAAGCAGGGTCTGAGTGATGCAAAATGAACTTCAACAGGTTTGGAAGGGTGATGGGGAGGTCTTCAGGGTATTTCACACTTAGGTCCTTTCTGGAGAGAAAGGGAAAGGAAGCAAAGATGGGAGTCATACCAACACAATTAGTCCAAAAGCAGACTGTACCTGAGGCCAGGCCATCTACTTCTCACCAAGAAAAGACAATCTATGGATTTTACTTACTGAAAGTGAGGAAAATGTTGCCTGGGCGAGAAATTCTCTACAAAGCTGAGGCTGTCCCATATGCTCGTTCTGCAATTAAGATGGCTTATCTGTTCCTGAAGCCAGAGCTCAGCTTCACCCACACCTTCCAAGAAAGACAAGAGCTCCTAGGCCCAGGCCTAAAGCCAGTGATGCAGGACCCCAGGAGTGTGTGGGCATGGGGCCTCTGTGTGCTCGGAGATGCCCAGCGGCTGTGTCAGGAAGAGCGTCCAGGGGAGGCAGGATTGTCCCACCTATGTCCCTCTTGTGCCCACTGACAGTGCCCGGAGAAATAGGAAGAACTTCAAAGATACTCTGTCTGTTTCTTCAGCAAGCATTTATTACACATTATCTAAGGCAGGGGTTCTCAACTGGGGGTGATTGTACCCCCACTCCCCAGGTACATCTGGCTCATACCTGGCAACCTGATACCTGGCAAACAGCCCAACCAAGGGACTATGAATTCAGGCTGCCCGGCCCTGAGAGCACAGAACAAGGAAGGAAGGTGACACAGGAAGGGGTTTTTCATACAGCTTTGTTCCAGGTCCTGATCTAGAGATCTAGAAAATTCCTCTTCAGAACTTGTCATTTAATCGTCTGATGATGTTTCTCTCACATATCTATTTACCTGTGCCTGTACAGTCTTGCTGCAATTGATCAAAACTACCAGCTTTATGCACTTAGGTATGAGGTGGGCTGGCAGCAGCTGGGTTTGCTCCCTCAGGTATTAACAGAATGGAAGTCAACAGCAGGGACTCCAGAGCCTGGCTGCCCAGGGCCACTGCACCTGGCCGTAAATTGTTTTATAATTTTGGGGTAAGCATTCAACTATCCCCTCCTTTAAAGCTTAGTTTTCTTAACATACAAGCTTTCTTCAAGTGGGGCATCCCAGCCATTCAAATGACAAAGCTGGGTGTGGTGCTGTGTGCCTGTAATCCCAGTGCTTTGGGAGGCTGAGGTGGGAGGATCACTTGAGGCCAGGAGTTTGAGACCAGCCTGGACAATATAGTAAGGCCTCATCTGTATAAACAAATAAAAAAATCAGCCAGGCAAGGTGGCACACGCCTGTAGATCCAGCTACTTGGGAGCCTGAGGTGGTGGGATCACTTGAGCCCAGGAGTTCAAGGCTGCAGTGAGCCATAATCACACCACTGCACTCCAGCCTGGGCAACAGAGTCAGACCTTGTCTCAAAAACAGAAAATAAACGCCACAACAACTGAAAACACATCGTGGCCCTGTCAAGTGGGCCCATGGAAAAATAACAGATGCTGGACCTGCCCTCACGTTCTGCGGCACAAGCCTGGTCTTATAAGGCAGAGTAAAGGTGAATTACTCCCCAGAAAAAGCTGCCAAGTTCCCTCAGGATATCTACCTCCAGGCATATACAGGACATGACATCTGTGAGCACGCTCTCTGCTAACTAAGAGGTCTTGGTGCACTCTCCATGAATGTCCCTAATGGGCATGCTAAAATGCTGCCACACTTTGGGAAAGTAGAGGGACACAGAATGTCAACAGTCTACCGCCAGGAAAGCAGTCATGTGAAAGTTTGGTGGGAAGAAGTCCCCATGTCTATGCAACTCTCCTCTAACCCTGAGGGAGTGGCAGGGTACACCTCTAAAAAAGTGTTGATTCTTCCCCTGGGACACATCAGAGTCTCTTGGTGGACAGGGGCACCCATCTCCCCTTCATCATCTGGCCCAGGGCCAGGTCAGAGCACCTATATTTTGAAATGTCACACAGAGTCTGATGCAAGTGCTGGCTGGAGGAGCACCTGCTTGGTGGAGCAAGTGGCTCCGAGATGCCTCTGCACAGGAAGGCTATGTCTCCCTCAAGGCCCCACCCCTTCCTCTTCCTCCCGAGGACAGCTCTTGCATTTTTTTCCTTCATGATTTTTATAAATCAAGACATGCTCTTTGTAGACAATTTGCAAGAGATGTAAAAACATATAAGCAAATCATTTGCAGTCACACTCCTCTGAAGTCATCAATGTTAGCACCTCAACACTTTCCCCTCTGTGAACATCTCCATCCAGCATTAGTTTCTATTTTATCACAGTAAACATACAATTTCATGTTCTTTTCACTAAAAATAGCATAAGCAGGTGGACAGTGAAAAAGGTCTTATTACATGTTATCAAACAGCCTTTTTCATTTCCTTTTTTGCAAGCTGTCAGCTCACGCTGTTTGCCCATTTACCTTCTGGCTAAACCAAACACTCGCTTGGGACCAGCTCATGATGAGCATACTTTACTTCTACCATTTCTTTTTAGGAAATGAGAAAAATTCCATTCCAAAGCCATAAAGCTTTGGTTTACCAACCTCCTTACGTTAAAAGAGAAGTGGACGGCCTTCTTATGTTCGAGATTTAGAAACGACAAGGGTGAGGGCTGCAGCAAGTACCCAGCCTGGGGCCGGAGAAATGCGCTCATCTGCACGTTTCCCACAGCAGGCAGCCTAAGAACGAAGGTCACTCAGCCCAGACGCAGGTCTCCAGATGATGCCCCGCCCTGCCACCTGTTCCGCCTATGTCTCTCTACACAGATGCATTTCTGCCAGTTGCTGAGAACTTCTTCATTAAAAGGCATGTGCTGGGTGCTAAGATTTTAATATTTTTTCAAACTATGCTTGGAATTCAAAAATTATACGTCATTAAACTACATGCTCAACTCCTGTCCCACACAGATGAAACTGTTAGTGTTAATATCCATGATTCCTGGACTATGTGGTAATTTAAACACTTCTTAGAAAGAAAAAGCCTCATCACAACTCAGTCGGCAGTAGAAAGGGTGAGTCACATTCTGTTTTTAGTGCATGACAAGACCCTACTACCACAGAAGTATTCCAGCAAAAATTCTTTGAGATACAAAGCAAAAACCAAGGGAATGATTCAATAGATACGAAGGAAACACTCTCCTAGAGAAACATGACAAGATGAATCGCAAAAGGGAGGCAGGAAATTAAAACAGCAAACGTCATACATGTGAGCCAGGGAACTCCCTAAATGATGCTACAGACACTTTCCCTGGGGAGAAGATATTGTCAAAGCCATGTGAGTGGGTCCCCAAAAGGACTAAACTTTCTAAAAACCAAAGGGAACCTATAAAAAGGGAGCAAACATCCAGTGTATTAGGCTCTAAAGGACCAAGAGTTAATTTCTTTTTCCACTAAAGCATCTGCATCTACGTTCACTAACTGGAAGTCCGCTCCCCCTTGTTCATGTCCTGCTTGCTGGGGCTTTCGGGGTAGTTGCTGTTAAGAACTGTGCCTGGAATACTGATTAGGCAAGCGTGAAAAAATCAAGCGACAACCCCATGGCAGACGTTCACAGCAGTCTGCATGCACGGGAGAAAGCCCCTTTGCAGGGCTCCTGGAATCCGAGGCAAGGATGTGTCACGGGTAAGAAAGCCACCCTATCCTCTGTACGAGAGGGATGAGGAGCTGCTGGGAGGCCAACTGAGAGACAAGCATGTGGAAGGCTTGGGGCAGGCAGAGCTCCACAGATTCTCTGCTGTTTTACCCCACACAAACATGGGGCCTTTTCCTGTCAGTCTCTGCGTCCTCCATATGTTCACATAGGCCATGAAAAGCTAAGAATTCTCACAGCCACATTCAAGCTTGGTAAGAGATAGGCTGTGAGAAGAACCACCTTTAAAAGATCCATACCACACATAACATCCTGACACTACAACCCTTTTACTCTATGCCCCTAAGGACAGTTTTTTTTTTTTTGGAGACGGAGCCTTGTTCTGTCACCCAGGCTGGAGTGCAGTGGTGTGATCTTGGCTCACTGCAACCTCTGCATCCCAGGTTCAAGAGATTCTCGTGCCTCAGCCTCAGCCTCAGAGTAGCTGGGATTATAAGCGTATGTCACCATGCCTGGCTAATTTTTGTATTTTTTGTAGTGACGGGTTTCACCAGGTTGGCCAGGCTGGTCTCAACTTCTTGAGCTCAAGCAATCTGCCTGCCTCAACCTCCCAAAGTGCTGGGATTACAGGTGTGAGCCACCGCGCCTGGTTCCCAAGGGAACATTTTTTGAACATAATGAATGATTTACATCTTAAACCCATTTCAATTTCAGACCTCCACAAAAGAATCCCAACTGCCCACTAGTGAAAAAAATTCGGCATTACCTGTTGCAGGGAAAAAACAAGACAGTAGGAAGACGATCAACCATAAATTCCCAAGGAAGGTCATTCTGAGACACGTCAATCCTGGCAAAGGGGAAGAAGGGAAATGGCAGAAGATCAGCACAAGAAACGCCAACTTGAAAGAACCTTCTCAGATAACTTCAAGAACCTGGTGCATTTTTTACACCCCACATTGGGGTAAGCCCTTTCTCGATGAGTACACTACCAGGTGTGAGCCGGGCGCTGGTACTCCCAAGACATGCACCATTCCGCTATGTGGACGCTTTCCACTGAGTGGCAATGCAGTGTCCTGAAAGTAAAAATGAACTTGCAGAAAATGCCACACTGACACCTAGGGAGTCGTTCACTCCTCACCTGACAGGATCTAGCCAAGTATTTTAATCCCTGAATAGCTCTGGGAAAAGAAAGGAAATAACTGAGCAAAATACATCAGGCCTCTCTGAAGATGGAAAATTATACCCTCTTTATGTTGTAAATCTGGATAGAGGCCAAAAACAGCCTATCTTCTTAGCAGATGTGACATTAATTTTCTAACACAGAAAGTGACATATGTACTAACTCACCCAGCCTGTGCTCAATCACTGTGGGAGCTAATTGCAACTGCTCTAGAGGCCTGCCCCGGGCAGCTGGCACAGAGCTGGGCACACAGCTGGGCGCCCACACTCAGGCCAAGCAGACATGGGGCCACAACAGCATCCTTGATGGAAGGGGCTGCATCCTCCTTGTGGAGGGGCTACTCAGCTACTATTCATGAACAGTGCACACAAAAGATGAACATGTTTTCAATCATTACTTTGACAGAAGTTTTTAGAAAGCATAACTGGGGGGAGTGAGGGTGGGGTAAGTGCCATGTATTTGTCCAAAACGATGAAATTTCCTTTTTCAAAAATGGCACAACCAGGCTGGGCACAGTGGCTCACACCTGTAAACCCAGTACTTTGGGGGGCCGAGGTGGGTGGATTGTTTGAGCCCAGGAGTTGGACACCAGCCTGGGCAACATGGCGAAACTCTGTCTCTACAAAACATTGGCCGGGTATCCTGGCACATGCCTGCAGTTCAGCTACTTGGGAAGGTGGGAGAATCACCTGAACCTGGGAGGCTGGGGCTGCAGTGAGCCGTGATTGCACCACTGCACTCCGGCCTAGGCAACAGAGTGAGACCCTGTCTCAAAAAAACAACAACAAAAGGCATAACCAAATGAAAACCATTTACCAAAAGTTTACTAACAAAATAGCACTCCTGCCTCACCTGTGCCAGCCTACCTAAAACATTAGTGTTCCTTTCTAAACAAGTGGTATAGAACACCATATTCCATAATTAAATGCTTTTTCTCACCTGATTTTTACTTCGAAGAAAGCACAAACTATAAAATTAAAACATTGTAAAAATCCACTCAGAATTCCACTGGGCTAATCAGGCCCCCCTTTCTTATGCAGGCTTGGTCTATATGCCTACTTTTTAAAATTTTTTCTGAGACAGAGTCTTGCTCTGTCGCCCAGGCTGGAATGCAGTGGTGTGATCTTGGCTCACTGCAGCCTCCGCCTGGTGGATTCAAGTGATTCTCCTGCCTCAGCCTCCTGAGTAGCTGGGACTACAGGCATGTGCTGCCACACCTGGCTAATTTTTGTATTTTTAGTAGAGACAGGGTTTCACTATGTTGGCCAGGCTGGTCTCAAACTCCTGACCTCATGTGATCCGCCCACCTCGGCCTCCCAACGTGCTGGGATTAGAGGCATGAGCCACCGTGCCCGGCCTATATGCTTACATATTTTTAACAACAGTTGTCATATATTGCATATTCTGTTCTTTTCCATTAATTGTGTGTATGAAAAGCATTGTTAAAGGATAAAAACTCCATTAAATGCCCAGCCATAATTTACTTAAACATTCGTCTCCTGGTGGATATAAACAATGCTATAATGATGAGCTCATGCTTCTTTGGAATTCCTATTCCATTACTTCTCCAAAGGAAAATTAACTGGGTCAAAAATGTGTTAACTGTTTTTGTTGATTTCTTGCAAATGTTGCCAAATGCTTTCCAAAAGAGTTATGACAATGTACTCATTCCATTAGATACATTTGACTGCAGTTTCCATTTTATTTTATCAACACAAGATTCTGTCACTTAAAACCACTGATTACTTTAATATGTTAAATGACACTTTGTTACTATTTTAATTTACATTCATTAGATTATAATTTCCCCACTTGTTTACTTACTCTCTCCTCTTAAAAGAAAAACCTGTTCACGTCCTTTGTTCACAATGGAATCTGTCTCAGCCGTTTCCTAAACCATTTTAATTTCGGGGGAGGCTGGAGTATGAATGCCTGATTCAATCCTGGCCCCTCATTTGCAGGTTGAAACTCTGGGCAACTTGTCTAATCTTTCCAAGCCTCAGTTTCCTCCTCCATACAAATAGCATTTTCTTTTTTTAACCAGAGTGCCTTCACTAAGCGTCACGAGGACTCAGTCAGGTAATAATGTATATCGAAAACTCTCCCAGCACAGTAACTCAGATCTGGCTCTGATTATTACTCACAGTGCATGTAACAGGTGACACAGAGACACTGCAAAAATTTTTAATGGTCCCCCTTTTCGTCTGCCTTCCCTGTTTTCTTTCACTGCACGTATTTCTAGTGGAATCTGACCATTTTTCTTTCTTTATTTTTCCAACTGCTTCCACTTTCGAAACTTTCCATCACTCAGAGGAACCAGCAAATCCTATTTTTTGTTTTGATTTTTCATATTTAACTCTTACCTATCTGTAGGGTTTTGGTGGAGGCGGGGGGTTAAATTTGAACAGTTTTCCCCACCCAAAACTGCTTACTACCCCATCTAAAAACTCTGTATTTGAGCCTTCTTTTTCCAAAAAATATTTTTAAAAATTTTACTTTTTCAAAAGCCCACATACAGTACCCATGGAATCACAATACTATGATGTGGATATCTACCGACCTTTCCTTTTAATTTCACAAATGAGGTAAACCAGGGCTAGTGGAGAGATCTGCTTGGGATCCCAGGACCCACTGTCATTGCCTGGGGCAACTGTCCCATGGAATTCCAAGGAGCCATCCTGGCAACCAGGTCAGTGCTCTCCCCACAGAACTGCACTCAGCCACCTACGAATCTAGTCAGGGCTAAACATCAACATCATGGAAGGAACACTCTGAATTCATGAGGAAAAGTCTGGTTTCAAAGAGGCTTTGCTCATGGCTTCAACCTGACAATTAAATCCAGCCAAGTCCTACCAAAGGTTAATGGAAAATGGGCAGACCCTCGCACACCATATGGCTAAGCTGCAAAGAAGAGTGAAAATGGGCATACAGCCCAAAGCACTGCAGAAAAGGCCTGCTTACCTTGCCACAGTGAATGTGTCCATGGGCAGGTTCCGAGCTAGCTGGATGAAGACGTGATTGAGGGATGGACAGAAGCCACACCACGGAGCGTAATAGAGCAGGAGAACATCCTGTGGGAAGGGGAAGACAGCTGTTACTTGCACCGGGAAATGGGCTCTTCTTCATTTCTTTCCTTATTGCTTAGAATCCAGCAAGCACTCGATAAATGCTACCTATGCAAATATTACAGTGAAAATTTTCATCTTTAGGTCTTTCCAATTCGGTGCTTTCTGAAGCACTTTTTTGAAATTTAAAAACCACATGTAATTCATTCACGGTCCACAATCGGACCATCACGTGGTTACTCTTCTGTACATCAAAAACAGCTGCTTACCCCAACAACTGCAGTCTGGAAATTATTTTAAGAGGGACAGATGGCTTAACTTTTGCCTCTCATGACTCCATACCTGTTTCTGAAGGACTACTTCCCAAAAGGTATCAGTTGTCACTTCAGTGATTAAATGCTGAGACGGGAACTGGGCAGAGTCACTTCCAATGAGATGCCTTTTCAAGGGACTATAGAGAACGCTGAAGTTTTGAATAAAAGACTCTAAAAATAAAGAGAAAATGAGATCAACTCTTCTCTAGATACAAGAAGAATAGCTGGCCTACTTTTAAACTCCACATTTTAAAAACTCGAATGACTTCACAGGCTCACATTTTTAACATTTCACCTATCAGCAAAACCCCAAACAAAGCTGCCCGGGTGGCATCAGGTTTAGCTCTGGTAGTATTAACTCAGCAGACAGTAATGCAGATATCAAAACATTATGCAGTGTTAGATGCTCTAATAATCATAGATCATTCTTTTTTTAAAAGGACTGGTCCACAAATAGACACCAAGTGAGACTGTATAAATCGTCAAGAAGCCACAATCTTTTCAAGAAATTTCACCCTATAATACTAAAACCTTTAGGCTTAACTACAAAAGTAGCAATTGCACAAGCTACAGTAATGTGGAATGTGTTTAAATGTTCATTAGTTTGAGGACAAGGAGCTATAGTTTTTTGTTTCCTTTATTAAGGTTAAGTTTCTTTTTTTAAAGGTTAAGAAAAAATTATATGTAGTGGAAAAATACATAAAATCCATAATAATAAAAAACCTGGCTTGAACCAACAGTTTTACCACAAATTCTGCCATCTTCAGAGTCCTTTGCTTCATCTGAAACAACAGTAATTTGAATTTCACTTTCTTTTTTTTTTTTTTTTTAACAGACAGGGTCTCACTGTGTCACCCAGGCTGGAGTGCAGTGCTGCAATCACAGCTCACTGTAGCCTTGAACTCCTGGGCTCAAGTGATCCTCCTACCTCGGTCTCCAGAGTAGCTGGGACTACAGGCTTACACTATTGCACTCAGCTAAAGTTTCAGTTCTTTTTCTTTCTTCTAACTCCCTCCATTTTGAGGTGCAAGGGGCAATGCAGTGTGCAGAATGGAGGAGGAAGTGAAGAATGTCATGTGAATACGAAAGAGAATTCACGATCAGCATCTGAATAACACTTAGCTGGCTATGTTTTTGAAACATGAAACCAAGAATTATTTCCTACTCTGAATAAAGCCTAAATTCTGAAACTGCCCTAGAGACAGCTGACTTATGAATTAACTCTCTAAACCAACAATGACACACAGTAGGTGTTTTTTACAAGCTCCCTAAAAATTCTGTCACCAACTACAGGACAAAGAACAGCTAGGCTAAACATTTCAGAGAAGATACAGAAGATGGAAAGAAATCTAAAGAAGGCTTCTTTCAATTACCCTTAAATTAAAAGTGAACACATTATGAGGTCATTAAACACTTGAGCATTACTGAACGGAATTCAGGAAAATCTAATGCAGACTACCTCAAAAATACATGCTTGTGGGAGCACTGACCCCATTTCTCTGGAGTCTGTTTCCCATTTTTAAAAAAATGCTTGTTTCATTTTAAGAAAGCTCAACACATCAAAATGACTTTAGAAAACATGAACTGGGAGTAATCTGTAATATCAACAGATTATCCCCTCCAAAAAGTGACTGGTCACAAGGTTCTTTTAAACACTGAAGAACTCTTGGATTTATAATATGCAATTGATATAGAAAAATCAGTACTTACATAAAGCCTTTTCACAAATGTGTCTAATGTAAGAAACAAGCTTCACCAGGATTTGAAAGAGCATGGCTAAAAGGCCTCATATGTAGAAGCTCTGAGTCTACTGTTGATTTCATACTTTGTAAAACTTGAAATGAAAGGTTTCCTTCCCTACCAAATTCCTCCTTTCTCCATTCGGCATACACTGACCCTCCCTCACGTTTCCAATGAGGCTGAACTAACGTGGCTTTTGAATTCTCACTTCATTGTGTGTAGTCAGGGGCGTCAGCAAAGCCCTGGGGAACAGGCCAGTGTGGGTCAGCCCAATGTTGCTGCCAAGCCCCGGGGGCAAGCCCTGGATGCTTTCTCATCATGGAGTCTTACTCCTCAAAAAGTGGAGTTTGCTGGTTTGCAACTGACACTTATTTGCACTTTACACTTGTTACAATCTAGGTACCCCAGGTCCCAACAATATTACTCAGTACATTATGAAACAGCAGCAGAACAAATTAGGTCTGGTGGCCTTGATCCTTAGACATTTAAGCCTGTAAGACAAAAAGGGAGGCAAGACGGCTCTACTTCCTTCTTCACTGCTTCTCTTTAAGCTCCTTCAGAACAAAGCTGCTGTCAAGGCTCCCTTTCATCAGCCCCTAGGACATCCTACCGGAATGGCTCTCCACCTCCCTGCCGGTTCTACTCCCCAAGTCCCCACTGCCTGAAGCTGGTTCTACCCTAGACATGTGACAGAAATCGCCAATTTAGAAAGTGGGACTCTTACCCCTACCATGGGCTAAATGACAAACTTATCCAAAATTTAGAGTGAGGAAGTTTCTGCTCCATTTAACAGACAAAATTACCTTCTTTGAAAATTACGACTGATGGTGGTCTAAAGACTTAAAATGAGCTACGAAGCTGACATTACCCCACAACTAAATGTAATGAGAGCCATCAATAAAATGTATCAATATGAAGCCAAGCAAAATGTACAATGCTTGGGGAAATAAACTGCCTACAGTACCTAGGGTGAGCTTCATCAGCGCTTGCTTTGGATCCAAGATGTAGTGAGACTCTTCTTTCACGTCAACAATTGCTGCAAATTCTTTCACCTGAGTGGAGCTCGGAGCACCCAGTCTCTCTGCGTATAACCAAAACAAATTTGAATCCAAAAGGTAGATGTTGAGAGTCTTGTTGGTTCTGCAGCTCAGGCCTGTGAAGTTTGTGCTAGTCATGTCCACTCCTGGAAAGAGATACCTGTTCTCCTCAATGTGAGGAATGGAGCTTGGGGCATCGACCTCACATTTCTTCTCAAGGGAAGAAAATGCAACGGTAGGGGCTTCAAAGACACCTTGTTCAGAATCGATGAAGCCTGCCACACCCCTGCTTATGGTCCTGCAACATGCAGTGTAGTAGCTGAAGGGGCTATAGGAAGTTAAAAAATTGCTGCATTCTATGCTGTCTGATGCCACGTGATAAAAGGTCTGCTCCTTGAGGTAGAAAGAATCCAGAGCTGCTGCCATTTCAAAAAAGCTGCACTGTGGCATGCTGACCGAGCTCGGCTTCACGCCCCCGGCAGTCTGGTTGACACAGAGTTCACAGACGTTGTGGGTCCTGGAGAAGGAGTGCCACTGGGGCAGCACCACAGTGTTGCAGCAGGGGGATGCTGTGATCAGCGGCGGGTCTGGCAGCTGTGCCGGGGATTCCAGGGCCAGGGACTCCAGCACTGGAGCGTCTACCCGCCGCAGGTGCTGAAGGAGACGCTCCACCACCTGGTCCCCATGACAGTTGTTGTACTCCAAGGCCACTTCGGTGATCTGAAATACAGGGCAGAGTTGGTGAGGGGCCTGGGGATGACTGAGGGACTAGAAACCCCTTAGCCACGTTTCACTTTCTGCAATCTGTTATCCATGGTCACCTCTGGTTCAAAAATATTAAATGGAAAATTCCAGAAATAAACAAGTCGTAAGTTTTAAACTACACGTCGCTCTGAGTAGTGTGATGAAATTTTTGTCATTACAAAAATTGCGAGCCATCCCTTTGTCTAGCGTGTCAGTGCTGTGGATGCTACTAGCCTGTTACTTAGTAGCCAACTCAGTTATCAGATCAACTGGCTCAGCATCACAGTGCTTGTCTTCAAGTAACCCTTTATTTATTACAAGGGCCCCAAAGTGCAAGGGTAGTGATGCTGGCAATTCAGATATGCCAAAGAGAAGCCAAAAATGCTTCCTTTAAGTGAAATGGCAAAAGTCTCAATAAGAAAAAAAAAAACAAACGGTAAGGTTGCTAAGATCTTCGGTAAGAACGAATCTTCTACCCATGAAATTGTGAAGAAAAATGAAATTTGCGTGTAGTATATACAGGGTTCAGTACCATCTGTGGTTTCAGGCATTCATTGGGGGTCTTGGAACATATCACCAAGAATCCGCAGGGGGGTAGATGAGAGTGCAGGGGAAGATGGTTACTGTATTTTTAAAAATACAACCCCAGGCATGACACTCCTGGGCCAAATTATATGCTGCCCATGAGATAAAACCTCCATACAATCTGGCCCTTTTGGCTTTCCAGTCTCACCCTGCCCTCTTCAGAACAGACCAGGCCCTCCCACAATGCCACGCTGTTACAGAGGCCTGGCTGGGGACACTGCCTCCTCCATCTGTTCCTAAGGCCCAGCACCAGGGCAGCTGCTTCAGGGAAGCTAGTCCTACTCTCACTCCAGGAAGAGCTAGTTTCTGTACCTCCAATGTCCCTGAGGCCCCTTCTATAGTCTCACAAGCCTCTGCTGAGACAGACCTCTTCCCCACAAGCTTATGGAACCTCACGGGCAGAAGCCACATTGGATTTATCCTGCCATCCCCGGGGCCCAGTACAGGGCCAGGCACATAACAAACGCTCAGTAAACCCCTGATGAATGAGTGGCAGCTCAGGGTAATGCACACAATCCCCTTTCTTGGTGAGATTTGCCACTTTACCGTCAGGCCAGTATTGGCAATTTGGATTTACATTTTATTCTAAGATTCTTCTATTTCCAAAAAGAATATTTCATTACCCACCTCCCATTATGGTTTCCTGAGAAAGACAAGTAAGTTACAATCCAAAGGCATTTATTCTCTAAAACAGAAGAGTGTGTCAACTTGAATCAAATCTCACCACAGTTAGTTACAGGGTGCTGTCACTCAGGATTTTGTTTCACTGTGTGTGTGTAAAACAATTTAATGAGTGTAATTTCCAATTTAAAAAAACAAGTTTCATAAAAATAAAAATGTTTTATAACATGTAATATTTATAGTTAATTCAAAACATATATATTTGTACAGAAGAATAAATTGTTCAATAGTTCTTGGCATAAAAAAAGTCACTTTATAACCCACCAGAAAACTACTGGGTAAAGAAAAGAAGTCACTTTAGATGACAGGCCAGTGCTTGAAATTTTATTTCCCCTGCACAAAAACATCTCAGTGGTTTTTGGATGAGGCTCTGACAGCATGCAGTACTAACAAGGTCAAGCCTATATAATCCATGAAGAGCCCAGATGCCCTCTGGCCCCATCCTGGTACTGCTTTATTTGTAGTAATAGACAACTAGTCCCACCCACTCCCCCAAAAACCTCTATAAGACTTCAAGATTTACTGTAATCTTTTACAGAACTCCAAGTAGGAGATCATTAATTATACTGTAGAGAAGAAAATTCCTTGAAAAGTCTTTCTTCATTTCTTTTATCTCCAGTATCTCATAAACAAAGCAGCCACATAAAGAATATTTTTAATTGAAGAAAGTATTCGGTCTACAGCAATGCTTTTTTTTTCTTTTTTTGAGATGGAGTTTCACTCTTGTCGCCCAAGCTGGAGTGCAATGGCATGATCTCAGCTCACTGCAACCTCCGCCTTCTGGGTTCAAGCAATTCTCCTGCCTTAGCCTCCCAAGTAGCTGGGATTACAGGCATGTATTGCCACGCCCAGCTAATTCTTTCTATTTTTATTTCGCCTGGCTAATTTTTTTGTATTTTTAGGAGAGACGGGATTTCACCATGTTGGCTAGGCTGGTCTTGAACTCCTCATCTCAGGTGATCCACCTGCCTCGGCCTCCCAGGGCTTGTAATCCTGCTGGGATTATAAGCGTGAGCCACCACACCCAACCAGCAATGCTTTTTTTGAGACGGAGTTTTGCTCTTGTTGCACAGGCTACAGGGCAGTGGCACGATCTTGACTCACTGCAACCTCTACCTCCCAGATTCAAGCGAGTCTCCTGCCTCAGCCTCCCAAGTAGCTGAGACTACAGGCGCACACCACCATGTCCGGCTAATTTTTGTATTTTCAGTAGAGACGAGGGTTCACTATGCTGGCCAGGCTGGTCTTGAACTCCTGGTATCAGGTGATGTGATCTGCCCGCCTCAGCCTTCCAAAGTGCTGGGATTATAGGCGTGAGCCACCGTGCCTGGCCAGCAATGCTCCTACAGAGTTAGGCGTTATCATTTTTCTCCTATGAAGGGGTATTTATGTTTCGATTCCTTTTTACATAACAGGCAGTTTTGAAAACACAACTCAAGTTATGTCACATTATGTGTATCACTTGATGTCATTTAATTTCATGTGAATAATTAAGGCAATCCTGGCAAATAACTTTAACTGTTCACAGAGTAGATGGTTCCTTCTATTTTCTTTAATCAGGAAAATCTGTGAGTCTGAACATGATAACCGCGCCTTTGCTTACAAGATTCAGACGATGTGAATGCCTCAAATAAATGCTTTTAAAATAGAAAACAAGTTACGAAGACTCTTTGCTGGCTGAGGTAAGCATTTCCTTTGATTAACGAGTTGTGTAATACACACTGCAATGTCTTATAACTTCTCTAGAACTCTCTAGAGACACCGGGGTGTCAGTGGCCTTACATTGGTGTCAGGATCTGTGCTTTTGCGTGTGTACACACAGGCATGTGTCTGGGTATGCATGCAGGTGTGCATGTGTGCAGAAGCAGCTACCCAGTATGGGCTTGGTACAGCCATATGGTCACTCCTGACTGGCATCCTACACGCACCACAGCACAATTATCTAGAATGTTGGTGCTTGGTATGCCGCAACTTTATTCCACTCACTCTAAGATGACCTCTCTCTTCTCAACAATGGAAGCATCCTCAACTTTCTGCCCAATATAAGGCCTAAGGTGGTAATGGAAAAATAAAGCCACCTAACTCTTTCACGGTCAACAAGCTAATGAATTTTTACAGCTCATCTTGCGTAAGTACAGCGTTCATCCTTCCCACCTTACCTGAATGCCCAAAGGCTTCTTCATCTCTGGTCACTGTGTCACAATTTCCCGGATCATAGACCCTACTTTCCATCCTCCACCTCTACCACCCAAGTTCAAGTTCTTACTGCTTTGCAGTTTTCTGGAACCCTGCTGCCAGAAAAACTTTCATAATGATAATGCACAGCTCTGGCTACATCTCTTCACTGTCAGTAAGACTTGTATGGGCCGAGGGCAGTGGCTCATGCCTGTAATCCCAACACTTTAGGAGGCCAAGGAAGGCCGATCGCTTGAGCCCAGGGCTTTTGAAACCTGCCTGGGTAACATGGTGAAACTCCATCTCTACAAAAAAATACAAAAATTAGCCAGGCGTAGAGGCGTGCACCTGTAGTCCCAGCTACTTGGGAGGCTGAGGTGGGAGGATCACTTGAGCTCAGGAGGCAGTGAGCTGAGATCGTGCCACTGTACTCCAACCTGGGCAACAAAGGCAGACCCTAACTCAAAAAAAAAAAGAGAAGACAAAGACTTGGATGACTAGGATTAATCTTGAAATCCTCAGAGAAGTCTGCAAGGCCCTCTCCTCCAAAAGCTTTTTTAAGATCTCTCCCCAGTTAGCCCTTCCTGCAGACCACAAACTCCAGCCTCCTTCCTAACACCCAAACCTGCGGCAACTCCCATCCCTCATGCCTCTGCTCAGGGTCCTCCTTCCCATAAGTTCTTCTCAACCCATGAAGATCCTGGCTGCCCCTACAAGACTGTCTAGAATACTTCACCCATCCAAAGCCTCTGCTAACCCCTCCCCTGTCCAGGACCCCGCTTTCTGAGATGGCACCCTCCCTCCTTCGGTTCCTCCTGACCCTGGGCCTGATCATCCTCTACTTTGAATTACAGGCAGGCTTTCACTCCCTGTGCTGGACAAGCCTCTAAGACCACAGGACAAGATGGTGTTGCATCCATCCTTTCTCCCCTGGACCTTCCCATCGCAGTGCTCAGTAAACATTTGCCAAACTGACCTGAAACAAAAAGGGAAATGTGCTGGACAGGCACTTTGCTTGTCTAGTAGTTCATAATACGGTGAGATGCCGCCTGGTGTTCGGTTATCTCACCCACATGCTGAGGTTAAGGGAATACGCTTACCTCACAGAGACAATGGGAGCCCCAAAGAAAGGAGTCACAGGCAAAACCATGATAAAAAGGAGGCCTGTTGGTAGGTAGAGGATTTGCGGACTGCTGGAGGGGACACTCATTCAGAAACAACAGGCGAGAAAGAAAGAGTCTTCCCACCAGGTGCCTAAATCCAACCACAACCCTCTGGGTAGACAACCCCGCCAGGACCACTACACACCCAAACCAGACAGGAAAGAACTCTCCAAATCCACAACCACAGCCACACCACCTTGATTGAAAACCTTCCTTTCCTACAACAAGCTTTAAGGCTATTAATATTAGATACAGTAAAGGCCTAGTCATTTGAAATGGTGTCTCAGTTCACAAAAGATCCATGTAGTGAAAATTTTCTAAAGAAATAGTTTTATTACTTTGAGTCCTCCCTAATTAGAGGGGAAGAAACAAAGCTATTTCATTTCTTTCTTCTTTCTTCCTCTAAGCCAAAGAGCAGCATTCATTCAGAATACTCCCCGGGGGAATCCTAACTTGAACAAAAAGACTCCAGCACAGCAAAGGGAGGGATCCAGCTGGGCGAGAAGTCCTGCCTCCCTGTCCCTCCAGGCAGGGGGCCAGGCCAGCACTGAGGGCCTCAGGGACAGGCAGCATCTGCTTAGCTGGCCAGTGGTACGCTGGCTGTCTGAAATTGGTTTTGGCCAATTAAGGGATCCTTCAGGGAGAGAAAAAATAAAACCCTCAGTAAATGCAATTTTGCCACCCCAGGCTCGCTCTGCATACTATGCCTGCTGTCTCTAAGTGCCTCCAAATGCTCCATGTAGAAAATAAACTCACACCCAGAGAGGGCGCACCAGATGAAGCCGAAGACAGGCAGGAACAGCAGGCTCCAATGGCGCTGCCTCTGAAAACCACTCTGGCTTCTGCACGACAAGGAAGGTTCAGAGAAACAAGGTGTCCCAACATCACTACTGCTGCTTGCTCTCCTCTGCTGTCCTAAGGATGGCCAGGGCTGGCAGTCTGGCCAAACCCCCAAGACAATGGCATCTCCTAGGCCTCACTAAGCTCGGCCTGTGTTCCTACCACTCCCTGTTTCACCTCCCAAACCAGAGGCTCAACAGCAGTCACATCAGAAGAGGGCATTTGGTACTTCTCTAGAGGGGCACAGTATGGCTTCCCTGCCTCTTCTCACTCACTCCAGACGCTAACAGCTGTCAATAAACATGGCCACAGAGGCTGCGGCAATCCCTGTCCTAGACATGGGCTCTCTCCTGCCCATATGGAGGGGCAAAGAGCAATGCTCAGAGCCATAGCTGCCAGAGTAAACGACTGAGTGCGAGATGAGAGGGGCCAGGTAGATGAGGCTTCCCGACTCCTCATGAGGTGCTTTTCCATCACAGCTCTTACCTCGTCTATTAAAGGATGACTTTCGGCCAGGGGATTAAAAGGTATGAACAGAAACAGCGCTGGTCCTTTCTTCAGCTCGTTATTCAGCAAGAGACTCTTGCCTCCGTGTGGCTGCAGCCACCGAAAGAGCGTCTCCTGGTTTTCTAAGGCCCACTTACAGATGTTCTCAGCTGTGTAGTTCAGGACCTCCCTAGGGAAGACCTGTGAAGGACAAAGGCACAGAAGAAAAAGGAGAGCTCAGTGAGGTAGGGCAAGCTCAAGGCACATCAGTGCTGTCCCAACCCCACCACTGCAGGTGAGAAAACCCAGGCTCGGAGTGGGGCCTGGCCCCGCTGTGCAGCCAACACCTGCTTCTCCAGAGACAGCATTTCCTCACGAGTGGTTGAAAAAACAAAAGTGGTTGCAGGAGGTGACTTCCATATTGTGTGATTCATCTTTCTGTCTTGAGACAGACCCACCTATCAACAAATAATTCTCCCTGCCAGCTGGTGGCAGTAACAACCTCTATCACCCTGTCCAAGGACAGGTATTAAACGTCACTGGGTATTTATAAAAGGACCAAGACATATTTAAGGGAACAGAAATTATGGAGTCAAGGATCACTTCGATTTTGGCCTTGGTCCTTCAAATGCTGCCCCCCAAGGGCAGAATGGAGTCTCTGTGCGGCACAGGCTGTCTGTGCTGTTCACTTGTATCCTCTGGGACTAGACCAACACCAGGCACAGAGCAGGAACTCAACACATGTCTTCATCAATCAAAAATGACCTAAACTTGCACAAGGCCACGGATCATATTTTATGTGCACAAATAAATGAAAGAGACACTTAGATTTTTTGCTTTGTTTTGCTATAAACAACCAATGTATGTGAACATAAAATTAGTTTTGAAATTCTAACAATATAAATCACTGGCTTCAAACAGAACTACCAAAGGGGTGCTTCAGAGGGTTTTACAAAATGAAATATTTAAAACTCCTCAAAATGAAGATTTAAATTGACTCATAACGAAGATAACCACTGTTTGTGTTTTTAAAAATAATGGTATCCCAGTATTCTTGCATTTGATAAAAGGAATGCTACTGCTACACAAACCAACCAACCTTAAACACTACCAAATCGAAGCAGTAAACCTGATATATTTTTCCATCTCATAGTCCTCCCTTTTTTCCCCCATCTACTTTTAATTTCTATCTCAGTGCCCTTTACTATAAATAAATATATGGAGGCTGTGTAACATGCTAAAAATGAAGGATGTAGGAAAATGACAGATAGCAAAAGCAGATGATGTCAAAGCAGCTTAGGCAGAGGCACAAGGAGCGTAGGTGGGCAGCAGAGAAACAACTACAGCAGTGATTGTCAAGGTGGAACAGTGGGAGTTTGAAAAAACATACTCAAACTACACTCAAACATTTCTATTTGGAAAACACAAAAATACATTTGACTTTTGGAATATAAACTGCAAGAAGTAAAGCACAACATCTGGGCTACGAAGATATGCAGAAGCCAGGGCGACTGGCAAGCAAGGGGGCACCCCTGGAGTGGGCCCAACAGTCCCTCCGAAGGCACAAGACTCAGACATTGTGCCAAGGGGGGCACAGGTTTTAAAGGCTGGGTACGCTGGGTGCAGGGAAATTGATCTGTATATGACCTGTAAGTTACTGACAATGATGCGAGAGAGACAGACTACTTCAGGAAAGTCAGCTCAGTGATGTGACTGAGGAAGCAGCAATAGAGTAGAAGCACAGGACTGAGCAGGACACAGGTCAATGCTCAGAAGCAGCTGAGTTCAGGCTGTTCCACAGAAAGCAAATGAAATTGGGGAACAAAGGCGACAATGGAAAACTGAGGCTCTCTGGGATGAGAAGCCATCAACTTCTCACTGTGACTTGACAAGAACTTCAAAAACCCATTACATCAGCTAAGGAGAAAAGCATGTCACATTACTACTCATCATAAAAGAAACAGATAAACAGAGAACATCACTTAGTGGAAGCCTAGCTTCTGAAAACACAGACTCAGAGTAACAATTCTCCAAGAGAGTAACTCTGTAATTTTATCCAGGAAGAAAAACTTTCAAGTCTGTACCAAAATCTAAGAATACAAATAAAGAATTTCTGCACATTAATTTCAAGAGCCCTCTAATGCATGGGTTCTTAATCTGGGGCCTGGGCTCTAGGGTGGGGCTGGAAGAACTCTCCATTCATATATAAAATCATGTGCGCTTTTCTAGAGAGTGTCCATAGATTTTATCCAATTCTCAAAGGAGTCCGTGACCTAAACAAGGTTAAGAACCACTACGCTAATATAAACGTGATTTCAAAATACTTACAAGTGATGTGTTGAAATGTCTATGTAAATACACACTTCCAGAGTGTACTAAGGATACCAGTTTCGCAAGATGTTTATTTGTGATAACCCCAAATCGTACTGTTCCTAGGTAATCTGAAACAGAAAATTTTCCTTTATTAAAGAAAAGGCCTGTGCCTTAAAACAACCACAAAACCCAACGATCAAGTCTTGAAGCACAAACCCCAGGAGCAAAGCTCCTTCTGGTAACCTAGCCTAGAGAGGGAAGGAAGAGGAGTTGAGGAACCTCTCCCCCTGAAACCGACCTCAGCCTCTCAGATGTCAAGCCTGCTCCTGAGAGGATGTCTCTAACGCCTCTGACAATCACTTGTGTTGAGGAGTCCCCTGTGTCCACCTATGATGGTCTGACTTGTCCCCCTTGATCACAGGCTGAGGCACACTATGTTCTCTGTCTGGACACTTCTTGGGGCCGGTTCCTTCTTATTACTCATCTCAGCTCCTACTTTCTCTGAGAAGCCTTCCCTGACCACCCCACCTAACACCTAATATACAGGGGACAGAGTTTACAAAGGGAAACTGGGCTCCCGACCCATTCAGGTACTGTCTTTACCGTTACCCTATTTTTGATAGCACTTATTAACATTTGCATAATCTCATTCATTTATTTAGATTTCCTTTGGTCCAATGTCCTCTCTCTTTTTTTGAGATGGAGTCTCGCTCTGTGGCCCAGGTTGGAGTGCAGTGGTGCGATCTCGGCTCACTGCAACCACTTTCTCGTGGGCTCAAGCAATTCTCCTGCCTCAGCCTCCCGAGTAGCTGCAATTACAGGTGTGCACCACCACACTCAGCTAATTTTTGTATTTTTAGTAGAGACAGGGTTTCACCATGTTGGCCAGGCTGGTCTTGAACTCCTGACCGCAAGTGATCTGCCCGCCTCTGCCTCCCAAAGTGCCAGAATTACAGGTGTGAGCCACCACGCTCGGCCCAATTTCCTCTTCTGACGGTAATTTCTGTGAAATTAGAGATTTTGTTTCATGCTAGATGTATCCCAGGACCTACAGAAGTGCCAGGATGTATAGTTAAGAGATCAAAAAATATTTATTAAATGAACAAATCTAGCATATATAAAGTCTTATACACATCAACAAGAAAAGAAAAATTGTTAAAATGGGCAAACCACAGAAAAGGAAATGTGCATACATGGCTAAAAATTACTGGAAATAAACTCAACCTCACTATCCTGAAAGAAAGCAAATTAAAACAAAAGACTATTTTTGACCCTCAAATTGCCCAGAATTTAAGACATAGGAAACATCAGGTATTGATGAACAGCAGAGAAATGAGTATTTGATGTGATGCTGGTGGAAAATGGCAAAACGGCACAGCCACTCAGGAGAGCAGCTGCTGTACTGACTAGAAGAAGAATGGACACAGCTGAGATTTCCACTGCTGAGCATCCACATGTGTGTTGGAGCCACACGCAAGGACATTCACCAAGAAACACTCTGCAAATGTTAAAAACAATGAGGCAGGACTATACAGCAGAAACAGAAGCTGAAAAAGTTACAGTAGAACTTTGATGTTAACCAAAAAAAAAAAAAAAAAAAAAGGAAAAAAAGAACTCACACTTATAAATTAGTATTTTTTTTATATATATATATATATATAAAAATTTCCCCTCCTACGGGCACATATGTTGAGAAATGTACAAAGAATCTAAAAGGATAATAAAAGTGGTCTGATACTGGAGAACAAACATCAACAGGGACCTTATCCTTATGTGTGAAGCTTTCTTTTTTTTTCATGGAGTATAATATTTGTGTGATTATAAAGTATTTAGTGTTAAAGGAGGGTGAATAAGATACTGCAGAAAAAGGTACAATCTTTCCTATCCCCTATTGCTTTATTAGCACATGCTAAATAAAACATCAGTTAAACTTTAGGCCAGGTGCAGTGGCTCATGCCCTTAATCCTAGCACTTTGGGAGGCTGAGGTGGGTGGACTGCCTGAGCTCAGAAGTTTAAGACCAGCCTGGCCAACACAGTGAAACCCTGTTTCTACTAAAAATATAAAAATTAGCTGGGTGTGTTGTGGTGGGCACCTGTAATCCTAGCTACTTGGGAGGCTGAGGCATGAGAATCATGTGAACCCAGGAGGCAGAGGTTGCTGTGAGCTGAGATCCCAAGATCGTGCCACTGCACTCCAGCCTGGGCGACAGAGTAAGACTCTGTCTCCAAAATAAATAAATAAGTAAACTTTAAAAAAAAAATCAGTTAAACATCAAATGTTACCAAATTATATACAGGTAGCTAGGATATAAAAATATTGAGGTGCTAAACCCATAAAGTTTCTAGTTTTATCCCACGACCCCCACCTTTCAGTGGTGTGGTTCTCTCTCCCTCAGGTAAGGAGTGGCTGACAAAGATGAGGTGGGAGTGAATATGTTTCTACTGCCAGAGTCAATAATTTTTCATACAAACCTGATGAGTTTAAAATGGCACAAAACAAAAGAAATACAGGACAAATAAGCCAGAAATTAAACAGACTGATTACTTATGGGGTGGCTGGGGAAAAGGGGGAATGGGAACGGGAAAGCAGGGCTGAGGAGGCCTGGCACTGAGTAGGTCTTTTTGTATCTGACTCCTAGGGCCACAGTGATGTATCACACACCCTTCACACACTCCAAAATTAAACCATTAGTTAAAACCAAGCAAGATGTGGCAAACCCAAAGTGGAATACAGCATGTACAAATAACCCTAACTATTGCAAATGGGTAACACCATGGCGAATGGGATAGGATGAAAAAACTAACCTAAGTAACTGGAAAACAGTATCTTGACTGGATGCTGTAAAACTAAAGGCAAAAAGAATTGTACATAAATGCTGTAAATCTGGTAGTAAATGTGTTTCTTAAGGAGGTATAAGTCAGCAATTCTGAAACTACGAACTTATTTACTTATTTGTAGTAAATACATTATAGATAATTATAGCCAGGACTCTCACTGTCACAGTAAGAAGTTATATATTAATAAGAGAAGGCTAAAATAAACTCTGTAATGTTAAATTGAAATCAGAATGAATATAAACGTATGGTTTTTGATACATACACACACACACACAGAGGGAGAGAGAGGATGGATAGAGAAATACAGATATATGCATATGTGTGGATATAATACACTTCCTAGTTCCATCTACTGAGAAGACCTAGAATTGTAATGACATCCTGACACCAAAGAGCATACCTAGCATGTAGATCTTGGTTTCTAAATGCCATTCTCCAGTAAAAGAAACCAGGGCCCTTAGAGAAGAGGTTGATTCCAGAGCTGGGGTAAAGAAAGTACAAGATAAGCCTGAAATACCTTGTATCAGAACTAAAGAAGTGGGCCGGGCATGGTGGCTCACACCTGTAATCCCAGCACTTTGGGAGGTCAAGGCGGGTGAATCACCTGAGGTCACGAGCTCGAGACCAGCCTGGCCAACATAGTGAAACCCCATCTCTACTAAACATACAAAAATTAGCCTGGCATGGTGGCACACGCCTGTAATTCCAGCTATCTGCGAGGCTGAGGCAGCAGAACCGCTTGAACCCAGAAGGTGCAGGTTGCAGTGAGCCGAGATTTCGCCATTGCACTCCAGCCTGGGCGACAAGAGTGAAACTCTGTCTCAAAAAAAATAAATAAATGAAGTAAAGAAGTGCTCATAAAAGGATGGGGGTTTGTCCAAAGGACCCAGGAGCCAAGCGGAAGCCCTCCTAGTAGCCAAAGCTGGAACAATTTGAGCAACAAAATAAACAATGACAGTACACAGAATAAGATAAATACCCATGACTCCATAATAATATTAATGAGAACAGTCAGCTCTTCTTTATGGGAGAATTCCACTAATAATGAAAAATGAATGAAGGAAACAGAAAATAACCATTTGAACACCAGAGTAATTATTGCAGGCAAGATCCACCGATGGCGGCTAAAATTCTTGAGCAAAACTTTGAGGATATATTAATATAGTAACAAACGATCTTCCCCCAAGGTTATTTATTTACTAATTACAAAGAAAGAGATAGTAACTTTTCAGTAGAGAAACACAGCAGACACTACTTTAACCAAATGATCACAGTTAATGTGACCAGTAGGAGACACACTGACATCCTATGGACCCCCCGATAAGAAGTGCTGAGAAGGACCTATTTCTATGGTATTGTTGTCAAAAGACATGACCTATTCCAATAACAAGAAAACAGACAAAATTGAGTGATTTTCTACAAAATGCCTGAGAAGTATTCTTCAGAAGTGTCAAGGTTATAAAGGACAAGGAAAGACAGAGGATTTGTCATAGGCTGAAGGAAACAGAAAAAACCAACTCGTTGAGATATGGGATCCCAGACTGGATCCTGAAACAAAAACAGGCACTAGTGGAAACACTCAGACAATTCAAATGAGGTCTGCAATTTAGTGAATAGGACTGTACCAATGTTAATTTCTTTTTCTTTTCTTTTTCTTTCTTTCTTTCTTTTTTTTTTGAGAGACATCTTCTTGCTCTGTCACCCAGGCTGGAGTGCAGTGGTGCATCTTGGCTCACTGCAACCTTAAGTGATTCGACTGCCTCAGCCTCCCGAGTAGCTGGGATTACAGCCAAGCACCCCCACGTCTGGCTAATTTTTCTGTATTTTTAGTAGATAAGGGTTTCACCATGTTGGCCAGGATGGTCTCGAACTCCTGACCTCAAGTGGTCCACCTGGCCTCAGCCTCCTAAAGTGCTGGGATTACAGGTGTGAGCCACCACGCCCAACACTAATATTAATTTCTTATTTTGTACAAAACCTCCTAACAATTGGTTATGTAAGATGTTAACAATGGGGGAAACTGGCTAAAGGCAGGTAATTATGGAACTCCCTGTTCTATTTTTGCATCTTTTCTCTAAGTATAGAATTAGTTAAAGATTTTTAAGAACTTTGTTTAAAGGGCATGGCATATAAGTCCAGATCCCAAAGCTGTCAGAAGAAACAGACCAAAGAGAGGATGTGAATTAGCAGGACCAAAACACCACTCTCTCAGAGGCAACTGATCTTGGCGGACAGTCACAGTTAAAAGAAGAGAAGGAAACGCAGCCAGTAAGGAAATTCATTTGATAGCCTGCCAAAGTCACCATCACCATTTATTAGAGCAGAGGAACAAGAAGTGACAGCCTGACCCCAAAGTTAAAAGGGGCCATTCAAAAACCTGTTTAACTGCATTAATAAGAATGGACAGTCTGCCCACACAGAACAAATTCTAACATGCTCAAACATATTACAATTTCAAAACTGCATTTTTCACACATAGAGAAATTTACAAAAATCACACTTCTATTTAAGTTCTAGCATATGGTGGAAAACTTGCTGGAAGAAGCAGCTTAAATTTGCAGTCTCACGTGAACAAAGAATACTTAGATTAGCAGAGGAAGTTTATAGCGTAAAGATGACACAAAAAAACCGCATGTCACATCTCCTTATCCAGAGTGTTCTCTGATAAGCGGAGCTCCAGGGCTTTCTACCATAGAGGTCTTAATCATTTATAGAATGAATTCTTTTGTCCTAAAAGTCATGAAGTTTCAATATTTTAATTAAGAACCTGGAATCTGTTGGACAATTAAAAATAAACTAAGACTCATACTCTCCCCTCCTCTACCCAAAAAGGTCTAACAACTGCAGTATCCCATTCAATTAAAAAAAAAAAATTCTCCATTAGCCTGGTAATTGGCCAGTTCAAGATCTTTGTTAACCACACAGCGACAACTGGTGTCAATGATCACTGCAAGATGTAATGAGATCTTGAAGAAACATCTGGGTAAAAGAATTAGTTACTAAGCAGTTTCCACAGCTGCTCAAGCAGGTGGCTAAGAAGGTCAAGGTGACCATAGCATGTCTCTTGGCACCACTAACTTCTCAGGGAGGGAGGGTGCTCCTTTGCTGCTTGCTACAGAGGGTGCTGAGCCCTGGGCCCCGTGATCATCAGCTACAAGGCCGTGCACACAGGCACCATCTAGACTCATCACAGCACATCTCCCATGGGCATGGGCTGGGGAACCAGCACTATTACGTTGATGCTAATACTGTTTGCTGTGCTTTGAGTAGAAATGGTCTTGTGCTTTGACCCATCAAATCTTGCCTACTTTTGGCAGGCAGGCAGGTTTACTCCTGGTCATCTCTTGTGAGTGGGATTCTTCTCTGCCCCTAACAGAATGCTCCCCTCTTACTTCCTACACCCTCCCCAGGTATAGCTTTGGCTGCCCTTCTTGTGCCTCCCATGCACCGCTGTCACCATTCACCTCATGGCAGCTACTAAGGGTGCCCTAAAAGACCTGAAACTCCATCTGGTTTCCACTCACATTCATCTGGCTCACTCTCCTCTAGTTTGGATAGAAGCTTTTTGGTTTTGGACAATGTTTTAATACACAACTACAGCTGACCCTTGAACAACATGGGTTTGAACCGCATGGGTCCACTTACATGCAGATTTTTTTTTAATCAAACACAGATCCAAAATACAGTATTTGCAGAATTTAAAACCCACCTATATGGAGAGCCACTTTTCATACATGCAGGTTCTGAAGGGCCAACTGTGGGACTCGAGTATGCAAATTCTGGTATATTTGGGGATCTTAGAACTAATCCCCAATCTATAACAAGGGACAACTGTATTTTAGTTTAGTATCATATGACTTAAATTTCATTTTAAATATTAAAATGTCAGTTTAGGGCTGGACATGGTAGCTCATGCCTGTAATCCCAGCACTTTGGGAGGCCTAGGTGGGTGGATCAACTGAGGTCAGGAGTTCGAGACCAGCCTGGCCAACCTGGTGAAATCCCATCTCTACTCAAAATTAGCCAGGCTTAGTGGCAGGCACCTGTAGTCCCAGCTATTCGGAAGGCTGAGGCAGGAGAATCACTTTAATGTAGGAGGTGGAAAAAAAAAAATTCATCATTTTTATACTGATTATATGTTGAAATAATTTGGATACACTGGGTTAAATATTAATTTCACCTGTTTCTTTGATTTGCCTCCCCCCCCCGATCTTTTTTTTTTTTTTTTTTTTAAAGGATAGTCTCATTTTGTCACCTAGCCTGGAGTAAAGTGGCCCGATCTTGGCTCACTGCAACCTCTGCCTCCCAGGTTCAAGCGATTCTCCTGCCTCAGCCTCCTGAGTAGCTGAGATTGCAGGTGTGCGCCACCATGCCCAGCTAATTTCTGTATTGTTAGTAAAGACAGAGTTTCACTATGTTGGCCAGGCTGGTCTCGAATTCCTGACCTCAAGTGATCTGCCTACCTCAGCCTCCCAAAGTGCTGGGATTACAGACCTGAGCCACTGCACCCAGACTCACCTATTTCTTTTTAATTTTTAGTGAAGCTACTAGAAAATTTTAAATTAGGCTGGGAATGGTAGCTCACATCTATAATCTCAACAGTTTTGAGAGGCTGAGGCAGGTGGATCACTTGAGGCCAGAAGTCCAAGACCAGCCTGGGCGAGAGAGTGAGACCCTAGCTCTAAAACAATTTGTAAAAATTAGCTGAGCGTGATGATGTCAGCCTATAGTCCTAGCTACTCAGGAGGCTGATGCAGGAGGACTGCTTGAGCCCAGGAGGTCGAGGCTGCAGTGAGCTTTAATTGCACCACTGCACTCCAGCCTGGACAACAATGTGAGACCCTGTCTCAAAAAACAAAACTAAAAAAAGAAAATTTTAAATTAGCTATGTGGTTCATATTGTATTTCCACTGGATTATGCCAGAGTGGTAATGATGAAAAAGCAAGATTCATGTATCTCAGGAAGAAAATTAGGCTGAGATGATAAATCCAGCAGCCAGCAAGTCTTAGTAATTGGCACTTATCTGGTAAGATCACATGAGACAATGTTTCTTGAATTTTTTTCATGAAAATCCCTCCAACAGCAAATAATTATCTTTAAGAACGTGTCCCCTTTTCTTCAAAAAGGAAAAAGTGGGGCTCTAGACCTATGACTCTAGCCCGAGCTTCTGAAGTTAATTCTCTCTCAGAGGCCTACAGTAAATAGCACTTGGTGTACTACAAAGTACCCAAGGATACACTGAAAGAACAGACAGAAACTACAGATCTGAACAATGTGGAATTCCTTACATTAGGGAATGTCATCTGCTATCACGGAGACTTCTGTGTGAGCTCACCTCTAAGGCATCATGTACCAAAATGGAATATCAGGTCAAGAAAAATGCTCATAAAGGTAACTGCTAACAAACCAACATATACTTCAAAACAAAATACCACTGGATTAAGTCACATGGCATTTAATCAGCATGGCTAAGAAGTCATTTACTCCATGGGGAAATTCTTCTCATTTCTTTAAACTGGAAAACAGTGATATCCCAAAAGACAAACCTGTATCATGCTACCTTCCATCTGTTGGGAAACAACTCTCATTTTAGTCTGTTAATTTTAACTTCTACTTTCCCACTCTTCTTTCCAAAGTCAGAATAAGGAGAACAATAGGATTATTTTAAAAGGGATTAAAATAACCCCTCTAATTTTAATCTTTACAGAGTGATTCACTTTTCAAGTTCTTCATAACCATTTACTAGACAGTGATGTCATACATTTCCAATAAAGTGTCCATTAAAACGAAAAAACCTTCGAAGAAATGTAACATTACAGAAATGCTTCTTTTCAATGTATAAACTATCATTATTTGGATTTTCCCCCTAGAAATGAGACAGTGAAATGTACATAGTTTCAAAATTCTTAATATAAAGCACAAAGCAATCATCTAGAAAAAAAAAAATCTGGCATTTGGACATCACAGACACACTGTGGTGTTTGCCAAGATATTACTAAACTAACACGTAACTTATAAGCTGTGATTCTTTTTTTCTTCCCTCTTTTTTTTTTTTGAGATGGAGTCTCGTACTGTCCCCCAGGCTGGAGTACAATGGCGTGATCTCGGCTCACTGCAACCTCTGCCTCCCAGGTTCAAGTAATTCTCCTGCTTCAGCCTCCCGAGTAGCTGAGATTACAGGTGTCCACCACCACGCCCAGCTAATTTTTTGTATTTTTAGTAGAGATGAGATTTCACTGTATTGGTCAGGCTGGTCTCGAACCCCTGACCTTGTGATCTGCCCGCTTCAGCCTCCCAAAGTGCTGGGATTACAGGAGTGAGCCACGGCGCCCGAGAGCTGTGATTCTTTTTGTGTGTGAGCTAGGCAGGAAGGAAAGAGAAATGTAGTTCCAAATACATGATTTTAGGAGGGAATAAACTATAGTACTAAATACGCATTGTTACATATACTTAACGTGACAGTAAAATAAACACCCTCACATCAGCTGTTCTCATTTAGTAAGTCTAAAGAACCATATTAAAATGATCAATTCAGGCTGGGCACAGTGGCTCACACCACCACGGTGAAACCCCGACTCTACCGAAAGTACAAACATTAGACAGACGTGGTGGCGCATGCCTGTAATCCCAGCTACTCGGGAGGCTGAGGCAGGAGAATCGCTTGAACCCGGGAGGCGGAGATTGCAGTGAACCATGATCACACCACTGCACTTTAGACTCAGTGACAGAGCGAGACTCCATCTCAAAAGAAAAAATAAAATAAAATAAAAAATAAAATGATCAACTGAAAAACTTCCCTTATATGCACTTCAATAAAAATTTTTTTTTTTTGGTAGCCCTCAGGGGAAGGAAGGACTCTGCAAACTAAATATATCCACTGAGAAACCTCCTCCACCCCATTTCAGGCTGTTCTTAAGGTCTAACACAGGAGTCAGCTAGATGAGGTCTCTGTCACATGTTCTCTTTTTCCCCTCCAAACAATGCTTTAAAAATGTAAAAAACATCCTTAGCTCCCAGGCCTACAAAAATAGGCCAAGGGCCATTGCTTTTTCAAGATGACGTGTCCCTTACAGATAACTAGGGCAAAGCTCCCTTATTTTACAGATGGGAAACCTGAAACCTGAAGGCCAGTGAGAAAAGGCCGCTGGGCCATGATTACACCAGGATACTTGCTATTAAAATGACTACAGGGCCAGGCGCAGTGGCTCATGCCTGTAATCCCAGCACTTTGGGAGGCCAAGGTGGGTGGATTGCTTGAGCCCAGGAATTCAAGAGCAGCCAAGGCAACATGGCAAAACCTCATCTCTACAAAAATTAGCTGAGTGTGATGGCGTGAGCCTGCTGGAAGATCATCTGAGCCTGGGAAGTTGGAAGCTGTAATGAGTCATGACTGTGCCACTGCACTCTAGCTTGGGCAACAGAGTGAGACCCTGTCAAATAAATAAACATTAAATAAAATAAAACGACTTCAGGACTCATTGGCCCCTGCCTATCTATGCTTATTGTTAGGAAGACACCACTAAAGCCCAGGGAAAACTAGAAACCAAGACAGGCTGCTAAGCAGAAGACACAGCCTATTTGTCTATTAGTGCAACAGGAGCTCCAAGAAAGAAGCTGGAGTAATGAGAATCACAGGACGTCCAGTGTGCCGGACGTCACGCTAGGTAGTCAAGAGTTATCAATCCACAGAACTTCCCCTAGGCCTTGAAAACTTAGGAAGGCAGACGTTAGCCAGGGAAACACATGACATTTAAAGCAGTATCACAGGCAAAGCCGAGAAGGAATCACCATATCATACCACCTGCTGCACCTCAGTAAAGCAGAGTAGCTGCAGAGAAAACAGAGTAAGGGTGGAGTAAGTGAGCTCTGCACCAGGGTTCTCATCTCAGCTCCTGTATTTACCGGCATGTGACGGTACCGGCTTCCTGTTGCTGCTGTAAAACATAACGGCAGACACAAATGTATTTTAAAGTTCTGGATGTCAAAAGTCCAAAATGAGTCTCACTGGGCTAAAATCAACCCTGGCCTTTTAGCAAGTCATGTTCCTTTGGGAGGCTCTAGGAGAGAATCCATTTCCTTGACTTTTCCAGCTCCAGAGGTCACCCACATCCCTTGGTTTGTGGCCCTTTCCTCCTTCAAAGCCAGTGACAACTGGACTGTCGGTCTCACATTACACTCTGCTATTTTGCCTCCAATTTTCATTCTTAAGAATCCTTCTGATTACACTGAGCCCACCCCAGTAACACAGGATAACCTCAGGGCCAGCTGATGAGCAATCTAATTCTCTTTGCTACCTTAATTCCTCCTTGCCATGTATCTAACCTATTCACAGGTTCTAGTAAGTGAGAAGTGGAGCTTTTTAAGGAGCCCTTATGAGCCCTGCCTACTACACTAACCCTGAGCAAGTTAACAACCTCCTCGAAGCTTCAGTTTCCTCATCTGTGAAAGTGGAATAATAAACAGTTCCTACTTCAAAGGGTGACAGTGAAGACTGTCATTCAGGTAAAGTGACTGGCTATGGAAGTGCTCAGTCAAGTATCAGCTTATCTGGTTCAACTGTATATAAAAGGTGGCCAAGGACAGACTAGAACTGGGCCTGTCTGCATGGAGTTGTGTGACTATAAGTTTCTGACTTTATTATGTGATCCCTAAGATTCTTTTCTAAGATTGTAATGCTTCTGGTTCTTTATCTAGGAGTCTTATCAACTTCCAAATATGAAAAAAACAAACTTGGAGAAATAGGATCAACACCCACACCCATACTCTTTTAAAAGAGGACAAGTTTAAAAGGGTAGAAAATATCACTAAATAATTAGAAAGTTAAGGTGCAATTTTTCAAATACCTGGGATCGAGGAATCAAAATCTCTCTAAATGAACACGAAATTTGGCTCTGAGCTTCCTGAAGCCAAAGTACAAGTGAACACACCTGTTGCTTTCCCCAGCCCCATCAATCTTCCACTCTGCATGTAGTTTCTTCCACCCTTACCTGCAGGCTGACCCTCCCACCCCCAAGCACCCATCTCCACTGAGTCATCTTCCCATCTCCACTGAGTAAGGAAGGCTGTCACAGACCCATCACCAAATTCTCATTGTGAGCAACCCTACTTCTTGGCCACACTGGCTGGTGGCTCCTGCTGATGGCAGGAAATGATGTGCATTCATCATTACAGCTATATCACACACCAGATCCTCAAATGGTTGTTGAATTATTTAATAAGAAATCATACTTCTGATTCTAACCTCAAGTGCTGGAAGGACCTTTTTTGGCCTTAGTTCTTATTTACAAGACTTAAGAAATAAGTCATGGAGGGGCACAGTGGCTCACGCCTTTAACCACAGCACTTTTTGAGGCTGAGGTGGCTGGACTGCTTCAGCCCAGGAGTTCAAGATCAGCCAGAGCAACATGATGAAACCACGTCTCTACAAAAAAATAGAAAAATTTGGCCAGGCGGGGTGGACGCCGCCTGTAATGCCAGCACTTTGGGAGGCTGAGGTGGTCAGATCACCTGAGGTCAGGAGTTCGAAACCAGCCTGACCAACATGGAGAAACCCCATTTCTACTAAAAAAAAAAAAAAAAAAAAAAAAAAAAAAAAATTAATTGGGCATGGTGGCACATGCCTGTAAATCCCAGCTACTCGGGAGGCAGGAGAATCACTTGAACCCAGGAGGCGGAGGTTGCAGTAAGCCAAGATCGTGCCATTGCACTCTAGCCTGGGCAACAAGAGTGAAACTCTGTCTTGGGGGGGAAAAATTGCCAGGCGTGGTGGTGCATGCCTATAGTCCCAGCTCCCTGGGGGGCTGAGGTGGGAGGATCACCTGAGCCTGGGGAGGTTGAGGCTGCAGTGAGCCATGACTGGCACTCCAGCCTGGGCAACAGAGCAAGACTCTGTCTCAAAAAAAAAAAGAAAAGAAAAGAAAAGAAATCATAACGGAAATAAAAGCATCTCCCATAAAATACACAAGGATTCCTTTGCTAAAATAATGGCAACTGACTTAAAAAGTCAGGTTTTTTGTTGTTGTTATTTGTTTGTTTTTGTTTTTTTGACAGAGTTTTGCTCTTGTTGCCCAGGCTGGAGTGCAATGGCATGACTTCAGCTCACCACAACCTCCGCCTCCCATGTTCAAGCGATTCTCCTGTCTCAGCCTCCCGAGCAGCTAGGATTACAGGCATGTGCCACCATGCCCAGATATTTTTGTATTTTTAATAAAGACCAGGTTTCTCCATGTTGGCCAGGTTGGTCTCAAACTCCTGACCTCAGGTGATCCACCTGCCTTGGCCTCCCAAAGTGCTGGGATTACAGGCACGAGCCACAGCGCCTGGCCCAAAGTACGAAATTTTTAATATATTTATTCTAATCTGATTTAGTCAGTACCCAGAAGGGTCTCAATGCAGGTAGATAGTTAGAAAAAGATACCCCCCATGAGTGGGTATAGTGACAACAAATGAAATTACCCAAGAAAACAAAACGATCCTAGAACCCATTCCACTTGCTGAGAACTGTTAGACTCAATGTCTGGTCCAAAGAGTTAGGCCCAAAAACCTGAGAAAATAAAGCAATCTCCAAGCCAGGCCTGCTTGTCAGTCCCTTGTTTTTCCAATGCCTTTTAAAATGTCACATACAGAGTAAGAAAACCCTAGCCTTCAGATCTCTCTTTTTTTTTTTGAGACAGGGTCTCACTTTTGTCACCCGGGCGGGCCAGAAAGCAGTGGCATGATCTCAGCTCACTGCAGCCCTGACCTCCTAGGTTCAAGCATCCTCCCACCTCAGCCCCTACGTACCTGCAACTACAGGCTACTTTTTGTATTTTTTGTAGCGATGGGGTTTCATCACACTGTGAAAGGCTGGTCTCAAACTCCTGAGCTCAAGGGATCCACCTGCCTCAGTCTCACAAAGTGCTAGGATTACAGGTGTGAGCCACCATGCCCTGCCAAGATCTCTTGATGCTGTATAAAATCTCACAATCTGACAGAACAGTGCTCCAGAAAAGCTTTCTTCATGTATAAGGTCTTGGAGGAAGGCACTTTTTATGTGTACTGACTCAGTTCCACAAGCAAATCTCAGCAGCATCAGACGCCACCTGGTGGACTAAAGGGACACTACACTGGAATCAAAGTTCTTCCTCCATTTAATACATTTCCTCTAAAACACTATTTCACAGAGGGAGTTCCTCAGAAAACTAATGCTGTAAGATTTCCTCATCAACTGAGTTTAGGAATTCCCAAAGGTGAAAGAAAGGAGTGGAAACAGTATCTTTAGTTAACAGTTTAGTGTGGCCGGGCGCAGTGGCTCACGCCTGTAATCCCAGCTCTTTGGGAGGATTGCCTGAGCTCAGGAGATTGAGACCAGCCTGGGCAACACAGTGAAACCCCATGTCTACTAAAATACAAAAAGATTAGCCAGGCATAGTAGCGTGTGCCTGTAGTTCCAGCTACTCGGGAAGCTGAGGCAGGACAATTGCTTGAACCCGGGAGGCGGAGGTTGCAGTGAGCAGAGAACGTGCGTCTCAAAAACAAAACGAAACAAAAAAATTTAGTGCATTTCCAAGATGACATTTAGGTACCATGTGAATTCAATTTGATCTCTGCCAAAAAAAAAAAAAATTGTTTTAACTTGCTGATGTGGTGGTGCATACCTGTAGTTCTAGCTACTCAGAAGGCTGAGGCAGAAGGATTGCTTGAGCCCAGGAGTTCAACGTTACAGAGACCACCACTGCATTCCAGCCTGGGCAACAAAGTGAGACCCTGTCTTGGCAAAAAAAAAAAAAAAAAAAAAAAAGAACCAGGCAGGGAAATTCCTACACTATGGTCTATGGAGCCTGAAGGGCCGGGCACAAGAAGTGGAGAAAGTGGTGAGAAGGGATCCAAAGTGATGTTTAAAATCCCGTAGCTAAAATCTTTCTCACGTGTCCTTTACCAGTCATTCATTCACCCTCTTAACTACAACTATGCTCAGGCAGGGTGTGGAGTTATAGGAGCAATAAAACAAAACTCTGCCATCAAGGTCCTCGGTAAATATTATCTGAACAAATTAGATCCTATTCTGGTGGGAGAGAGATTCAGTCCATTGGACAGGGAGAAAACCATGTGTTACAAACAGAAGCAGGTAGGAGGTGCACTGGAAAGGGGAAGAGACAGACTCTGCCTGATGGTCAGTCAATGACATCATTTCTTGTGTGGATGTTTTTACTAGAATAGGTAAAATACTTATCTGAGGTGCTTTCAGCCAGATGGCTTCGTTTCTAATTATGGTATAAAGACTATTATTTAACTTACACACAAAGTATTTCTTTACTTAATTACTTTACTCACACACAAAGTATTTCACATGATTTGACCTTATAAAATAAAGATTTATATATTTACCTCTAACCCTCCCCAAATTTACAGATAAACAAACTCAAACACAGAAAAGTTAAATATTTTGTTCCAAGTTTACAGACCCCACCAGGAGCAGACAAAGCGTAAGGACCAGGCACTCCTGGCTCCCAGCCCACTGTTTTTCTCCCTAAACTGCACTGCAAGCCCTTTTGTAGATCGGATGAAAAACAGGGTCAGAATTTGCTGCAAATCTTCTCTTTTAAAAAAGCCACTGAATTATAGTAGAATATGACAACATTTTACCAGAACACATTTTTACAGCAAATAATGAAATAATCATCAGATTTTTAAAAATCAAGCAAGCAACTTCAGAATATGACCCCTCTACCAAATTTTCTTTTGGCAATAAAGTAGCCTCTCTGCCAAGATCAAATGTAAACATGTTCCAAGAGGAACAGCCTTTGCAGTCCTGGAAGAATAAAGAAGTATAAGACAGCTGATTTCCTCCAGGCTTTTCAAACATACACAAAGATTGCCAGCCCACAATTAATCATCTAGCACCGTGAAACGATTAAACATTAATGAGAGATATGTAAAACCTACTATAAAAAATTAAAAGGAAGTTTTGAATAAATGAATAATCATGCTGTGAACCTAGAAAGGAAAGCTAAATGTTATGAACATGTCAATTATCTTCAAGTCAATTTATATATTTAACATAATTTCAACAAAATTCCAGCCAAAGGCAAGGATGGACATAAAAGAATATTCCACAAAACACAAGAACTAGAAGAAGTCCAGACTTGACCAAGTAATAGCAATTTACAAAGCAAGAACTTAGATTAAGTTTACTCAGACAAAAACAGGTATCTAGACCAAAATAAATCACAGAAATAGACCCAAATGCATGGAAAAATATGTTCTGTAGTAAAGCAGAAATCATCAAGGTTAGAGAGAAAGGAAACATCATTTTATAAATGAGAGGGGGAAAAAAATCAACTGTGCTCTATATTTTAAGCCAAAGTAAAGCCAGGCAGCATAAAGTGCTAAATAATTTTTAAATTTAAAAAAGAAGAAAATAAACTAATATAGTCATCAGATTTTCAGGAAAAAAGAAAAAAGGAAAACTAACCAGAAGGCTGGGCGCAGTGGCTCATGCCTGTAATCCCAGCACTTTGAGAAGCTGAGGTGGGTGGATCACTTGAGGTCATGAGTTTGAGATCAGCCTGGCCAACATGGCAAAAAACTGTCTCAACTAAAAATACAAAAATTAGGTGGGATGGTGGTGGGTGCCTGTAGTCCTAGCTACTTAGGAGGCTGAGGCATCAGAATCCCTTGAACCTGAGCCGAGGTTGCAGTGAGCTGAGATCACGCCACTGCACTCCAGCCTGGGCAAAAGAGAGAGACTCCAACTCAAAAAAAAAAAAAAAAGAAAAGAAAAGAAAAAAAAAAAGGCTAACACAATAATGGACAGAAATATGTGCAAGAGTTCCTGTCCACAGCACCTAACAGCTGGGCCAAGGTAAAGTGACAGATGAGCACTAAGGCCGAGCCTCTGAGAAAAAAGGAAACAGTTAAAACAGCAAGAGATGGCAGTTACTGTTACAGTGCTGAGGTGGGAAGTGAATTTCCTTTCTTTTACTGTGTAAAAATAGCAAATGTTAGACAAGTTTTGTTAAGTGGGGGGTAAAGGACCACAGAACCTGATCTTACAACCCAAGCCTCGCATGCTGGGGGGCAGGAATAAGCTCTCCTCACAGCACACCCTACAGCCCTGTGATGCTTCAGACGTGGTACACTCACAAATTATTTATGCACTGATGACCAGCTATCTTCAAAAAACAAATGCAGAACTTGCAAGTGGCCTGGCTATTTCTAAGACAATTAAAAAAAAAATCATTAAGGCAGGGCAAAGGCATGTGCATTGTATAAATGCTTGTGGCCTGCTGAACCAAGGTATCTGCTTTCTACTACAACGGTCTAAACACTTCTTCAGTTCAGCTCTCTATAACTAAATGTTAGATGTGTCAAATGTTTCTCCAGCCTTGATCTGTATATACAATCTAAACACGACATTGACCTAGAATTTAATTTGAAACTGTATCTTTTTTTTTTTGAGACGGAGTCTTGCTCTGTCGCCCGGGCTGGAGTGCAGTGGCCGGATCTCAGCTCACTGCAAGCTCCGCCTCCCGGGTTCACGCCATTCTCCTGCCTCAGCCTCCGGAGTAGCTGGGACTACAGGCACCCGCCACCTCGCCCGGCTAGTTTTTTTTTGTATTTTTAGTAGAGACGGGGTTTCACTGTGTTAGCCAGGATGGTCTCGATCTCCTGACCTCGTGATCCGCCCGTCTCGGCCTCCCTAAGTGCTGGGATTACAGGCTTGAGCCACCGCGCCCGGCCTGTATCTTTTTTTTTTTTAAGTGTGCATGTGTGTTTCTCCTACCTCCTACTGCACATCCGCTGTTAATAATAAGGAAAATACCATTTGACTTCAGGGTAGAAGAAAGGGAGAAAAACCCCAGATGCCCAAGACAAGATTTACTTTAGGGAATCCTTCATAGTGCACATATTACAGAAAATAATCATTTCCAAATGTGTGAATTTAGCTACAAAAAAATGGGGTGAAAAGGATTAATCAGAATTCATCTCGGCTCCTGCAAACTTGCATATGCAACAGAATTTTACAAGATCCAACTAGAATCACAGGATAGGGAAGAGACGTAGAGAAGGTAAATCAGACCACATTTATTATGAAAACAACTTGCATATAAATTTGTCAATTTTTTTTTTTTGAGATGGAGTCTCGCTCTTGTTGCCCAGGCTGGAGTGCAATGGCACGATCTTGGCTCGCCACAACCTCTGACTCCTGGATTCAAGTGATTCTTCTGCCTCATCCTCCCAAGTAGCTGAGATTACAGGCATGTACCACCACACCTGGTTAATTTTGTATTTTTAGTAGAGACAGGGTTTCTCCATGTTGGTTAGGCTGGTCTCGAACTCCTAACCTCAGGTGATCCGCCCATCTCGGCCTCCCAAAGTACTGGGATTACAGGCGTGAGCCACCGTGCCCGGCCAGGTATAAATTTGTCAAAATTAGTGATTTGACCAAGGAGGTTCATTTTGTACCTTTGAGTAATTTTTAATCATTTATCTCTTTCAACCTTATTTTATTTATCACTATTTACCCTTCTTTTGCTTAAAGAAAGGAGAAAAAAGCTACTATCTCGTATTAAAAGGGTATTCCTAAAAGAAACACCATTTTAGAAACCTCTGAATGAAAAAATAATTTAAAATGAGTAATGTATTTCTAATACGGCATAGCAGCACATAATATAACCCAATCAAATAACAAAACATGCTTCTACGACCTTGAAATGGCCTCTTCAGCTCACAAACTTGAATGCTACCATCACTTTAGTGACTGACTCTAGGTTACCCTTTTATATAATCTTCATTAAGGTCTGTCTTCTTCTGTGAAGGGCTTTATTTAATTTTCCATGAAGAGCTTTGAATGCATGCTTCTTAAGCTTATTTAAGTTGGCAGTATTTTGTTTTCAAAGTTCAAACTTTTATTTGCTAAGTCTTCTTAGTCACTTGAAACTGTGCAGCTCAAAGTCTTTCAATTAGACAGACATACTTGTATGACAGCTTGATTTTCTCCCCCTATGTCTCCCAGACAATGTGAATATAGTAGATTCTCTGTGCTTTTAAATAAAACCTTCAAGATATATATTTAAATGGCCAGTCATATAATTGTTTCATATATACTGTTTTAATATTCCAAAAATAAAAATAATAAAAGAATAATTACATATTTTTGGTTGATCTCCTGGGGGAAGATGATAGGGCCATTAATGTGATCACTTGCTTGGCAAAGACTGACTGAGCCCCTGCTTTAAGCCAGGCTATACAGAAAGAACTCTAACATGAGGAACATGGTCCCTACCCTCAGAAATCTTATAGTCTAGGGAATAAGACATTAAATAAATCATCTTGTAACCACACATGTAAATGCAATCTGTGTTAAGTGCTACAAAAGAAACAACAGGGTACCCAAGTTAGACTGGGGTAGAGGTTTCAGTTATTTAATTGTGGAAGTGATATTTGAGCTGGGCCCTGACAGGTGGAGAACTGGGACCTAGGGGTGGAGGCACATTCCAGGAAGAAGGACTAGCATGTGCAAAGGCCACAGTCCGAGGAAGGAGAAGTGAGTGGATACCAGTTACATGTCCACTGGTCTGGTCTAGGTGTGGGTGAAGGGGCACAGACTAGAGTGGTAACAAAGGGGATGGAGACAAGCGAGCAGATGAGAATGGATCTGACACAGAACTGACAGGCTGTAGAGTTAGGACTGAGAGAGAGCATAGAACAACATAAAATAATTGGGAGAATATGACCTTTCACTTAAAAACCAGGACACCAAACAATATACAATTCAACTAAGTCCAAAGAAAAATACAGATATAAGAAGCTGGCAGTATCCCATGCTGTAAAGTGACATGAGTTTTATACCTGGAAAAATACTTCTCAAAAGAAATGCATTGCTAAATTACAACCTATCTAACTGACAGACAAAATAACCACTAAAAATGCTGACAAAAACCTTTAACTATACATACAGAAAGAGATTACGATATAACAAATTTTAAAGTACAAAATATATAATTACAGATACAACGTGAAGTTCTCTCTCTCTCTCTCTCCCTCTCTCTATATATATATATATTTTTTTTTTAGGGTTTTTTTTTTTTAGTTTTTTTTTTTTTTTTGAGACAGAGTCTTGCTCTGTCACTCAGGCTGGAGTGCAATGGTGTGATCTTGGCTCACTGCAACCTCCGCCTCCCGGGTTCAAGGGATTCTCCTGCCTCAGCCTCCTAAGTAGCTGGGACTACAGGCGTGTGCCACCACGCCGGGCTAATTTTTGTATTTTTAGTAGAGACAGAGTTTTGTCATGTTGGCCAGGCTGTTCTCGAACCCCTGACCTCAGGTGATCTGCCCGCCTTGGCCTTCCAAAGTGCTGGGATTACAGGTGTGAGCCACTGCACTCAGCATATAGAAATATAAATATAAATAAACAAATATATATACATATATATATTTTTTTTTTTTTTTTTGAGACAGGATATTACTCTGTTCCCCAGGTTGCAGTGCAGTGGCACGATCTCGGCTCACTGCAACCTCTGCCTCCTGGGTTGAAGCGATTCTCCCACCTCAGCCTCCTGAGTAGCTGGGATTACAGGTGTGCACCACCACACCTGCCTAATTTTTGTATTCTTTGTAGAGATGTGGTTTTGTCATGTTGGCCAGGCTGGTCTCAATCTCCTGGACTCAAGCAATCCACCTGCCTCAGCCTCCCAAAGTGCTGGGACTACAGGCATAAGCCACTGCGCCCAGCCTCAAGCTATATTATTAGAAAGCTAAACATTTGAGAGACTATATGTGAAATAGAACAGTATTTCCTGTTTGCTAATGATGGAACATTAAACAATGTAATTATTAAAAATACAGTGACGGCCAAGCGCAGCGGCTCATGCCTGTAATCCCAGCACTTTGGGAACCAAGGCAGGTGGATCACCTGAGGTCAGGAGTCCGAGACCAGCCTGGCCAACATGGTAAAACCCCATATCTACTGAAAATACAAAAATTAGCCAGGCATGGTGGCAGGTGCCTATAGTTCCAGCTACTCAGGAGTCTGAGGCAGGAGAATCACTTGAACCCAGGACACAGATTCCAGTGAGCCAAGATCATGCCACTGCACTCCAGCCTGGGCGACAGAGTAACACTCCATCTAAAAATAAATAAAATAAATAAAAATACATTGAGAAAAGGAATCAAGCAAAGTAGAATATATATTAATAATAATACATGGAAAAGATGTAAATATCAATTCTACTGAAGTACCAATGTCTTAATATGAATCATTTTTTACCTTTCTTTAATGAATGTAATGCTGAGGTGAAGAAGGTCAAATAACCAGGAGGCTGGGGTGAGCCGCTGAACTCAAAGTACCCGAGTACTCCAGGCTGCAGGAAAAAGAGCAGAATTAGGTAAGTGAGGCACTGTCAACCACAGTGTAATGGAGGATATTTTAAAGCAAGAAAGACATATTATAATTTGACAATTAATGCATCTTGTTGCATTTCCTTTTTTCAAAAAGCCTAAGCACATGAGAAAAATTTCAGGTTGGGGTTGAACATCCCCTCCATTTAAACAACAAACAGGGTAAGGGATGGAGTTGCAGCAGCTTTGACAGGATTGCACAGTGGTCATTCAGGGGCCTTCAAAGCTGAAACTTCCTTCTGTCCCCACGAGTAGGTCTTTCCACACCCTGTTGACAGTACAATTCTCCCAGACTCAAAACTTCATCAGTAAGTTATGTCCTCAATCGCTTTTAACAACTCCAGACAAGCAGTGGCAATAATTTTCTTTTAACCTTTCTTAAGTTTCTTCTTGAATTGCTTTCTCTCATTGACTCCAAACACACCTTCACACTTTGCTGGAAATCAGGGTTAATCTTCACCTGTAATCAAGCCCTTTCAATGGGAAACAAACCATAGAACCGCCCCCCTCAAAACCCAGCATTCCACAGTGGCAACTCTCCTTTCCCTCAGGTCTGCAGAGGACCTACCTCCGGCCCTCTGGGCTCCTCCACCCTACATACTCATTTCCACCTGCTCATTCCATTCCTCTAAGCTGGGCACAGAACTCCCCTTCATTCTGCCAAACCAATTAACTGTCCCCTACCAGATACGTTCTGCCTTCCTGTTTACAATCACTTCTTCCTTCTTTGAAGGCCCTATGGCACTCATTCAGTCAGGTTTTGTTCTGTAATAATCGTATCTGCCTTAAAAGTCAAACTGTGAGATTCCTGAGGAAAGAGTGCTGGACTTAGAGTCAGAAGACCTAAGCTCAAGACTGAGATCTAGTGGCTGAAAGAACAGCCTCAGGAGAACCCTTCAATATGAACCCTCAGTTGCCTGATGTGGAAATAGGAACAATTCTTCACAGGGTTAGGCAAAGAGCAAGCCTGATGAACCGTAAAGCACTGGACAAATGAAAAGAATCCTTTTAAGCCCAAAAGCACTTGGCACCACACTCTATATTAGTAAGTCATTGCAGAAGCGAACTTGATCACTGAAACAAAATTGCATCCAAAACAGGGTAGAAATTTAATCTGCTGGTAAAATTTAAAATCAGTATGCTATATAAAAGAGGAAACTTCTGGCCGGGCGCGGTGGCTCATGCCCATAATCCCAGCACTCTGGGAGGCCGAGGCAACACCTGAGGTTGAGAGTTCGAGACCAGCCTGACCAACATGGAAAAACCCTGTCTCTATTACAAATACAAAATTAGCTGGGCGTGGTGGCACATGCCTGTAATCCCAGCTACTAGGGAGGCCGAGGCAGGAAAATCTCTTGAACCTGGGAGGTGGAGGTTGCGGCGGTGAGCTGAGATCGTACCATTGCACTCCAGCCTGGGCAGCAAGAGTGAAACTTTGTCTCAAAAAAGAAAAAAAAAAAAAGAGGAAACTTCTGATCTGTAGTGGAATATACTATCTTTCCAATCTAAACCACTTGCTTGTTCTAAGATTCCACTGTAAATGAATCAACTGGTTTTCATTCTGATACAAACTTAACATCTAGGCTGGGTGCAGTGGCTCACACTTGTAATCCCAGCACTTTGGGAGACCTAGGCGGGAGGATCATTTGAGGTCAGGAGTTCGAGACCAGCCTGGTCAACATGGTGAAACCCCGTCTCTATTAAAAAATACAAAAATTAGCCAGGTGTGGTGGTACGTGCCTGTAGTCGCAAATACTCAGGAAGCTGAGGCAAGAGAATCTCTTGAACCATGGGGGCGGAGGTTGCAGTGAGCTAAGATCATGCCCCTGCACTCCGGCCGGTGGGGGACAGAGCAAGACTCCATCTCAAAAAAAAAAAAAAAAGAAAAGAAAAAAAAAAAAGAAACAGAGTCTCACTCTGTTGCCCAGGCTCACACCTGTAATCCCAGAACTTTGGGAGGCTGAGGCGGGAGGATCACTTGTCGTCAGTTCAAGACCAGCCTGGCCCTCATGGTGGAACCCCATCTCTATTGAAAATACAAAAATTAGCCAGGCGTGGTGGTGCATGCCTGTAATCCCAGCTACTCGAGAGGCTGAGGCACCAGAATTGCTTGAACCAGGGAGGTGGAGGTTGCAGTGAGCCAAGATCGTGCCACTGCATTCTGGCCTGGGCAACAGAGAAAGACTCTGTCTCAAACAAACAAACACAAAACTATGAACTAAGAGAAACAGTGCGCAACATTCAGAGTAGAATTTTACAAACAATATGACAATGTCGGGTACCAGCATTCTACAATTCTGTCAAAATGCTCAAGTTTTCTGTCATCTGGCAATTTTACTTAACTCTCTTCTTCCCCCTAAAAGATTCCTGAGCCTTTCCCCATCCCATTTAAATTTAAAACAATTTTGTTACCAAGCTGTTAGGAATAAATGAATGAATGTATGCTAAATAAGTGTTCGTAAATGGATACAGAAATTTTGATTCTTAAAATATTTTGCCTGCAGATAGAAGAGTTTGAAATAATAATACTGTTAGCAATTGGTGAGTAAATTATACGATACAAGTCAAACGAATCTGTCAAGTGCTTTAAAAAATAAAAAAGAGGCCAGCAGCGCTGGCTCATGCCTGTAATCCCTTCAGATCACTTGAGGCCAGGAGTTTGAGGCCACCCTGGTCAGCCTGGTGAAACCCCGCTCTACTAAAAATACAAAAATTAGCCGAGCATCATAGTGGGTGCCTGTAGTTGCAGCTACCTGGGAGGCTGAGGCAGGAGAATTGCTTGAACCTGGGAGGTGGAGGTTGCAGTGAGCAGAGATCACACCACTGCACTCCAGACTATGGAACAGAGTGAGACTCTGTCTCAAAAAACCAAATAAATAAATAAGAAAGCAACCACTTATTGATGTAGAAGCTACCAATACCTAACACAATGATGTCCAAACAATACTGAAATTAGAGGAGCTAGAAAATTAGTCACTGAAACTTAAATTACCATTGCTCAGTCCTATTCCCTTTCCAATCAATTTAATATCCACTGAAATAAAAATGACACTGGCCAGGTGTGGTGGCTTATGTCTGTAATCCCAGGACTTTTGGGGGCTGAGATGGGAGGATCACCTGACCTAAGGAGTTCAAGACCAGCCTGGGCAACATGGCAAGATCTCATCTCTACAAAGTAAAAATAAAAATGACACTGGTTCTGTCAGAATATGTTGTTCACAGTAATCGACTTCATTTTCCTCTCTGTATTTAAATTGGCAGGAAGAACATTCGAGGAAGAGGGATTCCACAATTGGAGTAACTGAAGTAAGCAGAGTTTCTTTTTTCCTTTTTTGAGACAGTCTTTTTCTGTCGCCAAGGCTGGAGTGCAGTGGCGCGATCTCGGCTCACTGCAATCTCTGCCTCCCGGGTTAAAGCAATTCTCCTGCCTCAGTATCCCAAGTAGCTGGGATTACAGGCGCCCGTCACCATGTCCGGCTAATTTTTTGTATTTTTAGTAGAGACGGGGTTTCACCATGTTGGCCAGGCTGGTCGTGAACTCTGATCTCATGATCTGCCCGCCTCGGCCTCCCAAATTGCTGGGATTACAGGCGTGAGCCAGGGGGCCCGGCAGAATTTCTTAACATGGTTTGCAAGGAAATGACATAGAGCTCTTAATCTCCCTTTATGGGATCTCCTGGCAAGGTCATTTCAGTTTTTTAGCTACATTCATCATTTATAAGGTAAATATTGTAGTGCTTACCTGGATAGAAAATTCTAGACCCTATCCTGCCTCAATATTGTGACTATCATACACAGAATAATCCCAGTTCTGCAGAATAAATGTGAATGACCCAATTAATAACAGGAAAGGGCAAAACTCTGCTGCTTAAGAGCCATGGCATCATCCTTTATCTATATTTATTCTTTTAAGTATTCATTTAAAAAAAAAAAAAGCTACAGCCAAATTAAGGAGCCAATATCTTTAAAGTGTTCTATCATGAAAGAAAAAAGGTTCAAAAAATGACATTAAATAGCTAAATGTTTGAAGTTGTAAGCCCTAGGTAGACACTGAAGTTTCAATTCAGGAACCTTAAGTATTTCTTTGAGGAAGGAACATGATAGACAATAATTTGGGGAGCCACAAGGCTGGGCTATCATCCAGTCTCCACATAGGTAAACCACAGCCTCCCTGTACCTTAGCTTCTTAATCTGTTCGAAGGATCTACAATTTCCATCTACCTCACACGGCTGTTTGGAACATTAGAAATAAGCACTTGAAAACGAAAGAGCACTTGACAATGCATAGTTTATGCATTACTTCTTTGCTAATAACAACTAAAGTATTTCAGGGTTTACAAAGTTAAGAATTTTTACTATTCACCCTTTCATGTCTTTCTACGATGTTGAAGTAAATTAAAGGCAAAACTGTTGTCCTAGAAATTGTTTCTGGGCTCAGAGTCTTGTCTTTGTTTTATTTTGAGATGGGGTCTCACTCTGTCACCCAGGCTGGAGTGCAGTGGTACCATTATAGCTCATTGTAACCCCAAACTCCTGGGCTCAAGCAATTCTCCAGCCTCAGCCTCCCAAGTAGCTGGGACTACAGGCATGTGCCACCATGTCTGGCTAATTTTTAACATTTTGTTAGAGAGACAGGGTCTTATTTTGTTGCCCAGGCTGGTCTTGAATTCCTGTTTTCAAGCAATCCTCCCACCTTGGCCTCCCAAAGTGCTGGCATTACAGGCCTGAGGCACCTCACCGGGCCTCTTAGAGTCATATTTTACGAACATAAAACCGTGGTTGATGATTAGCAATCTGATATTGGTAGGTTTGAGATATCTAAGCCAAATAAAATATTTTCCATTGGTTAAAAACTTCCACTCTTCGGCCGGGTGCGGTGACTCACGCCTGTAATCCCAGCACTTTGGGAGGCTGAGGCAGGCGGAACACGAGGTCAGGAGATCGAGACCATCCTAGCTAACACGATGAAACTCCATCTCTACTAAAAATACAAAAAATTAGCCAGGCATGGTGGCACATGCCTGTAGTCCCAGGTAGTCAGGAGGCTGAGGCAGGAGAATCGCTTGAACCTGGGAGGTAGAGTGAGCCGAGATCACGCCACTACACTCCAGCCTGGACAAGAGAGAGACTCCATCTCAAAAAAAAAAAAAAAAATTCCACTCTAAGTAATTCAGTATCAAATCATCTGAATAGGCCTTTGAAACAATTCAACTGTAGGACTTCTAAAAAAATAAATAAATAAAGATACAATTAGAACATTCCTTTTTCTAACAATAGAATAAGCATATATGAATAGAGTTCCATATACATACAACAAAAGTTTACGTCAGCCGGGCACAGTGGCTTACACCTGCAATCCTAGCATTTTGGGAGGCTGAGGTGGGTGGACCGCTTGAGGCTAGGAGTTCAAGACCAGCCTGGTCAAATGGTGAAACCCCGTCTCTATTAAAAATACAAAAACAGCTGGGCGCGGTGGCACATGCCTGTAATCCCAGCTACTCAGGAGGCTGAGGCACGAGAATCACTTGAACCCAGGAAGTGGAGGTTGCAGTGAGATGAGATTGTGCCACCACACTGGGAGACAGAGCAAGACTCTGTCTCAAAAAAAAGTTTATGTCAGTAGAGAATATTATTTATTTCAGAACATCGTTGCTTCCCAAATAATGAATGCTAATTGTATTATTTTCTAATGGTCCAAAATGCTCACAAATGTCTGGATTAGAGACAAATTTATAACTAATCAATATTTTTTTCCTTCCTTAAAATCCAGATCCTACACAAGAAATTTTTTTTTTAAACAAGCAGGAAATTGTCACACACACTCCTACAAGATGTTACAAACACATCTAACAGACATTAAGTCAAGCAAGAAAACACAATCCTTCATTATGTCAAACCTTAGAAGTGCCATGAAAACATTAATTATTTTGACCCAATTTTGATATACTTAAATTTAAACACACTTGATACTGAAATCCATATTGATAAAAAATATAAACTGAGATAAGGCTCTTGACCAAAACAAGTATCTTTCTTAGTAAGATGTCTTTAAATTAGCAAGCTCCTTCACATATTTAAACTGTATAGGGTTTTTTGTTTGTTTTTTGGAAAAAATAAGGAATTTGAGTAAAAAGTTGAGTATCAGAGATAGCTCTAGTGATGACAATCTAACTCACCCCTAGCTATAATTCCCCCCCGATAACTTTCCAGCATTCTCTAGTCAAGGCACTGTTTAGTTTTCATCTTCTCTCTACTGTCACCATTATAAGCAGATAAACTTTTAATTATTAAATTAAGGCCTTCTGAGAGCCACATGAAAAAAGATGTGTTTTCTTCCTCTTAAGGCCTTAATTGGGAAAACTCAATTATTCAGAGCAGTAGCTCTTAACTGGGGGAATTTTGCCTCCTAAGGGGTATTTGGCAAGGTCTGCAGATATTTTTGGTTGTCACAACTCAGGGGAGAAAAGGGTGCTACCAACATGCAGTGGGTGGAGGCCAGGGATACTGCTAAATATCCTGCCAAGAACAGGACAGGCCCTCAAACCACAGAATTATCTGACCTCCAATGTCAACTGTGCCAAGGTTGAGAAACCCAAACTTAGCAGAATATTCAAAAGCTGATTGTGCTCTACTCCAGGGACTCCAAAAATTCCTTAACTTTCCTAATCATTCAACCGTCAAAACCACAACAGTGGCTTCATTTCCGGATGGAGAATTCTGTGTCTATATTATAGGCAATATGTGTGAAACTGACACATTTTCTAGGCTGTGCTATTTGGTATATTTTGCAAGACAAATGGTTTCACAAGTGTCATGCTGGGCTTCACTAGTGAGTTATTTCACAATTAATCAAGTACTATCTATCTCTTGCTAATGAGACAATCTCATCTCAGTGAGAAGCCCAGCAAAAGATGACACTAACCTGATAAAAGCCACAGCTTTTGGGAGGAAGTCATTTTAAAGGCTGACAGAAGTGATCGAGGGACCCCATCTTGGTAGCACTCTTGTGGTTCCCATTTTAAAGGCAGTCCAGCTTAATCACTGTTGTACATCACTCTAATTCAGTGGGCTGCCAAAAAACTTTAATGTAATGTTTTAAATGTCACCAGCAGTAATATAATCAGATTAGTGAGTCTAACATGAACTCCAAATCAATACTTGGAGCATAGTCTTTTAAAGTACTGCTGGGCTGGGCACGGTGGCTGATGCCTGTAATCCCAGCACTTTGTGAGGCTGAAGCAGAAGGATCGCTTGAGCCAAGATGGCACCACCGCACTCCAGCCTAGGTGACAGAGTGAAACCCTATCTCAAAAAAATAAAATAATCCAGCCTGGCCAACAGAGTGAAACCCCATCTCTACTAAAAATACAAAAAATTAGCCAGGTATGATGGTGCATGCCTGTAATCCCAGCTACTTAGGAGACTGAGGCAGAAGAATCACTTGAACCCAAGAGATGGAGGTTTCAGTGAGCCAAGATCACGCCACTGCACTCCAGCCTGGGTAACAGAGTGAGACCATGTCAAAAATAAATAAATAAATAAATAAATAAATAAATAAATAAATAAATAAGAGTACTGCTAAAAGCAGGTCTGTCTGACTCCTGATTCTTCACCATTTTGCTGTGCCATCTCGAGTCGCTCTGGCTGTAACCCACTGCAGATCCATGTCAAAACCCACTTATCACAACTTTACTATTAGAAGGAATCTCAAGGACACCCTGGCCCAGGCCCCTGATGCCCAGGAAGTAAGTAACCCGCCCGAAGTCACAGATCCAGTGAGTGTGCCAAAGGGATCAGGCCCCAGTACCCTGTCTCTTAATATAGCCCTCACCCACCAGCCTGCCCAGGGAAAATGAGAGGCAGGCCTTTGAGGTGCACAGACATCCATCTGCTATCTATGTAATTAAGGAATATTTATTCTGATGCATAGCTAAGAACTGTAAGCAGAATAACTAGATATTCATACTGCTGCTTGGGGAATCTCTGCTAACATTTTACACATATGTAGAGTTTCTAACACGATTGAAAAAAGCTATACTGATGTTCTGGTAAAAAAATTTGTATCCAATCCACACAGAATATAAATAGTGCGAACAGTAAAATTCAACTAGCCACAATTCTAAACTGTCGGGAAGGTCTGGATTTACATGGTTTTTTATCTCTATCAGATATTTATGGTCTTGATTTTGTCGTACCTAAGTATCATTTTACTTGTACTCAAGTATGATTTTATACTTGCTCCAGTGAATTTTTTGCAGAACTACTTTTACAACTTTTGAGGTTACATATTTTAATAATCCCAATACTGGCCTCACAATAAGAAGTCATTCTTAACCAGCATTAAAGATCCTATAGGGCTGGGCATGGTGGCTCATATCTGTAATCCCAACACTTTGGGAGGCCAACATGGGAGGATCACTTGAGGCCCAGAGTTCAAGACCAGCCTGGCCAACACGGCAAAACCCTCTTTAGTAAAAATACAAAAATTAGCTGGGCGTGGTGGCACATGCCTGTAATCCCAACTACTTGGGTGGCTGAGGCACAAGAAGCACTTGAACCCGGGAGGGGAGGCTGCAGTGAGCTGATATCACACTCCAGCCTGGGTGTCAGAGCAAGACTCTGTCTCAAAAAAAAAAAAAAAAACTATAAAAATAATTTACCAAGGGTTGAAGTTGGCAATGGAGAAGCAGGAAAGAAGCTACATTAGTAAAGTTAGAAAACTTTCTGTAAATAAGACCTTGAAATAGTTATATACTTCATAACATGGAAGGAAACATATTTCCAGTTTTCAAAAAAAACAAACTACAACTAACAAGAAAAACCAGGTATCTCATAGTACAATGCTATGAGAAGTGTCAAATAATATTCTTAGAAATTTGCAGCTGCACAGAAATTGTAAGTTAATTCTCATCTAAGTTAATTGTGAGGCAAGATGAAAATCTGTTGAAAATTCCCTAACAAAAAAACAAAGATTTTGCTAGTACTCTATTCTCTTAAAACTCTCTTGGACAAACCATCCTTACAGTCAGTATCTCAGAAAGCATTTAACTGGGGCTGATGCATCACATGACCTTTGACTTGCTGCAATTCAGGAGGTTTTTTTTAAAACCCCTTTAATACAAACAATCCAATACAACCCAGTGAAAGGCCTTGAGTATGGAGGAGGAGATATGAAAGACAAGTACCTCGTAGTTTGAGAGAAAATCTAGTAATTCTGATTGAGATGGGATGTAGAGAAGTGGTTTCATCACCCGGCGGACAAACTTCTCAATGTAAACAGCACTCATGGGGCCTTTGTATTCGATTGGTCCAAAACTAGTGCCAAAAAATAAAAATAAAAATAAAAATAATAAAAATAATACACCATGCATTAAGCCTGTAATGTAGAACTAAAATCATCACCACCACAAAATGAAAATGTCTTGCTTTGGGATCCAACCAAGTCACAGATCAGTAGCCTGCTTTGCTCAGGAGGTGACCAGAGAATTAAGAATAAGCATTTTAGGTGAGGAGAGGCGGAAGCAGCCCCTATCCTTCTATGATCTTGAATTCAACTGCAAACTGAATTGCCAAACAAAAAAATTTATTCTTGTCTCTGAAAAAAAAATTAATTCCCACAATATTTCTTTTAAAAACAAAACAGAAAGACAACCCTGGAAATTGACCTCATGCTAAGGGATTCCAGGATTTAACTATACAATTCAATGTAGGCGGGCAGATTTTCCTTCTACTAGTCACTGTAAGGTAAGGGACAGGTTGAACAGTTGGCCCTTGCCCTACTAAAAAGAAAAAGGCGGACAAAGGATCACTGAATGAACCTTAAACTTATTTGAAGCTTTATTACAACAACAACAAATTATGTGAAGGTCTGAAGTCAGTGACCAGTATAAATGATCTGTCTTCCTTTCCCCTCCAATTGTGCCTGGGAACACACACAATTTGATTCAGTGCCACTAAGTAATACCACCACCATTCAGTTATCCTTCTAAGCTAATCAGAATTCTCATGTGCCTCTCTTCAATCTCACGCAATACAGACACTGCCCATATATAATTGGATGGTAGGTGGCAAGGGTGGGGGGTTATGGTGAAATTCAACAACTGCATAATCATTCTTATCTCTAAACAGAAATTGACATTAAGCTTACTGTTAACAGTAACAATAGAGCCCAGTGAAGATTTTATAAAGGCTGTGATTATAATACTAGAATACATGGTTACAGAAATTCACATAGACACACACACACACAGACACACACAAACACACACACACACACAGTGATGAGATAAACACAATTCTTCAATGTGCACTGCAGAATGATGTCAAAGGAATATTAGCATGAAAAAAAGTGAAAACAGCATTCTCTACATGTACAGCTGTGAGACAGTTAAGAATTCGACCAAATCAAGACTTACTACAAATTAGTTCAGTCTAAAAATTACCACCACCACCAACCCCATCAACCACCAATAATTTTTAATTTAAAGGAAGAAATCAAAAAAGCATCTAACTTATTCCAGAAAAAGGAGCTACCAATCTGGAAACCTCAACTACTCAGGCCAAGAGGCTTTGCTGAGTTTTCCTGGTGTGATATTACAAGGGTCCTAGTGACTTATAAAACCCAACAACACTAAGACAGGGGTGTGGAGGCAGGCATTTCAAGGTGCATGCCACCTCAAATTCCTCATCTGTAAAATAAGAAGGTTGGACATATTCCTAAAGTTCCTTCAAGGTCCCTTCAATCTTTCTGCAAAAGCTAAGTAAACAAATATACATACATATTTGACAATACTGTATACCCACATATCCGAAAATGACATTTGTACTTGATTCCATGGAACTCTTCTGATTTTAATGTCACATCACATTAAGTCCACCTCTGAGCAGCCTGAAAGGACTATACCCCCCAACTAGGCTTCCATGCCCTTTTTCAAAGCCAAAAAGAAATGCAAGGACTTCAGCAGGGCAAGCTCATCATCCCATTACAGAGCACAGAGTTAAGTACCACCTTATACTTACCTTTAAAACAAAAAGAGTAACTCTGAGAAAGTATTCCTGTATCCGAAAAAGCCTGTACTTGAACCTTCCACGTAAAGGCAGAACCTCTAAGTTACTGGCCAAAAAGTGGGGAAGAAATCTGAAAATCATCTTAGTGGTCCCTAAGCAAACACTGGCTTGTTACTACAAATATTAAAACACAAACTTCTAATATCCAGAGGAAAACGTGGGGGTAGAGATGGAGTAAGAAAGTGTGTTTTTGCCCAAATACTATCTAATAGTTCCTGGGAGTCAATACTGTGTGCCAGACAACAGCTTATGTTACAGACACAGAAATGGGATGGAATGTGACAGAGAACCCACAAATCGTTGTTTGTTGATGTCTGCTATAAATCCCCAGTGATTATGGCCCAAGAAGTTTAGAAGGAAAAAGCAAAGCTCTCTATTAATCAAATCTCCTTTACCCATTTTACCTTCAACAAACTTCAAGCCAATCACCCTGAACAAAGTCCAAAGTCCAAAGTCCTATCAAGTCAGATTTTTAGACATTACTTATCATTCACAGCAGGGTCTGGGCTGTACTCTAGTACAGCCCAGGTTGAGACCAGCCTGGCCAACATGGTAAAACCCTGTCTCTACTAAAAATACAAAAATGAGCCAGGCATGGTGGCAGGCGCCTGTAATCCCAGCTACTTGGGAGGCTGAGACAGGAAAACTGCTTGAACCCGGAGGCAGAGGCTGCAGTGAGCCGAGATTGCACCACTGCACTCCAGCCTGGGCAACAAAAGCTAAACTCTGTCTCAAAAAAAAATTAAATAAGATAAAATAAAACTCTTTCCATTTTTCAGCCCTCTTCGTGACTTCAGAATTATGGACATGGGACTGTGTACCTGTAGTAATTTTCTTCCCAATAGAAAAGATGGTAAGATACACTCTGGACTCTGCTATGCCTCCAGGTGAAAGGATAAGACATTTGGTGGATTTACAAAACACTCTTACAATATCTGAAATACATTGGAGTAATCGGTACTTTGAAAAACAATGCTGTGAAATGTGTAATGACATGAAAAGATGCTCAAAAAAGTGAGAAAAGCAGTTTAGGAAATAGTATTACTGCCTGATCCCAGGTTTAGCTTTAAAAAGGGGGGTGGATTATCCAGATCTTTTATTTTTGCTTATCTGTATTATCTAAATTTTCTGTAGTGAGTATCTAATATTTTAATATAGAAAAGATGCAAAATTCATTTATAAACTGGCAAACCAAACTGGAATGAGAAACCTATTTAAAAAGTTCTTACCTCCGATGATATAGATATATTACAGGAAAATAAAAGAAGTGTTTCTGTTTTCTGCATTTCCCCTGGTTCCACCAACAGTTAATTGCCACAAACACCACCTGCAGAGCCAAAAAAGGGTTTCAAATGACTGTGAATAACAACTGAAAAGTTACCAAGATTTAAAAGATGAAATTAAAAATGGAACTATTCCTCTCTCACTGAAACAGAAAGTACGAAAAAAAACTGTTTTGAGTTTTCAAAGGTCATCATTTATCACTAAAATAAAAAAGAAAGACATACTCTTATCTATGATGTCCAGCCAGGATTTGGACCATGTTTACCAATCTTACCATGCAGTACAGTTCAAAAGATTTTTGTGTGTTTCCAAAAATAAACCCACTTTTTTCCCTACTGAGTACATGGAAGAGTAAGCTCTCAATTTGGAAGAAGCTGAAATCTTTTTTAAAAAAAAGCAGCAGCAGTCGCTGGATTGCACTATAACCCCCACCACCTGTCACTATGTGATTGTAAACAAACTGCTTCACCCCTTACGCCTGCGGTCCTGCTTCAGAAAAACAGGGCTAACAGCATCGGCTTGCAAGTGGTTGAGAATTAGCACAGGGCCTGGCGCACCAGAGTATCATTATTATTATACTAATGCTATCACTCAGAAGGACATACTGCTTAGGTTGACAGTAAGGTAGCCAATTCACACCTATTAATAAAACACAATAGATTTCCCTCTTGTGCCCAACATGGGCAACATGAACTCTGTTCTCTAAATTTGGAAGGCTCCACAGTTTCTAAGAAAAACCAACTGAGAGTTCCAAATGAACTTCTGGAACTCGGCTGCCTACACACGTTACTTCAGATCACTGGTTCTGAGCAGGAGAGTCTCAGAAATCTGTGGGATGCTTTTTGCTTGCTGCAATGACTGGGGGAAGCTACAGTGCATATGTAGGGCAGGGACATTGGTAGATGTCCCGCTACACTCAAACCTGCTTTGTACACAGAAGAATCATCCATAGCATTCCAAAGGAGTTCAAAATGCCTGCCAAACACTGATGTTGGGGAAAAACTGTTATTATCCAAGCCCAGAACCTAGCTCCATTTTACATGTGAATCTAAAGCATGTTTTTTGTGTTCACTGGATTTTTCAGGAAAGCAACTTCTATGTAAACTGAGAGCAGAAAGGGCTTGTGTGGTTCAGGATTTTACCAAGATTGTTCACCATTTAGGATAATCAACTACTAAGAGCACTGTCCCTATGGCAGGTAAGTCACCAACATATCACCTTTATCAGTCTACATTTGTAACTATCCCACTCATAGCGGTTCTACATAAAGGTATATGGACCCGTTCTGACTGTGCACTTATATACTAAAATATATATAATTTAGTTACAAATTACTTTTTCCCCCCCAACTTTATGTTCCAGTCAGTGCATTAGATTATTTTGAAATTACATGTATAGGAAAAATTTATCATCTATGAATTCCTTTTCAGGAAGAAAAGGGGACATCAAAAAATACTTATTTTCTAAAGTGCAACTGGGGTCCACTGGGCTGAAAACCACTGCCATAACAGGTGACTTATTTGCCTATATATCTTTTTTACCTAGCCCAAAGGTGGCATTCCTTATCTGTTGAATATAGTTCTGGTCCCAACATTAAAAAGGTCGGCCTTGTTACAATGTAGTCATATCATACACAAATTTTCTTACCTGAAATACCTAACTAGCAGCCGAGCGTGGTGGCTTAAGCCTGTAATCCCAGCACTCTGGGAGGCCAACGCGGGTGGATCACAAGGTCAGGAGATGGAGACCTCCTGGCTAACACAGTGAAACCCCGTCTCTACTAAAAATACAAAAAATTAGCTGGGTATGGTGGCGGGTGCCTGTAGTCCCAGCTACTCAGGAGGCTGAGTAGGGAGAATGGTGTGAACTACTCGGGAGGCAGAGCTTGCAGTGAGCTGAGATTGCGCCACTGCACTCCAGTGACAGAGCGACACTCCGTCTCAAAAATAATAATAATAAAATATAATATAAATAAATAAATAAACCTAACGAGCAAATATCAAATGGATATGCAAGAATTAGGATTTTTAGTCCCTCTACCTTTTTTAATGCTTAAACCAAACAGTATGGCACCCCAGGATGAGCACTGGCCTGTGTTATGAGATTCAGAATCTGCTCCCACACTTGCCTCGGACTATAGTCACCACATTTGGAAATCCTTTTGGTTGCTTTACAGAAGGCTCTGTAACTTAGAAAGGAATCCCAGAGTTCACCTTGGCAAAGTCTGCCCATTGGGCAAGGTGTCTCTGTGGGGACATCCTGCCCTACATACAAGACTGAAAGTCATTGGATTCTTAAGCTGAATGTGAGCATTACCTGGTCTGAAAGCCGACTTGCTGCTTGCTGAATTTCTGCCCTGGCAGCGATGGACTGTCCACACCAAGGGGCATAGAAGAACAGCAGTACCACCTCTGAGTCCCGGCGAATGTACTCTGCATAGTCCAGCTGTCCCTGGAAGAGGTCAAGCACTGGAGACCTCGGGGAGAAAAAGCTGACAGGTGGCTTTGCTGGTATTATCACATCTTTTGCTCGACTAAAAAAGAGCAAACACAGAAAAGATTGCTTAGTTTATCTTCTTCTAAAAATAGCTCTGTGGAAATAGAACGAAGCTTAAAAGAAAAATCCTCTTTTGAATAAGAAAATGGAGTCCCAAAATCACTGCCCTAGAAAGGCAACATCTGGCTGAGCAAATGCAAGACATGAATAATATGTTGGAAACAATTCCTGAGATTCTGTCCCCTAGGTATAGGCTGGAAGGGCAGTGGAGAGCAGAGGAGGATGTCTTTGAATAATCCATATGCCTGCCCCCCACACCTCAAAGACTTCATCCTCCTTTTTCTGCAGCCTGGCTCTCCAAAGAAGCCACTTATCTCCAAGGGTTTAGAACCACCAGCATGCGAGCTCAGAATTACGGTGAGGGAGCATGTACACTACCACTAATGATTTCCATGTGAGATGCTCACAGTCAACTCAACTTTGAGAAAGCATTAAGCTTATTGCTGGAGTTGGCTTGTACTTATCCAGGGCATTCAGCTAACAGTAACAATTAAACAATAATATACATTCTTCCAGATATATATCATAATCCTAAGACTAATGAAGATGAGTAACAAAGCAACAACCTATTTAACTGGAAAATGGGCTTTTTGAACACTTGAGTTTCCCACAAGAAAGAGATCAGGAGGAAAAAGAAAATAACACTGGACAAACAAGTGGTCAGAAGTAACTTTCCTCATCAAGACCTAAAGGTCTAGGCCCAGGCTGCATTCCACTAAGTAGAAGGGCCCTAGTAAACAACCTGAGCTGTCCACGTAGCTGCACTCACATACCATAAAACGATTATAGCAGGTTTGCTAAGAAACAACGGAGACCCAATTATGCACTATCTAAACGAGATAAACAGAGAATATAAACATGGAAACCTAAAAAACGATTAGATTAACCCCAAAGAAAGTAAAGGAGGCCAGGCGCGGTTGACTCACACCTGTAATCCCAGCACTTTGGGAGGCTGAGGTAGGCAGATCTCCTGAGGTCAGGAGTTCAAGACCAGCCTGGCCATGGTGAAACCCCATCTCTACTCAAAATAAAAAAGTAGCTGGATGTGGTGATAGGCGCCTGTAATCGCTTGAACCCAGGAGGCAGAGGTTGCAGAGAGCCGAGGTTGCACCATTGCACTCTAGCCTAGGTGACAGGAGCAAAACTCCATTTAAAAAAAAAAAGAAAGGAAGGAACAAGAAAAGAAGCCAGAAGGTACAAATGGAAAACGAGGAGCACAAAGGTACACTTAAACCCAACTACATCAACAATTACATTACATATAAAAGGAGGGGCCAGGTGCGGTGGCTCACGCCTGTAATCACAGCACTTTGGGAAGCCAAGCTGGGCAGATCACGAGGTCAGAAGATGGAGACCATCCTAGCTAACACGGTGAAGCCCGGTCTCTACTAAAAAAATACAGAAAATTAGCTGGGCGTGGTGGCTGGGGCCTGTAGTCCCAGCTACTTGGAAGGCTGAGGCAGGAGAATCGTGTACGTTGCAGTAAACTGAGATCACACCACTGCACTCAGCCTGGGCAACAGAGCAAGACTATGCCTCTCAAAAAAAAAAAAAAAAAAAAGGAAGCAACCTAATTGGGAGGAACAGACTGCCAGACAGGATAAAGCAAGACCCAATTATGCACTATCTAAACAAGATATAGTTTAAATATAAAGATGTAGGATAAAGGCATAAGGATAAGAAAAGAAAAACTATGTAAACAGTAAGCATAAGAAAGCTGGCATGACTCATGAGGTAAAATGATAAACTGGGGTATATTCTTACCCCAGTTTACTTAATTGTTACTCCACAATAAAAACGAAAAACAAAACCTACTCATATATGTTATAACTGGGATGAGTCTCAAAATGATTATGCTGAGTGAAAAAGGTGCTAAAGAGTACATGCACTATGACTGCATTTATATGAAATTCCAGAACAGGCAGAAGTATTCAACAGAGCAAGTCACCTATTTATTCACTCAAACTAATATTTTAACTTTCAATCAGAGAGCTTTCAGTCTACACAGAATGCCTTCATAACCCGAAAAACTCAATCACTTACACAATTATTCAAAAATTCTTTACTGAGCAGCTGTGACTATGCTTTGGGAATAAGTACTGAGGCTGCAGCAGCTAGCACTGTGTGTTGTCGAGGAGATCACTTTCTAGGGGAGGAAGACAAGAAAAACATCAAATGTGTAAAAAATAAAAATATACAACATGCTCGCTGCTATGTGAAAAATTTAACAAAGTGATATACAGAAGGACACGGCAACTACTCTGATGGCATGGTGGTTTGGGAGGTGCTATAATTTAAGCTCTGAGACCTGAATGACAAGAAGATAGCCATGTAAGAGGTGGGGAGGGCACTACAGGAAAAAAAAAAAAGGGACATGTTTTCAAGAGATCCAAAATTCTACTCTTTGGAGAAATTATTTTTCTACCATTCAAACTGCATATGGTCAAGCGTGGTGGCTCAGGCCTGTAATCCCAGCACTTTGGGAGGCCGAGGCGGGTGGATCACATGAGGTCAGGAGTTTGAGACCAGCCTGACCAACACAGTGAAACCCCACTTCTACTAAAAATACAAAATTAGCCGGGCATGGTGGTGCACACCTGTAATCCCAGCCACTTGGGAGGCCGAGGCAGAAGAATCGCTTGAACACGGGAGGCAGAGGTTGCTGTAAGCCAAGATCACTCCATTGCACTCCAGACTGGGAAACAAGAGCAAAACTCCATCTCAAAAGAAAAAAGAAAAAAAAACAAAAACAAAAACGCAATGTAAGCATCAGATAACGCAATCTGAGGAAAAATGTAGGTCTGACAGCAGAAGAAAGGATAAAGAGCAACTCAGTAATTTCGCTCTGCATATTCAGAAGCATTCCCAAATGGGCCAGAGAAAGTACAAGGCCAATCAAAAATCAAATATTAGCCAGGGAGAAGAAACACTGGCCTCAACTCCATCAGAAACATTGGTGAGTTTCTATTTAACTCATCAATCTGCTTCACGTTTTAGAAAACTATACCTAGAGCAAAGATTTCCTGCAGCGATGAGGGTTATGTCTCGTGTACAAAAAACTCAAGAGTTGGTTGCAAATAAGGCAGCCTGTTGTTGCTGAGCCAGTGGCATGTGCCTATAGTCCCAGCTACTACTATACTCTGGAGGCTGAGGCAGGAGAAATACTTGAGCCCCGCAGTCTGAGGCTGTAGCATGCCATAATTGCACCTATGAATAGCCACTGCACTCCAGCCTGGGCAACATAAAAAAAAAAAAAAAAAGCCTGTTGAAACCCCAATTTTCATATGAAATTCATACCTTACACCACTTCCTTGCAAAGACCATTTGAGGCAGCTTTGAAATTACAAAATGGAATAAAGCAAAATAAATACATGTATACATACATACGTATCTACACACAATTTTTTTTGCCTCTAAATCAAGGTAAAAGAAAGGTGAGCAGGATGAAGAGACAGAGGTAAGTAAAGATTAGATGCCCAGAAATGCACAATTATTCACTGTGGCTCAACCTCAAATCAACCTTTTCCATATTATCTGGTTTGAACTCAGCCGAGCCACAGACATTGAAGAGAGCAGTCATTTATTTCAAGCCTGGAGCTGTTCGTAAAAATTAAAAAAAAAAAAAAAAAATTCCTAGGCCAGGAGCGGTGGCTCACGCCTGTAATCCCAGCACTTTGGGAGGCTGAGGTAGGAGGATCACCTGAGGTCAGGAGTTCAAGACCAGCCTGGTCAACATGGTGAAACCTAATCTCTACTAAAAATACAAAAATTAGCTGGGTGTGGTGGTGCACACCTGTAATCCCAGCTACTCAGGAGGCTGAGGCAGGAGAATCACTTGATCCCAGGAGGTGGAGGTTGCGGTGAGCTGAGATTTTAAAAAATCCTATTCTCCCTTAAGCCTTATTAAAGGAAAGATCTTAAAAGTGAAAGAGGAAAAGGGAGGTAGAAATGTTAGCCAGTTGTACATCAATAAATAGTATCATCACATCATTCAAAGATGACCCTAAAAAAATTAATCTGAGTCTATTCAAAGACGGTCAAATTTGCCAGTGACACTTAAAGAAGATGAAGCAGCAGCCATTTACTGGTTCACGCTCCTTGCCTGAAGCAAGAAAGGATTTCATTTTGCCTACTCTAGTAACTGGATTTACTCTCTTCCTTCTGAATCTCAAAGGACTTCCATATCAATTAAGTCATGCTGTCTCAGAACAAACATTAACCATTATTTCCATACTTTAACAAACCGATGTAAATAAACTCCACACCCCTGGAGTGGGGAACCTCTCTTCCTAATTTGAACCTAAATGTCACCTCGCAACACTCTACCTTCTAAAATACTTTGTACATTGTCCTTGTGGGAGACAATAATAAAGTACAAGGTTAAGAATCTAGGTCCTGACAATAAATGATTCAAATTCCAGCTCAGTCACTTAACATGTGGGTGTGATTTGGGGCAGGTTCTGAAACATCACAAAGGCTGGACTCCTTCATCTGTGCATTGGGAAAGAAAACAGTATATTCGAACTTTAATGGGTTCTGTGAGATTTAAATGACACCCATACTAGGCTCTCAATTATGTATTAAATGAATAAATGCATTCATGGAAACAGTGGTTCCCAAGCAGGCAGTTCTGCTCCCAGGGGACATCTAACAATGTCAGAAGCCATTGTGGGTTGTTACATCTTGTGGGGTGTGCTACTGGTATCTAGTGGGTAGAGGCCAGGGATGCTGCTAAACATCCTACAGTGCACAGGGCAGCACCCACAACACAGAACTATCTGACCCAAAATATCAACAGTGCCAAGACTGAGAAACCCTGCTGACAGTACAGTACCTGGCCCATGGAAAATGCTCACTGAGAGTTATTATAATTTATCTTTCCACTAAAATCCCCAATCTTTTGACACCTCTTTGACAACCAGCCGCATATCGTGCTAAATAAACTAAAAAATGTTCCAACGTGAAATCACAGATTATGATCATAGCAGCAATACAGATCACACAAATTGGGATCCCAAAAGACCCACTGTTGATTTGGGAGACCAGAAGTACACCTGAAATATAAAGTTAATTTTGTATGTGTGTACATTCCTGAAAAGACACACATGAGCTTTCATTTACCTACTCCCTACACCCCAGCCTACTGTCAGGTCTTTTTATCAATTCCAGGGAAACACCAAGCTTGTCCAGCCTCAGAACCTCCACATTTGCTGTTCGCTCTACCTTGGACACGCTCCCCCCAGATCTTCCCAGCGCTGGTCCCTTCTCCTTTTTGTATAAGCTTCAAATGTCACTTCCTTAGGCAGTCTTTCCTCACCGCCATCGTTTCTATGCCCTACATAGCACTGAAGCTTTAAAAAATTATGTTTACTTGCTCACTGTCCCATCCACTCAAGGGAGCGAAGAGTTCGCCTGGACAAGTGTCCGGCACATAGTAGGTGCAGATAAATAATCGTTAGATCAAGCTGGGTGCGGGGGCTCTAGGCTGTAAATCTCAGCATTTTGGGAGGCCAAGGCGGGTGGATCACGTGACGTTAGGAGTTCGAGACCAGCCTGGCCAACATGGTGAAACCCCGTCTCTACTAAAAACACAAAAATTAGCTAGGCATGGTGGCGCGAGCCTGTGATCCGAGCTACTCGGGAGGCTGAGGCAGGAGAATCCCTTGAACCCGGGAGGCGGAGGTTGCAGTGAGCCGAGATCGCACCACTGCACTCCTGCCTGGGCGACAGAGCGTGACTCTGTCTCAAAATAATGATCGTTAGATCAATGACAGCGGGAATTCCAAAAGCGGTCTGGAACTCTCAGACGGTTGTGGATCACTTACACCGGAAGCTTAAGGGGAATGAAATCGGTGAGAAATGAGGGTCCTACAGCCTGGGCCGAAGTGACAGGTCTACCCCTAGAGACTCCCACAGGTGAGGAGCACCCCTGACCCTCCTCCCTCGTCACTGAAGCGGGACGATGGGGCGCGGGGCTGCACCCGGAAGCCTCGCCATAATGTCCGCGGGCGGGCCGGGGCAAGGGGAAGGTGGGAGGCCGTGGCTGCAGGCTCCAGGAGGGGCCGGCAGTCCCGGGCAAGGTCAGGCCCGACTTCCCCGGCGGAGGCCGCTGCGACCCGGCCCTGCAGGCTCCAGGCGGCAGAGCAGGGGGAGCGCCGCACCGGGGCCCCGGGGTCCGGGCCGCCTCACCTGCAGGTGAACTTGAGGGTGAGGAGCAGCGCGCAGCCAAGCGCCACGGCCCCGCAGAGCAGCTCGGGCCGCTGGCGCGCCATGAGGGAGGCGCCACGCAGCCCGCGACGGAGTCGCCCCGCCGAGGACGCTGTGGCCGGGGCCGGGCTCGGGCTGAGGCAGTCGGAGCCCGCGGGGCCGCCGCCACCCCCTCCCTCGTCCTCGGCGTCCTCGCTGCTGCTGCTGCCGCCGCCGCGGCCTCCGCATTCCGACATTACATGCTCCCCGTCGCCGGCTTTATACCGCCGCCGCCGCCTCGGGCCCGAAGGCCCGTCCCGGCCCGTCGCTCCCCAATCCCGCAGCTCGCCGCACCCGCTAACCCGGACACTCCACGTCAGCCGCGCCGCCGCCTCAGGGTCCGCCCCAGCTCACACCCCAGAGCACACGGCTCCTCCCACCGCTCACGGAGTCCGAGCGGGCGCCGACACCGCCCAAATCTCCGCCCCCAACGAGCCACGCCCTACACATACGTAAATGCGCGGAAGCCTGCCCCGCCCGCAGCCCCGCCTTCGTCTCACCGGCCGCGACCCCGCTCGCGAGTCTGCGCAGGCGCCGTCGCGGGACGTGGAGAAACTGCTGCCTTGGGATCAGGCCCGCGGGGGACATTTGGAACGTTGACACCACTGTAGTCTCGTCTCGCCGCGCTGGGTTTTAGGAGCCGTAACGACGGCAGCAATCGTGTCCATACTCACTACAGGCCCCGAAGCACGTAGGTGCCGTTTTTTATCCCCACTTAACTGAAGGAAAAAAAAAAAAAACACGGCCGAGCGCAGTGGCTCAAGCCTGTAATCGCAGCACTTTGGGAAGCCAAGGCGGGCAGATTACATGGGACCAGGAGTTCGAGACCAGCCTGGCGAACATGGTGAACCCTCGTCTCTGCTAAAAATACAAAACTGTTAGCCGGGCTTGGTGGCGGGCGCCTGTAATCCCAGCTGCTGAGGCAGAGAATTGCTCGAACCCGGGAGGCGGAGGTTGGCAGTGAGCGGAGATCGCGCCATTGCACTCCCGCCTGGGCGAGAGAGAGAGAGACTCTGCCTCAAAAAGTAAAAAAATTAAAAAAAGACTTGTCCTCCAATGTCAGTAACTACAAACTAGACAAACTTTCGAGGGCATTAAGACAATATGGTGTTATGCCACAGACAGAAGGCACAGCAAACAGCCAGTAGTTGAGACGCCACCGCTGCCACAGGTCAGCTATGTGACCCAGGTGCAAATCTCATCACTTCCTGTCTGGTTCTGCTTCTGTGGATGTAGAATGGGGCAATCAATGACTGTCTTGCTCGGTTGGCCAGACGTTTAATGTGTCAACCACCCAGGCCCAACATGTTGGGAGTTCATGTACACCAACCATTTTCCTACTTGTTTTCTGTATCTCCTTTTTTTTTGGTGGTTTTTTGATACAGGGTCTGGTGTCACCCAGGCTGGAGTGCAATGGCGCAATCATAGCTCACTGCGGGCTTGACAACCCCAGCTCAAGCAATCCACCCCCCTCAGACTCCCAAGTAGTAGGCAACACAGATGTGTGCCGCTACGCCCAGCTATATTTTTTTTTTTTTTTTTTTTTTAACTTTTTGTAGAGACAAGGTCTCTCCATGTTGCCTAGGCTGGTCTTGAACTCCTGGGCTCAAGCGATCCTCCCACCTCGGCCTCTCAAAGCGTTAGGATTATGTAAAAGCATGAGCCACTTCACCCACCTGTCGCATCTTTTTGTTCCTTCTTTACTGCCTTATTTTGCAGAAAGTAGCTATTTTCTAGTATAACATTAATTACTTTAATTATTTTTAACTTATCTCTCATCCCCTTTGTTATTACCCTTATTATCTATGTTACAAACCCAACCATACAGTGTTAATCTTGTTTTAAAAAGCTAAGAGAAAAAATATAGAGTTTTTTTAACCTTCTAATTTGCCATTTATACTTCTGTTGATTCCTTTGTGTAGATTAGAATTACACAATTTATGGCTAAAGAAAATAAATATGGTCAAAAGTCACCAGTGTCCTCATTCACTGTAGGTTGCTGGAACAGAATTTACCCTACACTTCCGTAAGACATCTGACATTTGCACAGGGCTTTGTAAGGTCCAAAGTACTTTTGTTGTCTGTGGTTTGTCTCACGAAACCCACAGTCCTTTGTGAGCAAATGCAAGGCAGTGTCTTACTGGCCGGAAAACCACCCTGGATTAATAAAAGATGCCTCCTTTCCTCTTCACTTTCTGAGCAACTGGGGCGCTGCTCTGGCAGCAGAACATTCTTTTTTATTTTTTGTAGAGATGGGATCTCACTGTGTTGCCCAGGCTGGTCTTGAACTCCTGGCCTCCAGTGATCCTCCTGCTCTGGACTCCCAGAGTTCTGGGATCTCAAGTCTGAACCACTGCAGCTGGCCCAGAACGTTCTTCCGAAACAATTATAAATTTGTTTCAAAATACACGAGGCCTTTGGGGTCAGGCTGTACTGCTTTTCAAAGGTTAGGTTAGCCCTAACTTGTCCACACCGACTTGTATCTGAGCTTTTCCTAGCCACCTTTTTTTTTTTTTAATTAATTTATTTATTTTTCTGAGATGGAGTCTCACTCTATCGACCAGGCTAGAGTGCAGTGGCACCGTGTCGGCTTACTGCAACCTCCGTCTCCTGGGTTCAAGCAATTCTCCTGCCTCAGCGTCCCGAGTAGCTGGAATTACAGGTACCCACCACCACGCCTGGGTAATTTTTATATTTTTAGTAGAGACAGGGTTTCACCATGTTGGCCAGGCTGGTCTCAAACTCCTGACCTCAAGTGATCCACCCGCCTTGGCCTCCCAAAGTGCTGGGATTACAGGCATGAGCCACCGCTCCCAGCCTCTTGGCTACTTTTTATACCAAGATCAAGTTGCTGGGGGTTTGAGGAAGGAATGGGGCAGAGGAATATACGTGTCATGTGCTGTAACAGTGGTCCCAGAAAATTATGATACTGTTTTTATTGTACCTTTTCTTTTCTTTGACAAAGTCTTGCTCTGTCAACCAGGCTGGAGTGCAGTGGCACCATCTTGCTTCACTACAACCTCCACCTCCTGGGTTCAAACAATTCTCATGCCTCTGCCTCCCAAGTAGTTGGGATTACAGGCGTGTGCCACCATGTCTGGCTAATTTTTGTATGTTTTGTAGTGATGGGGTTTTGCCATGGTGGCCAGGCTGGTGAACTCCTGACCTCAAGTGATCTGCCTGCCTTGGCCTCCCAAAGTGCTGAGATTAAAGGCGTGTGCCACCAGGCCCAGCCCACTGTACCTTTTCTATGTTTGGGTAAATTTAGATACGCAAATACCACTGTGTTACAGTTGTCTAAGATATTTAGTATAGGAACATGCTGTACTGGTTTGTAGCCTAGAGCATATAGTATCTAGCAATAGCCTAGGCATGTCGTAGGCCATATTGTCTAGGTTTGTGTGCGTGTACTCTATGGATATTGACACACCACTGATATCCCCTAACAATATGTTTCTCAGAACATGTCCCTGTGATGCATGGCCATGTATTTCCTCCATATTAATCCTTCCTTGCAGCCAGAGAGAACTAACGCTTATTAATTTTGATTTTGTTTTTTTCAAGACAGTCTCGCTGTGTCGCCCAGGCTGGAGTGCAGTGGTGCAACCTCAGCTCACTGCAACCTCTGCCTCCCAGGTTCAAAAGATTCTCCTGCCTCCGTCTCCCGAGTAGCTGGGACTACAGGCATATATCACCATGCCCAGCTAATTTTTGTATTTTTTTTTTTTTTGTCTTGAGACGGAGTTTCACTCTTGTTGCCCAGGCTGGAGTGCAATGGCACGATCTCGACTCACTGCAACCTCTGCTTCCTGGGTTCAAGCGATTCTCCTGCCTCAGCCTCCCGAGTAGGTGAGATTACAGGCACATGCCACCACTAATTTTGTATTTTTAGTAGAGATGGGGTTTCTCCATGTTAGTCAGGCTGGTCTCAAACTCCTGACCTCAGGTGATCTGCCCACCTCAGCCTCCCAAAGTGCTGGGATTACAAACATGAGCCACCACACCTGGCCTAATTTTTGTATTTTTAGTAGAGACGGGGTTTCACCATGTTGGCAGTGCTTATTAATTTTGAAAGCTTCCAAGCCTTTACTTGGAATGCCTAACAACACAAGACAGCAGATTATGCAGAAGAAAAGGGCAGGCCCTTGGCCTGGGTACTCTGGACAATGGGTTTGTGTTCTTGGAGACTTTGTATCATCACCACAGAATGGGTTTTCTAGAAATGGGCATTCATCCCTTGCATCAAATAAAGCAGTGCCTATTCTCATCTCCCTAGGCCAACTAAAGTGTTTGAGGCATCAGGCATGATGGTTCTCACCTGTAATCCCAGCACTTTGGGAGGCCAAGGAGAGAGGATTGCTTAAGCCTAGGAGCTGGAGATCAGCCTGGGCAACATAGTGAGACGCCAACTCTACAAAAAATAAAATACAGAAAACATTAGCTGGGCACAGTGGCGCATGCCTGTAGTCCTAGCTACTCGGGGGGCTGAGGCAGGAGATCACTTGCGTCCAGAAGGTTGAGGCTACAGTGATACAGTGAGCTAAGGTTGTGCCACCGCACTCCAGCCTAGGGACAGAGCAAGACTGTCTCGAAAAAAACCAAAAGAGTATTTGAAACCTGCCCTAACTGCCCTCCTTCAGTTTCCCAATTGGTGCAGGTCCCTGGAGCTAAATCAAAACAAAGGTTGGGGGCTCTGTGCAAACAGTCCTCACAGGATAGGAAGCTCCAGGAAGGGTGAGTGATGGAGAGGGGTGGGCACCTCTGGGCAGCGGCCCCCCTGTCCAGGATGCCTCAGTCACAGGGTGGGAGCACTATGCAGAGAAGGGGTCCCTGAGGGTAGGAAAGATTCACCTGCAGCCTCCACACCTTCAGGGCAGATGGGATAGCTCACTACAGCCAAACAAAACTGAGGTCACAACTCTTGCACAGCACTGTTGATATTCGCAATAGCCAAAAAGCAGAAACAACCCAAATGTCCATCAACTGACGAATGGATTTTTTAAAAATGTGGTCCATCGAAATAGTGGAGTATTACGTGGCTATAAAAAGTTATGACGTACCACTGGACACGGTGGCTCATGCCTGTAATCCCAGCACTTCGGGAGGCCGAGGCTGGTGGATCACCTGAGGTCAGGAGTTCAAGACCAACCTGACCAACATGGTGAAACCCCCATCTCCACAAAAACTACAAAAAAAATTAGCTGGGTGTGGTTGTGTATGCCTGTAATCCCAGCTACTCAGGAGGCTGAGGCAGGAGAATTGCTTGAACCCAGGAGATAGAGGTTGCAGTGAGCCAAGATTGCGCCATTGCACTTCAGCCTGGGTGACTAGCGAAACTCCATCTCAAAAAAAAAAGTAGGCCGGGCGCGGTGGCTCAAGCCTGTAATCCCAGCACTTTGGGAGGCCGAGACGGGTGGATCACGAGGTCAGGAGATCGAGACCATCCTGGCTAACACGGTGAAACCCCGTCTCTACTAAAAAATACAAAAAACTAGCCGGGCGAGGTGGCGGGCGCCTGTAGTCCCAGCTACTTGGGAGGCTGAGGCAGGAGAATGGCGTAAACCCGGGAGGCGGAGCTTGCAGTGAGCTGAGATCTGGCCACTGCACTCCAGCCTGGGCGACAGAGCGAGACTCCGTCTCAAAAAAAAAAAAAAAAAAAAAAAAAAGTAATGAAGTACTGATACATGCCACGACACAGGTGAGCCTTGGAGAATTATGCTAAAGAAAGAAGCCAGTCGTAAAAGGCCACATATTATATGATTCCATTTATACGAAATGTCTAGAACAAGAGAATCCCTGGAGACAGAAGGCAGGTTAGCTTGAGAGGCAGGATGAGTGTGTAGATTCTGGGAGTGATGGCTAAGGCGTGTGAATTTTATTTAGGTAATGAAAATATTCTAAAATTGATTGTGGTGGTTATAGCACAACATTGCGAATATGCTAAACACCGCTGAATCATATGCTTACAAATGGTAGTTTGTCAACTGAATTGTATCTCAATCATTTTTTAAACATTAAATTAAAAAATGAGATAACATGCCTAAGTTGACACACTAGTTATTACTTTCCTCTACTAATAAAATGGGATTGGAGTTTGCTTGTTCACTTTTTTTCCCCTTTCTTTTTATCCCCCACTGTGCACCACGTTCTTCTCCAAAGCTGCTGCAGTAAACCCCGCACTTGTAGGATGGGGTGTGATCTCACCAGAGTAATTAACATTGACTTCCTAATGCTGAGACCAAGGCTGTGTGGCAGGCAGGGTTCTTAGCTGCAAACCAGAGCATGAAACTGGCTGAGTTAGCAGAAATGGAATTTACCAAAAAGATGGTTCAGAGCTTAGAGACTTGCTGAGAAGGTGGAAAGCTGAAGCACAGAAAATGTAGGGGGAGTTTGGGGAAAAAAATCTGAACACTCAGGATCGTCAAAGGTTGTTTTTAGCCTAGATTCCAAAGGGTAAAGCAACTGGCTTTTTAGTCATTAAACAGGCTGGGTGCGGTGACTCACACCTGTAATCCTAGCACTTTGGGAGACTGAGGTGGGGAATCACTTGAGACCAGGAATTCGAGACCTATCTAGTGAAGCCCCCATCTCTACCACAAATACAAAAATTAGCCAGGCATGGTGGTGTATGCTTGTGATCCCGGCTACTCGGGAAACTGAGGTAGGGGAATCACTTGAGACCAGGAATTCGAGACCTACCTGATGAAGCCCCCATCTCTACCACAAATACAAAAATTAGCCAGGCATGGTGGTGTATGCTTGTGATCCCGGCTACTCGGGAAACTGAGGTAGGGGAATCACTTGAGACCAGGAATTCGAGACCTACCTGATGAAGCCCCCATCTCTACCACAAATACAAAAATTAGCCAGGCATGGTGGTGTGTGCCCATAATCCCGGCTACTCAGGAGACTGAGGTGGGAGGATCACTTGAGCCTGGTAGGTGAAGGTTGCAGTGAGCTGAGATCGTGACACTGCACTCCAGCCTGGGCTACAGAGTGAGACACTGTCTGATCTCAGTAACCTCCACCTCTCAGGTTCAAGCGATTCTCCTGCCTCAGCCTCCCAAATAACTGGGATTACAGGCACCCGTCGCCACACCTGGCGACTTTTTGTATTTTTAGTAGAGACGGGGTTTCACCATGTTGACCAAGGTATTCTTGAACTCCTGACCTCAAGTGATCCTCCCTTCTCGGCCTCCCAAAATGCTGGGATTACAGGTGTGAGCCATTGTGCCTGGCCCAGAGACAACTTTTTATTATCTATTCCCCCTGGAAAAAGAGGACATAAGGAGTTTGGGAGAAAGTACATGGAAGGAAAAAATGTAACAACCATCAGCAGACTTAGGGAAACTCAGCAGAGTAACACACCATTTCATTATACAGAAAACATCACCCTAACACACGATTATTTTTTAGTTAAGATGCAATCCTGAGGCCGGGCGCGGTGGCTCAACGTAGTACCAGCTACTCGGGAGGCAGGAGAATGGCATGAACCCAGGAGTCGGAGCTTGCAGTGAGCCGAGATCGCGCCATTGCCGCTCCAGCTTGGGCGACAGAGTGAGACTCGGTCTGGTAAAAAAACAAAAACAAAAAAACAGCACTACTGGGCCAGGCCCGGTGGCTCATGCCTGTAATCCCAGGACTTTGGGAGGCCGAGCCGGGTAGATCACAAGGTCAGGAGATCGAGACCATCCTGGCTAACGTGGGGAAACCCTGTCTCTACTAAAAATACAAAAAATTAGCCGGGCGAGGTGGCGGGCGCCTGTAGTCCCAGTTACTAAGGAGGCTGAGTCAGGAGAATGGTGTGAACTTGGGAGGCGGAGCTTGCAGTGAGCTGAGATTAGGCCACTGCACTCCAGCCTGGGCGACAGAGCAAGACTCTGTCTAAAAAATAAAAAATAATAATAAAATTTTAAAAAAGATGCACTCCTGATGCCTCTTGTTCAGTGACTGGCCTCCACTGCCCCCTGACACATGGAGGGAACCAGAGACTCTCCTAGTATTTTTGAAGAGTCACAGATGGCATCCATGTCACTCTACTTCTCTAACTCCTTGCAGCCATGCCCTCCTCTCCATTGGTCGGCTCACACAGAAAAAAGACCCTTTTCTATTTCCCCGCATCCCACACATTCAACGTTCCCATGAGGAAGTGACTTTGCTTAAGGGTTTAAAGGCTTGCTACATCACAGCCCAGTAGATCCTGTCTTTAAAGTCTCTGAGCCCTGTCAAAGGTGTTATGCCAAATAGCCATCTTGGTGGTATTCCACAGCCCAAGTCTTACCAGCTGACCATTTTTCTCCCTGCTCATGTAGCTCATTTGAATGGAACACGGGAGCCCCAGGAAGAGCTACCTAGACGAACCGATCGATCAGTGAGAGTCCTGGAGCCCAAATTCAGAGGAGAGGAGGGCAAAGTCAAAAGCTGCTTTCATGTCCCAATTTGCATTCTGTCAGTCACTGCCTAAATGAAAATGTTTTTGAAAAAATCAACTTGATTTTTGTACCCAGTTTCAACAATCCTTTGTGGGAAAGGACCACAGGAAAAAAATGAAAGGCATCTATATATAAAATCTTTATTACAGGCAGTATTGGTCCATACACTAACACAATACCAACAGTACAAGTTTAATCTTTCAAAATCATCATTTAAACAGCAAAAGACCAAGAAATAAAATTTGAGTCAATTAATTATTTTTCAAAATATTCTCAATGCACATTATCCTTAATTCCCTTATTATAGTGAAACATACAAATACAGAAAAATACCCCATTTAACAAATACTAGTGTTAAATGGTTATTTGGCTTAAAATCTGAGTTAAGAAAATCCTTTTTAGCAACCTACATACAGATAAGTAGCAAACTTTATTATATTAAACAAATTCATTCTGCTAAAACATGTAAAGAATTTCATCCATCATGTATTCTGATCCCAGTACAAGTGTTTATTCTCTTACCGTCATGATTCTTATATGAAGGACCAACTCAAAGAGTTGTCCTAGATATAACCTTATCCTCTTCCCCAACACACTTCATCCAAAAGTCTGTTCAACAGATGGCAACCGGGTAGCAGTCACTTCACCATCTGATGCCAATGGTTCCGTGAGAGCGTGGCCAGGCCTGTGAAACAGCCCATTTTCCTACCTACTGTGGGTTGCTGCTCAGGAGGAACGATATACGCCAATACAAGCAGAAAATCTGCAGCTCCTCTGCTATGTGCCTTAGAACACTTTCAATTTTTCTGGTCAATGCTCTGATTAGGTATCATACATAAAAGCCAGCATATTAGTTTAAATCTTTAAACAAAAAACTATATTTTCCAAAGTCATTATCATTTGGGCCAATTAAGTGATCTTTTCGTGCTTTGTTGAGCTTCATCTTTAGGGCATCTCTTCTTTCTTCCCATTCATGAAGTTCGGCGTTTCCGTGTGCAAATTTACAGCTGTTTCCTTCTGGGCAGGTGCCATTCATATACCTGTGAGGACAAGTCAGGTGCTCAGTGTCCACAAGTTGTTTCTAAAAATCGTGTCATGATTCTTGAAACTGTATACTTCACTAGCTTTATGATTTGCATACAACTTTTAGTTAGGAATCTCAAGCCTAGAAAGGTAATTATTTTATAGCCATGACATCTACAATAGAAAAATCAGTATTTTATTTAAATGTACTCTATGAAAGTACTGACTGACAGGAGAAAAAAGACTATAGTTGTTCCTGATGTAGTAGAAAGAAATCAGAGGTGGCATCAAGGAAAAAATGTCTTCAATAGTTTTAAGGATCACATGGATCTAAATTAGGGAATTAAATATTAACAGTGATTTAATAAAATGAGCAATTCAGAATTAGTTTTTCACTGGAAAACCTTTTTTTTTTTTTTTTTTTTTTTGAGACAGAGTCTCACTCTGTTGCCCAGGCTGGAGTATAGTGGCGCAATCTCGGCTGACTACAACCTCCGCCTCCTGGGTTCAAGTGATTGTCCTGCCTCAGCCTCCTGAGTAGCTGGGATTACAGGCACCTGCCACCACGCCTGGTTAATTTTTGCAGTTTTAGTAGAGATGGGGTTTTGCTGTGTTGGCCAGGCTGGTCTCAAACTCCTGGCCTCAAGTGACCCAACCACCTCAGCCTCCCGAAGTGCTGGGATTACAGACGTGAGCCACCATGCCCGGCCGCGTTGAAAAACTTTCTAAGAAAACTTAAACAAAGGAGTGATACATACTAACATCTTCCTTTGATCTAAGTTCTAGATTTTAAATATAATGTAAAAGCCATCTCAAATCTGATGAACATTTACTGTGAGCAAAGGTTATGGCAAAGGGTTTGAGAATCACAGCTGTGAACACAAAGGTCATTTGGGCAAACTGGAATGAACATGCTTCTCTATTCAATTATCCTAAGACATTTCAAATTAGTATTGGAAGACTATTAAGTCTTTTCATATAATCTAAGAAGAGTGAAAGGAATGGTTTGATGAGCAATGAAACACTTTGAGCCAAAACCCAAGAATTTTTCAGGGTCTGTGAGAGCACAGCAACATTAGAACTTTAACACCCAGGTATTCCGTGTCAGCTGACATGTCCATGAAAATCTGACATCAGCAATTCTGACATGGAAAACTGTAGAAACCTACATACCTATCACAAATACTGAAATAGCCTGTTGGGAAGCGGTGCTGCCAGCAGTACTGGTCGTCCTCAGTGTGGAAAACCTTCTCTTTGTGCTTCTCGGAGGAGATGTGGCCCTGCCACTGCTTCTCACTGTTGCAGTTTTTCCCACACATCCAGCAGTGAAAGTCCACCTAATGTGCAGCAAAGACAAATGTCCCATCAGTCACCTGATCTAAGACCCAGACTCAATTCCAGGGAGCCCAGGCTGGTGAGAGAGCCAGGCAAGACATACAACTCACGTTAGAAATAGGGACAAGGAAAGGACCGCAGCATGGGGACGCAAGCCAGCACTCAGGACACAGAGAAGAAGGGTGACAAATGCTGCCACCTGTCCAGGAAATCGCCGGTAAAGAGGCAATAGGAGCTGGTGTGCAAACAAGGATGTTTGCTGGGAGAACAAGAGGCAGGTGCAAACAAGGATTCAGGGAAGAATTAACACCATGAGGAAACAGAGAGGATGGGAAAGACTAGGACATGCCAACTCCAAAAGGACGAGCAGCAGCTCCATTCAGTGTACGTGAACTGAGCCTCTGCTATGGCATCAGGAATGTAAAGACACTGCCCCTGTGGGGAACAGACCTATGCAAAAGGAACTGTGATGGTGGGATTTAAGTGTTACAACAGATGCAAACTGTAAGTGTTGGATAGTATTTCCCAAATGTCCTGGGCAATAATTATCTGCAACACTGGATAAAACCAGATTTGAACTCATTCAGTGTAGGGTATAAATGAAGATTTTTTATTACTTTGTTTTTTTAGAGACATGGTCTCACTGTCATCCAGGCTACAGTAAGGTGGTGTGATCATAGCTCACTGTAGTCTCGAACTCCAGGGCTCAAGTGATCCTCCCACTTCAGCCTCCTGAGTTGCTAGGATTACAGGTGCAAGCCACCACACCCAGTTCCAAGACTCTTTATTATGAAACACCCCAGGTAAGCCTTATTTATTTATTTGTTTATTTTTGAGACAGAGTCTCACTTTGTCACCTAGGCTGGAGTGGAGTGATGCAATCTTGGCTCACTGCAACCTCCATCTCCCAGGTTTAAGCAATTCTCCTGCCTCAGCCTCCTAAGTAGCTGGGATTACAGGCACCTGCCACCATGCCCAGCTAATTGTTTGCATTTTTAGTGGAGAAGGGGTTTCACCAAGTTGGCCAGGCTGGTCTCGAACTCCTAATCTTAGGTGATCCACCCACCTCAGTCTCCCAAAGTGCTGAGATTACAGGCATGAACCACCATGCCCGGCCCCAGGTAAGCCTTATGATCCAGCAAGTCGAGGTGGCCTGCTCTAGAAACACCAAGGAGCAGCCGGGCACAATGGCTCACGCCTATAATCACAGCACTTTGGGAGGCCGAGGCAGGAGAAGTGCTTGAGCACAGGAGTTTGAGACTAGCGTGGGCAACAAGGCAAAATCCCCATCTCTACAAAAAATACAAAAATTAGCCAGGCGTGGCAGTGAGCACCTGTAGTTCTAGCTACTCGGGAGGCTGAGGTTGGAGGACCACCTGAGCCCAGGAGGCAGTGGCTGCAGTAAGCCATAATCGTGCCACTGTACTCCAGCCTACATGACAGAGTGAGACCCTGTCTCAAAAAAAAAAAAGGAAGGAAGGAAGAAAAAAATACATATATATAATAAACACTAAGGAGCACTTAAGTAAAGGTAGCAAGGGAATCAATGTGACAAAGGTAGACATTCACAGGGCATGCCAGAAGCAGAGAGACGCTGCGCAAGGCCAGGCCACACACAAGCCTGTAATGGGCGGTGAAACTGCATCCGACTGAATCAACAGAGAGACTGAGGTGCCAAAAAACAAGAAATAAGGGCAGTAACACATATGCTTATGTAAACTTTTTAAACCACATCAAGCAGAACTATAGCTTTTTTTTTTTTTTTTTTTTTTGAGACGGAGTCTCACTCTGTCGCCCAGGCTGGAGTGCAGTGGCCGGATCTCAGCTCACTGCAAGCTCCGCCTCCCGGGTTTACGCCATTCTCCTGCCTCAGCCTCCCGAGTAGCTGGGACTACAGGCGCCCGCCACCTCGCCCGGCTAGTTTTTTGTATTTTTTAGTAGAGACGGGGTTTCACTGGGTTAGCCAGGATGGTCTCGATCTCCTGACCTCGTGATCCACCCGTCTCGGCCTCCCAAAGTGCTGGGATTACAGGCTTGAGCCACCGCGACCGGCCAGAACTATAGATTATTTAAGAATAAATGCAGCCAGGCATGGTGGCTCACGCCTGTAATCCCAGCACTTTGGGAGGCTGAGGCAGGCGGATCACCTGAGGTCGGGAGTTCAAGACCAGCCTGACCAACATGGTGAAACTCCATCTCTACTGAAAATACAAAAATTAGCCATGCGTGGTGGCCGGTGCCTATAGTCCCAGCTACACGGGAGGCTGAGGCAGGAGAATTGCTTGAACCTGGAAGGCAGAGGTTGCAGTGAGCCAAGATCATGCCACTGCACTCCAGTCTGGGCGACAGCGAGATTCCATCTCAAAAAAAAAAAAAAAAAAAAAAGAATAAATGTGTCATCCATAGGTAAACATGGCCTGGAAAAATACACACTGGATTGTTCCTCTGGGAAGGGTAACATATGGGGTTCCAACTTTATCTGTAGCATTTTATTTTACAGTAGTAATTACAACAAATTGTTAACATCAGTTAACTTGTGATGGTGGGCTCAGATATTTGTTACATTATCCTGTTCACTTTTTTGAAAATTTTAAAGGAAAACCAAAACAGTTAACAGACCACTGGTAACTTAATGTCCCCAAGAACCATAGAGAGGCCAGACTACAGGCAGTAAGCGGGGAATGTAAGGTCCAGCGGGGTAGACAGCCCACATTGCTGAGCCACCTGCTGGGGCCTCCCACTAGGGAAGAGTCACAGACTCCTCATACTTCACTAATCCATCAGGAGAACCCCACTCGGAGACATAAATAATCTGCCCAGGGTGCCAGGCAAGTAAGGAGAGAAACCAGGACTTGGACTTACAATTCTCTGGCTCCAAAGTCAGAAGGATTGAAGAAAAGATTTTTTCACATGAGGAGACTTAAGCTAGTGGCAGGAAACCACTAGAGAGAGAAGATGAAGACACAGGACAGAGAAGGGCAGGCAGTGAGTGATGGAGCCAGGTTTTGGAGAAGATGGGAAAGAAAAGAAAGGCTGGGCGTGGTGGCTCACACCTGTAATCCCAGCACTTTGGGAGGCTAAGGCAGGCAGATCACCAGGTCAGGAGATCGAGACCATCCTGGCCAACATGGTGAAACCCGTCTCTACTAAAAATACAAAAATTATTTGGTATTTTTACAAAATAATTGCTGGGCATGGTGGTATGAGCCTGTAATCCCAGCTACTTGGGAGGCTGAGGCAGTAGAATCCCTTGAACCAGGGAAGCAGAGTTTGCAGTGAGCCAAAATCACACCACTGCACTCCAGCCTGGTGACAGAGCAAGACTCTGTCTCAAAACAAACAAACAAACAAAAAATGGAAAAGAAAGGCTCCATCAATGGCTCAGCAAAGGGGGGAAATGACCCATGGTACTCACTGTAACTTCAGCATAATCTGTTGGCATGTGAATTTGTTTTCCATTTTCCTTGTTTGACTGACTGGCTACATCTTCACTTTTTTCATTTTTTTGACTCTTTAGCCATAGTTCGTAAAATTGCTCCATATCTTGTACTAAAGAAAAATGAATTACTTTCAGCAGCAGCAACTAAACACCATTTAAATACACACAACTGTGCGCACGTTGTGTATCAGTCAGCATACATTTCAAAAGAAACTCGAGGGGGCTGAAGGAGACTATTGTATTAGACATGGAGAGATCACCCAGTTCAAGCAGCAGGTAAACTCTCATGCATAAGAACTACTTTCAGGACTCTTAGATGGCAAATATTAGTTCTCAAGATTAATTAACCCCTCCTTGCATTTGCACGACACTTTGGGGATGTTTAAAACTCAGAAACCATTATAAACGGCATTGTCACCAAAGCCTCACCACTGCCTGTCGCCCTGCATTTCACACTGTCAGAGCTAGAACCACACAAGGCTACTTACGTGGCTTGGGGGACTTGGAGCTGATACACTCCTCACTGCTTACTGAGAAAGATGAGAAACATACTACTACTGGACCAAGATTCTGACCCTGATGGGAGTCCATCAGTCAAGCCACAGTCCCAGAGGGTGGACATGCTGGGCTGTAACTGACAAGACAACCATGACCAAGTCCTGGACAGCGGCTGCCAGTTGCTTCCTATGGTAAGAACAGGTGTATTCTGCATTATTGCCAAGTGCTAAAGCCGAGGTTTCTCAACCTCCATGCGGTTGACATTCTAGCTAGATAATTCTTTGCTGGGGGCATGCCCTGTGCGTTACAGGATGGTGAGCCTCTACCCTGGCCTCTACCCACTAGATGCCTGAGCAACTTCTGCCAGTCATGACAATGAAAATGTCTCCAGACATTGCCAAATGTCCCCAAGGAAGGGGAGTGGCAAAATTTGTTCCCAGTTGAGAACCACTGTGCTAAAAATTCTGGTGATGAGGATCTGGTCAAAACTTGGCTTTGTTGTCTGTCTAATGGTTTCTAACAATGTATCATCAGGCAAATATTAGAGATAAACTAGAAATTCTTCTTCCTTAAGACCAGTGGTGGCAGGGGTCACTGCAAAAGCCTGGTATGCAAGGGCATCTTCAGTGAGGCCAGACTGCATAGCCTCACTCCTAGCAAGACAGCTAGAGGGAATCCCCTCCACATACCACTAACAATCTATGTGGTTGAAACATGGCAGGCAGCAGTCAAATCTGGTTGGTTCTTATAATCCAGAGACTGCAGTCAGTATACCTTTCATCAGTTTACTTAAGATTAAAGAATAATGACCCTTGTAGTAAAACATTTTATGGTCAAAAGTGAAAGGCTGTCTGCGGCTCCTCTCAAAGGTTCCCACAATAAACTTGGAATTTGACCAGAATAAACATTCTTCCCTTGGACCTCTGATTCTGAGCCTGTTTGATTACTAATGCCTCCCTGAAGAAACCCCAATTTTAACCTGGTTAATTCAGAGGGCAAACTATTTCCAATATGAGCAGATGATCTAATTGAAACAGTCAAGGGAGTACTGAACTTCCCCGGGCCATTTTTTAGGAATACATCTATTACACGTAAGGATGCAGACCTATATATTTATATCCAAATCTGACCTAACCAAACACAGATCAGATGCCAGATCCTACCCCACTGAGGCTGTGCCCACATTTTCCAGGCATCGCCACCAACAGAGCTACTGAAGAAACGGGGCAACCGTTTAGAATGCAAACTGCTTTCTGCGTTCACAGGAAGCTGGCATATTTATAGAGAGGAAAGGAACTTTCAGGCAAGCTAGCTCAAGGACACAGCTCAAAGATTAACTTACTCCCATTCTCCTTCATGTAAGTCCAAACTTCTCTTTCCTCAGGACTATGAGCAAAGGAACAGTTTCCAACATATTGACATTTTTTCCCAGAAGCAATATGGTTGCACAGCTGTATAAAAAAATAGGAATATGATTAAGACAAAGTACACATAGTAAAACTGCCTAATTTTTACATTTTAGCAAAAGAAGCATTATTATCCATGCTAATACTTAGTAATCAAGTTCTAAAGATTAATTTGATTCTATTCAAATTAACTATATGCCCTAAATATATGAGATGATATTAAGGTTTCTATCTCAAAATTTTTCAAAAGAAAATGTCCAAAACAGAGTAAAGCATAGAACATTTTCTAACAAGAAAATGTCTACAAACTCACTTACTCAGAACATTTAATCTCCACAATGAGCATCCCTGGCCCTCTCAGTCTGACAGCTCCTGTTTCCCCTGCCCAACACTAATGATTCCTCCACATCAAGCACTTGAAAGCAGTAAAGAAACTGCAGGCTACTCCAAAGGGTACTGAACAGTGCCAAAACATTTCAGAAATTTAACTTACTTATAACCAGTACTGGAAGCTAACTATGGCCACAATTCACGATATATGCATTATCAGAAGACAGTTATCACACTAGCCATACCATGGAGTTACACAGCTTTCAAATAATACCTCTTCAGGTTATTTGTATTTTTATTTAACAAAGTAAATACAGTGATACTGGTAGGAAAATAGAGTGATGGTGATGAGCAGAACGCAGACTTCCCTAAGAATCATGAACCAGGAACCAAGAAAACCTCCATCACCGAGATCGCATTCTTGAATACCATCAACCTACTTGTCTGTATGAGGTATAAATCCTAGTACAACTCCTTATTAGCTTATCTTAGTTTGTGCTTCAGCGGGAGCTGGCCCTGTATTATTTAGCTTACGTGACATTAAATGCTTAGCATCTGTCACATTTTTCAGAGTTTTGGCTAAAACGTGGTCACCCCCCTTAACACTGCACATTTCCTCCCTTGGTCCAATGTCAGTGACCCCACCCTTAAAATCTTCTGCATAAAGTCAGTACTGGATAAAACAGTCATATTCTTTCCCCCATCAAACCCCAGTAAGTACTTAGTTATATTACTAGGGAAACATTTACCACAGTCTTTCAAAGCTCAATGATAAGGAGCAGGAAGAAGAGCAGGTAAAGGAGAAGGCCGGGCACCATGCCAGGTGTTTACATAACACCATTGCACATAATTATTCCCAATTACACATGAGCAAACTGAGGCTGAATAACTTGACCGGGGCCTTTCTGGCAGACTTTGAAGCCCATTGTCTTTAAGCCTCACCACACTATCTACACACATACACACACAGAGTATAATTTCTTCTGTAAGAAAAAAGGTCCCAGGCCGGGCACGGTGACTCACGCCTGTAATCCCAACACTTTGGGAGGCCGAGGCAGGTGGGTCACTTGAGGTCAGGAGTTCGAGAACAGCCTGGCCAACATGATGAAGCCTCATCTCTACTAAAAAAAAAAATACAAAAATTAGCTGAGCATGGTGGCACATGCCTGTAATCCCAGCTACTTGGGAGGCTGAGGCAGGAGAATGGCTTGAACCCAGGAGGCGGAGGTTGTGGTGACTGGAGATCACACCATTGCACTCCAGCCTGGGTGACAGAGCAAGAAAAAATGCAACCAAAAAAAAAAAGAAAGAAAGAAAAAGAAAAAAAAGGTCCCTTAGCAATACCTAGTATGGCAGGGGGAGAAAAAGAGGAAATAAGCTATTGTAATGTTGCACAGTACTACACCGTGTTCAAGATTAAAGAATAACCAATACTCTAAGCTGCTGCCTCAGGAACCAGGGTTGTTCTCAGTTGTACTCATTTTAACAAAGTACTTGATATACATATTATCTCCATCATCCTTTAAACCACAAGAAATCAGGGTTCCAAATAAACTTCTTTCCCCCTCCTACATAACCCATTGATAAAATCTGAGTCTAAAACTACTCTGGATAAAACACAAACCCACCAACCCCTCAAAAAGACTGGCTGTGTTACTCGTGTAAGTTTTACAAAACTGCAAGGTACTGTAGGTGGTGAAAAATGCATCTACCTCTTCTCCAACTCTTTCTTGCAGTTCAGAGAGAGGCCTCATTTACAAGAGGACTCTACAGTCCATCTGCCCTGCTTCTATGGGCAAAAGGTTCCCTCCATATTTCCTCAATCCGGGTAGAGAGCTTACTACCTGTGGATGCTCCAAGTGTCCCTGTTTGCTAACGCACATGTGAAGTGCCTCTGGACACTCTCCAGACCCTCTCTCTCGTGAAGGAGAAAGTCCGGGACAACTCAAGTGGTTTGCTTGGACAATCATCTTCAAGATCAGGTAAGGTGCTACAGTGTACCAAGATGAAATATGTGAGTGAAATACTATCCTAACTTTAAGTTAGTCTAGTATTTTCTAGTTTTTGAAGAACATGTTCCTCTAACATCGAACATTTTCCTTTGGGTTACTTTTAGAAAGTCCTATAAAGTGAGGTGTCTTGTAGCTACGTATCTCTTGCTGCAGTGAAAGAGACAAGGCATGGTAAAAACAAACTCATCAACAGCATTCGTAATACTGAAAACCTTGGGTCTGGTATCAAACCAAAGAAATCACAATTAAGTAAAATTTGCTCTCATTCCCTCCCCAAAGAGTTACATTTTCCCCATAACTCTTCCTCAGATCCACTATCTATTTACTTTTTCCAAATAACTAATAAAATTCCAATCAATATGAAAACTACTATGGAACCATACATCTACTAAAGGGGAAGGAAAACCAAAGAGGAACCATTTAAATAGCATTATTACTGACGAATACTATTTAAAGGGCTTGAGTTTCAATCTGAATTACTACTATTTTCTAATGATTTGAAATGCCTAATTTAAAAAAAAGTGGCTTAAAAATTACGTATGTACATCAAACTGTAAAGGCATTTGTTTCTTTGTGGGGAGAGGACGGATGTTCATCCACTTCTTACGTTCAATAGACATCACTCTCATCGCACGCCGGTCTTTGGTCCACCTAAGAAAAATGGAGTTCAGAAAAAAACAAAGACACACGAGCAAAAGACATAACACAAAGGGAGAGGCACAAAGTTTGTACCTGAGGAACCAGAGAATTTTTTTCTCAATGCTTCTATAAATACCTTATGATTCTATATTTTCACTTCCTATTATCATTTACAAACATTCTTTATGAACTCTAAACAAAGAATTGATAAAATACAGGAAAAAACCACTACTTTTGAATTCTTATCTACTAGATCCTAAAAATCTCTTCCCTTGTGTTTGTAATTACCGTAAATTATCTATTTTTCTCTCCTCTCTTCAAAGCCTTAAACTTTTTTCTTATGTGTATGATTTTATACCTATAAAACAGAAAATTACAAAATAGGAATTGTTTCCACACACAATACTTACGAATGCCTTGCTTTTGCACTACAATATTTTCTGTTTTTGTCTGGTTCAATGACTTGACCGTTTCTCAGACACTGGGCGCACACAAACTTTATCTTCATATTAAGAAATCCAGGCATCATTTGATTACCAAGTACCTTAAACAATTAAAAGATTCGTTTTAATTTTTTTTTTTTACAGAAAACCAGTTTTCTGATGACAAAATACTAAATCAACATGCATTTTTTCACAACGATATACAATTTCCCATTTTTATCTGACGTGATGACTTGACCATTATATCTGATAACTACATCTCCAATTCTTCCCCCAAATGTAAGAGAATATCGTAAAAGTAGATTATAGATGCCAAACTTTAATTTATGAAACTCATCTTTGAAATTGATGACTAGAATTGTTTTATTTGGGTCAGGGGTGTTGAGGGGAGAGCAATGGAAAAACGAGAGATGCCAGGTGGAAAGCTAAACTATAAAAATAATCTACCCCCCCTTACTCCAAGAATCCATAAAGCCCAGAACTCCAGGTGTTTTGTCAATTAAACTAAATAAGAAAACAGTGTCCTCCACTCTTGGCAGGCATTGTGGGATGCATAATTTTTTTATTATAATCAACTAAAATGCAAATTGTTTTTTCTCATAAGAATGACTCACCTGAATGAACATTAAGAAAGTAACTGGACTGTAAGTGTTAACTGCATCCACCAACAACCAACATCTATTAGGCAATTCCAGAAAGGACACCAAATGCAGAAAGTACACAAGAGAAAAATACCTGCGCTCCAGGTACATTTGCTTCCAAATTCTGCCAATATCGTTTAGATTCTTGAGCAATAGCATCATGTGAGATACCTGGGGAATGTACAAGCCTTCCTTTAAATTATATCTATAAGAGCAACAGCCCACCAATCTGGGTGCAGTTAGACGTGGAGAACCTTCAGCTTCCAAACTATTCTCATACATCCTAATCCATCAGCAAGGATGAAGACCACCTTACTCTTTTTGGAAAGAGAACATACACAAATATAGCTCTTTGTGCCTCCTGAGGAATCTTTCCTCCCAACAACTGCATGTATCAACTCGTATCAGTAATTAATGACATGAGAACACACTCAAAATAGGCAACTCTAAAAATCAAAAGTTTAAAGCTCAGGACAAAATCAATAGTGTCGCCACATCTGGTTGATGGAGAAGGGTAGGTCTCCAAATTTCCAAATTCCATTTTTTTTTTTTTTGGGAGACAGTCTCACTTTATCACCCAGGCTGGGGTGTAGTGGCATGATCGTACCTACTGCAACCTCTGCCTCCCAGGTTCAAGCAGTTCTCATGCCTCAGCCTCCCAGGTAGCTGGGATTACAGGCGCCCGCCACCACGCCCGATTAATTTTTGTATTTTTTGTAGAGATGGGGATTTCACAGTACTGGTCAGGCTGGTCTTGAACTCCTGGCCTCAAGTGATCCATCTGCCTCAGCCTCCCAAAGTAGTGGGATTACAGTCATGAGCCATTACGCCAGGCCCAAATTACTGTTTCATTAAACCCTGTCTGCTTTTGAGGAGACATACTTCTCAGTCACACACAAACCTACCTGTTTCATTTTGCATTATCCACACTTTCAGTTCCACAAGACTATGGGCATAAAAGCACTCATCTTCCCTTAAACAGCCATACCGAACCTCATGTCGACATAAATCAAGCTGACACTGACCATGAAAAGAACGTATTTTGGAGTATTTTACTGTTGTCTCTCGCAAAATGTGGACAAGGCACCTAAGATGAAAACAGTGACATTTTAATATTGTTCTGCCACAGATTTTTCAAATACATATATAACTTCTACATTGACAATACATTTAAAAACAACTTTTTTTTTTTTTTCGAGGCGGAGTCTTGCTCTGTCGCCCAGGCTGGAGTGCAGTGGCGTGGACTACAGGTGCCCGCCACCATGCCCAGCTAATTTTTTGTATTTTTAGTAGAGACGGGGTTTCACTGTATTAGCCAGGATGGTCTCGATCTCCTTACCTTGTGATCTGCCCGCCTCGGCCTCCCAAGTGCTGGGATTACAGGCGTAAGCCACCGCACCCGGCCCTACATTTTAAATTTTTATCAGAAAAAAAAGAAAAAAATCAGTGGGGCCAGGCACAGTGTAATCCCAGCACTTTGGGAGGCCAACGTGGGTGGATCACCTGAGGTCAGGAGTTCGAAACCAGCCTGGCCAACATGTTGAAACCCTGTCACTACTAAAAATACAAAAAATTGGCCAGACGTGAAGGCTCACTCCTGTAATCCCAGCACTTTGGGAGGCCAAAACGGGTGGATAACTTGAGGTCAGGAGTTTAAGACCAGCCCGGCCAACATGGTAAAACCCTGTCTCTACTAAAAATGCAAAAATTAGCTGGGTGTGGTGGCACGCACCTGTAATCCCAGCTACTGGAGAGGCTGAGGCAGGAGAATCGCTTGAACCCGGGAGGCGGAGGTTGCAGTGAGCTGAGATCGCGCCACTGCACTGCACTCCAGCCTTGGAAACAGAACAAGATTTCGTCTCAAAAAAAAAAAAATACAAAAAATTAGCCAGGCCTGGTGGTGGGTGTCTATAATCCCAGCTACTCGAGAGGCTGAGGCAGGAGAATCTCTTAAATCTGGGAGGCAGAACTTGCTGTGAGCCAAGATCATGCCACTGCACTTCAGCCTCGGTGATAGAGCAAGACTCTCTCTCAAAAAAAACAAACAAAAAAACCAAATCACTACATGCAATTGTTGAATTAATTGGGGGGGGGGGGTACTTATATTTTAAGCCATAAAAACCTAAATCCATGTCATGAGAAACTATACATCAATAATGCTTTTCTGTTTTACATAATATATTTAGTTAATTATTCACTTCCCAGCCAAATCTACTAAAAGACATTTTAAAATTTCGTCATTTTTCTTCAGAATAACAACAAATGATGAAAGAGCAGTGCCTGGACAGACACTACTACTAGTTTTTATTCAGATCTAGAAAAATAAACTATTTTGTCATTACAGAAATTAGAAACTATCAACATACTTATTGTCTTCAAACTCATGCTTTGTAACCGGGTGAGAACAAGCAGTAGAATTATCTTTATTTCTTTTACTTATCATTCTAGGCTTATGATCAAAACATTTCTGGAATAGAGAGAGAAAGGTTATCAAAAAAATAGAAAATATAAATTTTGTACCCAGAATATTGTCCTAGTTTCAATATCATTACAAAATTAATACTCAATATGAAGTTTTAATATTCTTTTTGGTAACAGTAGTAGCTATCATTTACTGAATGAATGTTTTATCACATTGCAGGACCAGAGGAATATTTTATTCACAAAAGAGATATTATTTATCATATAAATAAGTGAATATTTATTCATTTACTGAGTGAATGTTTTATCACATGGCAGGACAATACCACTGGGCTTGCAAATTCAACTTTACAATAGAAAATAAGTTTTGGAGAACGCACCTCACAAAGGAATATAAATTCTCCAAGATGCTCCTGGAGAAGTTTGAACACAGTAAGGTTAATCTTTCCATTGCCGCCAAAGAAAGCCTCGCGGCTGAATGCCCCTTTCCGCTCCAGTGTCCACACATCTATCTCCTCTTGGCAATAAGCAAACGTGCAGTGGCCTGAATATCTACATTCCTCCTCAGCAGCAACATCTAGAAAAACAGGGAATGGAAAGACAATGAAAACATGGCAATTGGCCTGTACTCCCAGTTACTTGGGAGGCTGAGGTGGATTCCTTGAGCCCAGGAGTTTGAGGCTGTGGTGAGCAATGATCTTGCCACTGCACTCCAGCCTGGGCAACAAAGCAAGTCCCAGTGTCAAAACAAACAAACAAAAAAAATGATGTTAATTGTTTCCTTAAAGCCAATGAATATAAGTAACATTTAGGGCATCATTTGAACTTGTATAACAATTCATGGGCAGTCTCAAACAATGATATGCATATTATTATCAGGGGATGGATGGTATCAACTCTAAAAAAGAGAAGTACCACAAGCCTTAATTATTTTTATTACAGACTGTGAGAAGAGCCTTGATACTCTCATGGAATACACCTCAGTTGAAAAAAAAAAAATTCACTTAGGGACATTCTAAGCTCACTCACACAAACTTGTTTGACAAACATGAAAATACCAAGTTCTCTCAAAAGCATCTTAAACACTTTTCAAAGCCTTAGCTCAGTGTTTTCATTCTGTTTAGAGAGAACTTAAGGTTTGAGACAGTCGTCTGTTTAAAACCTGGTCATAGGCCAGGTATGGTGGCTCACACCTGTAATCCCAACATTTTGGGAGGCCGAGGCAGGCAGATCATTTGAGGCCAGGACTTCAAAACGAGCCTAACCAACATGATGAAACACATCTCTACCAAAAAATACAAAAATTAGTTGGGCAGGGTGGCACACGCCTGTAATTCCAGCTCTTCGGTAGCTGAGTCATGAGAAAACTGCTTGAACCTGGGAAGCAGAGGTTGCAGGCAGCCGAGATTGCGCCTGTGCACGCCAGCCTGGGAGACAGCGAGACTCTGTCACAAAAAATTAAGAAAGAAATAAATAAAATAAAACCTTGGCCAGTACAGTGGCTGACGCCTGTGATCCTAACACTCTGGGAAGCCCAGGTGGGCAGATAACTTGAGGCCAGGAATTTGAAACCAGCCTAGGCAACATTGCGAAACCCTGTCTCTACTAAAAATACAAAAATTAGCCAGGTGTATCGACGGATGCTTGTAATCCCAGCTACTCGGGAGGCTGAGGCAGGAGAATTGCTTGAACCCAGAAGGCAGAGGTTGCAGTGAGTCGATATTGCACCACTGCACTCCAGCCTGGATGACAGAGTGAGACTATCTCAAAAAAGAAAAAGCTAAAAACAACAGTAAAAAGAATATAAAACATATTAACATCTCAATCCAAGGAACTTGCTATTAGCTCTAAACATTTTTTATAACAGTCAATACCACTATAATAACATAATGGAATAAATTATATATAAATAGATGTTATAATAAATGTAGCAAGCACAGTCCTATACCACATACTGACATTTCAGCCAACTACAGACTGTATATATAATGGTTGTCCCATAAGATTAATACTGTGTTTTTTCTGTACCTTTTCTATGTTTAGATATACAGATACTGTTGCGTTACAGTAGCCTCAGTATTCAGTACAGTAACATGCTGTACAAGTCTGTAGTTTAGGAGCCAGTGACTATGTCATGGATAGGCTAGGTGCATTGTCGACTACACCGTTGAGGTTTGTGTAAGTAAACCTTACACAAATACATTTCTCAGAATGTATCCCTGTCATTAAGCTAAGCATGACTGTAGTTCATCACTTATGTAATGTATACTAATTAATTACAGTATATACCTTTACATATATAATATGGTCCTTCATAATTTGTTTTTGTTGGTCTTGGACGTATTTTTTTCCATGATTTATCTTCAACATTCTTTATCCTACCGATTAAAATATCTTTCTTACACTTATGATCTATATTAGCATGGTAAGTGAAATCCATTAACTTAGGGCCTGAAAAAGATGTAAAGAGGATTGCTCATATGCACAAAAAATATCATTTCATTTTACAGGTAAATTTACAAGCAGACATGAACAGATGAACATCAATTATTAAATTCCCACAGAAATCCCACTTCCACAACCCTAAAATGTAAGCAGGCTACTAAGGTAGATTTTTGCCTTTTATATTTTATCAGACAACACAATGTTCTATTCAACTCCACTCCTGCCAAAAAAAATACCCTTACTTAACTTTAGGGGAAATAATCTGGAGAGGAATTTTGACAGCTTATAAAAGTAAAGAACACTGTTAAACTAAGAAAGAAAATGAAGTTGACTCCAATCAGAATAAACTGTGTTTATGTCACTTGATTTAAGGTAAAGATATGAAACAATCTAACAAAGCATTTAATTTTCATATATACGGTATTGTATTCTGGTCTTATAATGCTGTTTTCTAGTCCTTGCTCTATTTGAAAATAATCAACTTCTTAAGCATATACTGAGAACATAAGGAGTTTCATTAAAATTTTAATAAGCTTCCAAAAATAGGTAAATATTCTATTCTACATGATTCTATAAATAAAATTACATCAAGTAAAAGCAGAGATTTATCCTATTACCCTCCAAACGCACTCAGTCAGTAACTGCTACTTGTTTAGGAAGAATTCAAAATAGGGATCATAATAACTGATGTTGTTCACATGTATTTACAAATTCCTAAGAACTTTCAAGGTTACGAACAAGCAGTTTAATACTCTCTGCGTGTTTGTTTGGTCCTGACCTGATTTTACAAAACAGATCTGGCAAGCTTGTCTCAATTCATGGGTTCCTTCGAGGGGATGTCTTGGAGTCACTGATGAAGATGGTTTGGTAACTGCGCTTCCAAAAAAGTTTCCGAAGTCATTTCTAGGCTGACTTGAAATTCCTAGGAAATTCTCCGAGGCAAACAAACTACCTGGTCCATTCATCTGCAAGAAAAATAAGAAGGAAAAAAAAAAAAAAACAACAGCCAACAAATATTGCATTATCACTGAAGAAAGGAACTGAATGCATCTGAAAAATAAGATAATCTTCATAAACTGAGGTCAGTACTACTCCATTCTTAATGCTCTTCTATCTTAAAAACTGTCTCTCTCTACATTTTTCTCTCTTTTGGTTTCTAGGCACCCCCCACTTTTTTGATCCTCCATATTATAGTAAGTTCTACTGCAAAAGTACACACGCTTTACATGCCCTGATCTTATATTTCCTTGATTTGTTTATGCTGTACTAAAGCCTCTTACACTTTCTGCAATACTGATTAATTTGCTATGACAGATCAAGTCTTAAACACAAAGCCATTATTACTAGATGTTCCAGAAGTCTTACTTTAACACAATTTCCTACAGCACACACAAAATTTAAGGGAGACTGTCATGTTCATTCAAATAACTCAGTTACTTAAGTAACTATTTTCAATTCAAGCGATGTATTTACAAAAGAGGAAGTGGCACTTACAAGTAAAAGGGAAGAATTACTGTTGTTAAGCGGTGTTCCCTCTCTAGAAGTTGAGGTGGACAGATCTAAAATAATAAAAAAACTTCAACAGACCTTTTCATTCTGATCATGTAATAAGAACATCAGGGCTTAGTAGCTTACTGGCTATGGCCTCCCACGCTATTCTCCCATCCCAATTTCTAGAAATTTTCTTGCTCAGTGTTGACACCCAAACAGGGCTCTAGAGTCTTTGCTTTCCTCTAGAAACCAAGGGCATAGTCAAACAAATTTAAATAAAAACCTATTTTCAGAGAAATAAGCTAAGGCAGGGCCCACCAACTACAACTACTAAAAACACCAATAAAATTCTTTATATTCAAAAATGGGAACCTTTTGAAAATATGGGGCTGGGTGCAGTGGCTCACATCTGGCAATCCCAGCACTTTGGGAGGCCGAAGTGGGCAGATCACAGGAGGTCAGGAGTTTGAGACCAGCCTGGCCAACATGGTGAAACCCCTTCTCTACTGAAAATACGAAAAAAAATTGCCAGGTGTGATGGCAGCCACCTGTAATCCCAGCTACTCAGGGAGCTAAGGCAGGAGAATCGCTTGAACCCAAGAGGCAGAGGTTGCAGTGAGCCAAGATCTCACCACTGCACTCCAGCCTGGGCAACAAAGTGAGACTGTCTCAAAAAAAATGAAGCAGGAACTGACCTAACATTTAAAAAAAAAAAAAAAATCAGTAAAGTTTTCAATTACTTTCTCTTTTTTGTTATTTGTTTTTTTTTGAGACAGGGTCGCATTCTGTCACCCATGCTAGAGTGCAAGGGCGTGATCTTGGCTCACTGCAGCCTCAACCTCCTAGGCTCGAGGAATCCTCCCACCTCCACCTCCCGAGTAACTGGGATCACCGGCACATACCACATCCAGCTAATTTTTATACTTTTTGTAGAGACAGGGTTTCACCATGTTGCCCAGACTGGTCTCAAACTCCTCAGGCTAGTCTCAAACCCCTGAGCTCAAGGGATCCTCCTGCCTCGACCTCCCAAAGTGCTGGGATTACAGGTGTGAGCCACCGCGCCTGGCCTGCTTTCTTTTTCTTAGTCTAGCACTCAATTATTTTCTCTCTGCCCTTCTGTCTCCCATATACTTTAATTTCTTCCATTGTAAATCTTTAAGTCAATTATGTAAGATTTTTGCCGTTTTAGCCATGTAACAATGCCTTCAAAAAAATATTTTTCTAGTGATTGTTTGTATATATGTTAAACCTAGGATGACAGAAACAGGAGTCAGACACCAAGCTCAGCAATCTCCTGGAAAGTTAAAGCAGCAGCCACGGTTTGCTGAGCTCCACAGATGAAACCTAAAATAGACACATCTAACTGCTATCATTCTAAATACTGATCTTAAATTAGTGTTTGCCTAGATCAGAATTTAATGGCATAGCCTGTCTCTAAGACCCTTTAAGATGAGATACACCTTTATGGGAGAATACACTAATAGTCATTTCACCCCCAAAACAACACTCCCAGCTTAACAAACTATCCTACAGAAACACCAGTGCCACACACATTTCTCTTCTCCTGCCTTTGCTCCTGGGTCTCCAGAATGGCACAGCTAAGTCAAGGTAAATTCAAAACTGAACGCTTAGTCTTTCTATTTTTAGCTACAATGAAAATAATTCATGTATCTGCTACCTAGAGTCAGTTAAATAATGGCCAAACAAACATTTTCATTTTGAGAAAATTAACTGCAATTGTTTACAATTTACATTTGGTTCTTACCTCGTTTGGATTCACTCATTGAAAATGAATTTAAAGAAGAACAAAAATCTTCTAAGGATGAAGTCAAAGGTGGATAAAATTCTGAGAAGGAGGGTGGAGGAGCATACCTCGCACCAATGGGTAAGGTTCCTAACAGAGATGCCGAAAAGGGCATGCTAGGAGAGACACTGGCAGTCTGAAGGGGTCCTCTGACTAAAGCTGATGGCTGTGGAAGAAAAAAAGATGTGATTAAAATTCATGAAGCTGTCATGGGTTTGGCTGAACTACTTTGAACACCAGCAAATAAAAGCATTATTACACTGGGAGATCATGTTTAGGCCAGGCACGGTGGCCTGTAATCCTAACACTTTGGGAGGCCAAGGCAGGCGGATTGCCTGAGCTCAGGAGTTCGAGACCAGCCTGGGCAACACGGTGAAACCCCATCTCTACTAAAATACAAAAAGTTGGCTGTGCATGGCAGCGTGTGCCTGTAGTCCCAGCTACTTGGGAGGCTGAGGCAGGAGTATTGTTTGAACCCAGGAGGCGGAGCTTGCAGTGAGCCAAGATCACACAACTGCACTACAGCCTGGGCAACCGAGCAAGACTCCATCTCCAAGAAAAACAAAGTTTAAATCAGAATCAAGATTCGTTTAAAACTATTTTAGCTACAGAACTTCTTTTCAAAAACAAGTTTTAAAAACAATCAAGGTGGAATGTCTAACTTTTTTTTTTTGAGACATAGGCTCACTCTGTTACCCAGGCTAGAGTACAGTGGCACAACCTCGGCTCACTGCAACCTCTGCCTTCCCAGTTCAAGCGATTCTCCTGCCTCAGCCTCCTGTGTAGCTGGGATTACAGGCGTGTGCCACCACGCCCGGCTCATTTTTGTATTTTTAATAGAGACAGGGTTTCGCCATGTTGGCCAGGCTGGTCTCAAACTCCTGACCTCAAGTGATTCACCCACCTAGGACTCCCAAAGTGCTGGGATTACAAGCATGAGCCACTGCACCTGGCCAGATGTCTAACATTTTAATTCAAATGTTACATTCATGTTTCATCTGCAAAACTTCCCTATGCTTCCCTACCCTTACCTGACTATAGGGCTCATAAGAATTTGCATCATATGAGGCTGGGCATGATGGCTCACACCTGTAAGCCCAGCACTTTGGGAGGCCGAGGTGGGTGGATCACGAGGTCAGGAGTTCAATACCAACCTGGCCAAGATAGTGAAACCCCATCTCTACTAAAAATACACAAAAAATTAGCCGGGCGTGGTAGCGGCCGCCTGTAATCTCAGCTGCTCGGGAGGCTGAGGCAGGTAATTGCTTGAACCTGGGAGGTGGATGTTGCAGTAAGCCAAGATCGTGCCACTGCACTCCAGCCTGAGTGACAGAGTGAGACTCCATCTCAAAAAAAAAAAAAAAATTTGCATCATTAAAGAGGAATTGTGGGATATATGTGGTGCAGCAGGAGGACAGGTGATCCAGAGACGGGAGCTGGAGAAGCCCATGAAGACTGGGACAACCTCTCTGGAGGTGTGAACTTACAACTGGAGAAGAACATACAACTCTAACCTCCCTAGGCCCCATCAAAGCTGCAACTCACTGAGAGCTTCCAGGCACCTTACGTTATGGTATCATACGGTATCTATTTGGTTCTTAAAACACCTCTCTCAGATACATCCTACTGTGATAACCATCATACAGATGAGGGAAATGATGTACTATGGTGAAGTAACTTGCCCAGTATCGCAGAGCTGGTAAGAATCAAACCCAGCTCTGTCAGCCTTTTGCACACTGACACCATCTATTTCACCAGCCCTGGAAACCAGCTTGGAATTTCTCCCTCTCATCACTATCATCCTACCACTGCTGCTACTAATTTATTATACTTTAAAGAAGGGGTCAGAAAAGTCTTTTTTTTTTTTTTTTTTGAGACAGAGTCTTGCTGTGTCACCCAGGGTGGAGTGCAGCGGTGCGATCTTGGCTCACTGCAACCTCCGCCTCCCAGGCTCAAGTGATTCTCTTGCCTCAACCACCCAAGTAGCTGAGATTACAGATGTGCACCACCATGCCCAGCTAATTTCTATAATTTTTGGTAGAGGTAGAGTCTTGCCATGTTGGCCAGGCTGTTCTCAAACTCCTGGTGATCTGCCCGCCTCAGTCTCCCAAAGTGCTGTGATTACAGGCATGCACCACTGCACCCAGCAAAAAATTCTTTCTATACAGGGATGGATACTAAGTATTTTAGGCTCTGTAGGCCACACGGTCCCTGTTGCAAGGACTCAACTATGCTGTTGCAGTGCAAAAGCAGCCACAGACAGCACATAAAATGAGCAGTCACTGATGTGTTACAGTAAAACTTTACTTATGGACCCTGAAATTGGAATGTCATGTAATTTTATTGATTGACTGAGACAGGGTCTCACTGTGTTGCCCAGGCTAGAGTGCATGGCACAATCAGTGCTCACTGCAGCCTAAACCTCCTGGGCGCAAGTGATCCTCTCCTCTCAGCCTTCCAAGCAGTGGGACCACAGGCACGCACCACCATGCCAGGCTGTTTTTAATTTTTTGTAGAGACGTGGCCTTGCTATGGTTACCCAGGCTAGTTTCAAATAATTTCCACATGTCACAAAATAGTATTCTCTTTTTTTGTTCTTCTCTCAACCATTTAAGAATTGTAAAAAATATTCTTAGTTTGCAAGCCACACAAAAACAGGTAATAGGCCAGATTGAGCCTGTGGGCTATAGTTGGCTGAACCCTGCTTTAAAATATGTGGTTGCTAGAGTATTATCTTTAAGAATAAGAAGTCCTGAGGCCAGGCGCGGTGGCTCACACCTGTAATCCCAGCACTTTGGGAGCCCGAGGCGGGTGGATCACGAGGTCAGGAGATCAAGACCATTCTGGCTAACACGGTGAAACCCCATCTCTACTAAAAATACAAAAAAATTAGCCGGGCGTGGTGGCGGGTGCCTGCAGTCCCAGCTACTCAGGAAGCTGAGGCAGGAGAATGGTGTGAACCCAGGAGGTGGAGCTTGCAGTGAGGTGAGATCGCACCACTGCACTCCAGCCTGGGCACCAGAGCGAGACTCCATCTCAAAAAAATAAATAAATAAATAATAATAATAAGAAGTCCTTAATCTATATAAGTCATTTTTTCTTAAATACCAAATGCCTATTTTTTATCAGAATGTTTTATTTGCCCTTTCTATAATATGTGATCCAATATGAATTGGAAAAAAATTGGCTAATTACTAGATAAGCATTGTTTCTTTTATTTCAAAATGATCAAATTAACCAGTTCCATTAGACAAGAATAAAAGTAACTTTCAAGGTTAAAACAAACCCCAAATTCATCCTATATGCAATACTGAAAAAGTCTATCAAGTTATATTACAATTTTTAAAAAGTCAACCCTGTCTTCGGAAGAAACTTGAGTAACACTGAAACTTACCATAACAGTTTCATTAGTTTCAGGTGCAGAATCAAGGAGGTCATCTAGTTCATCTCCAAGGACCATATCTCCATCATCTAGAAAAGCTTCCGGCATAGTGAAGGGCATCTTTCCTCCATTTGCCAGCACTGCAGATGGCAGAGTGCTCTCTTCCACTTGCAGTGGCAGAATAGAAGTTAAGGGCATAACAGGAACTGAGGCCAGCTCACTTCCAACTTCATGAGAAAAACCGGGTGCGGGTAAAGAGACAACAGGAACTGCTTCTTGCCTTGGAGTTAATAAATCTGTAACACAGATGGAAATGTATTCAGTCACTTTCATTGTACTTACGTAATAATAGCATTAATCCCCAATAATAGAGATATGAAGATGAAAATATGAAGGCAATTATAAAAATAATAAAATTGACAGTATACTAAAGCAATTCCAAATAGATAGAGTCACTTGTGAAAACTTATCCTTCTTTCACAAAATGCCTGTACCTCTTTTTGGGCACAGCTGTCAGACAGCGGCAAGGCCACCGGGGGTGTCAGTGGTTGCTTACTAACATCCAACGCTTATCAGTCACTCACTGGCACATCCAAAGGCATAAAGGGAGCGTTGGAAATCATTCTCACTTTAATATTAATACATTAATATGAATATAACCACACAGCAATATTATTTGACAACAATACATCACACACAAAGACATCAGGTACAAAGCTGGCACTCTTCAAATTGTTAAGATGATATGTGAAAACATACCTGGCTCAATATCTTCCACAGAATGGTTCAAAGCCTAGAAATTAAATGAAACAATAGGTCATAATATTTTCAGGACTCTTAGGCATAAAACAATTGGTAAAACTCACCCTAAGCCGGGCACAGTGTCTCACGCCTGGAATCCCAGCACCTGGGGAGGCCCACACAGGCAGATCACGAGGTCAGGAGTTTGAGACCAGCCTGGCCAACATGGTGAAACCCCGTCTCTACTAAAATTACAAAAATTTGACAGGCGTAGTGGCGGGTGTCTGTAATCCCAGCTACTCAGGAGGCTGAGACAGGAGAACTGCTTGAACCCGGGAGTTGGAGGCTGCAGTGAGCTGAGATAGCGCCACTGCACTCCAGCCTAGGTGACAGAGCAAGACTCTGTCTTGGAAAAAAAAAAAAAAGAAAAAGAAAAAAACTCACCCTGAGAGCAATGCGTGTTTCCACAGAAATTCAACTCCCAATTAAGATCCAAGAAATGAATGGAACACGCAAACCTGTATACACGCGGTGTTAGGTGAGGTGCTGGTCTAGCAGTGCTGCCACTTATTTCGTGTGGACCAGCATTTCTCAAAGGCTATTCAGCAGAATACCAGGAACTAATTTGGCCACCATTCACTGCCCAACTCACAATAGCCATTAGCATCCTAATAGCCCCAAGAAGACTTACTTTAAAATTAAAAACAAAAGAGAAACAAAAACAAAAACCCACAAAAACCTTTTTTAATTTTATCACAAATGACTCCCAAAACTAGTATTTGGCCCTGAACCACTCTTATCGCACTGAAACCTAACATCTATTAACATCCTATAAAATGCCCCACTGGAGCATTCAGGAAATGCTGGTTACAGCTAAAATATATTACTTGAGTTGGAGACGTTCTTTTGTAAAGTGACTGCAAGTGGCCAGAAGAGGTGGCTCACGCCTGTAATCCCAGCTTTTTGGGAGGCCAAGGCAGGAGGAATACTTGAGCTCAGGAGTTTGAGGCCAGCCTGGGCAACATGGTGAAACCCCATCGCTACAAAAAATACAAAAATTTGCCAGGCATGGTGGTATGTGCCTGTGGTCCCAGCTACTTGGGAGGCTGAGGTGGGAGGATCACTTGAGCCCAAAGAAGTGGAGGTTGCAGTGAGCCAAGATCAGGACACTGCACTCCAGCCTGGGCAACAGAGCAAGACTCTGTCTCAAAAAAATAAATAAATAAAGTGACAGGAAGCTATGGCCAACCATGTGTTTGAAGAATTAAAAAGGTTCCCAAAATAAACACACGCCAAAAATACTAAAAGCAGAATTGCTCCCATCCTTCCCTTTAAAAAACAAATTATAATTTTGACAGAAAAAATAACTTTACCTTGGTAGCCCCATCCCCAGGAACTGATTTTAATGAGAGCTGAAATAAAATAAAGACACTAATTTAAAAACAGAACTGACTCCAAGTTATAAAACAAAATGAAAACACCTTATGGAGAGAATGCCAGCTTACCTCAGCTCTGACATATGCTTTTCTTATTTTAAATCCCAATTTCTGAGCTAGTTCTTGAGTTAGTTTTATTACATGCTCATCCTGAAAAAAATAAGTATATATAATTCACAAAGGGTTATATTTCCTAACTGTCAAGAAGAATAGAGAAAACAGTGAAGTTTCCCATCAAGACACCTGCTTCATTAGCAATTATACCCAACTGAAGCAGGCTGATGGATGCCTGGAAAATGTAACTTTTTAAATGCCATTTATTATGATGTAAATGGTTATGATGTAAACAAATAAACTATAAATTCCATACCTGAGGCACTGCTAAGGAGCACTTTGCTACAGCATCATAAGCCTTTTTGTATCTTCCTAAATCACTTAAAGCCTTAGATTTCCGATACAGAGCTTTGCAGTTACTGGCATTAAAACTGAGGACTATATTGCAGTCCTCCAAAACTTTATCATGGAAACCCTGGTGTGTAAGACCAAAGAATAAAGTCAGCAATCAAACAATTCATTTCTTGCACTGAAGACTTCCTGGAATGAAAACAAATTAACACCCCTTCCTATTACCCTCCCTCTAAACTCCAAGTTAGCAGTATTACTTTTATTTTTTAAATTATTTGATGAAATTTCAAACACACAAAAGCAGAAAGAATACCATGAATACCCATGTACCCACCATCCAGGTCAGACAAATGCTGATATTTGACCAGAAAGTCCCCAGATCTTCAAGAAATAAAGCTTTCCAGACCTAACTGATGTCCCCAGGTGTCCCTCTTCTATTCTCAACTCTGTAGTTACCCTTTTCTGGAGCACATTAAGATGTCAAAGAGAAACGTAACTCCAAACAGCTAACTGATAAGGAATATATTACTAAAAACAAAATAAACAATGAATGCTCTTTAACAAAGAGCTAGGTGACAACATGGTATTTGTCCTTTTTTTTGGTTTTTTTTTTTTTTTTTGAGACGGAGTCTCGCTCTGTCGCCCAGGCTGGAGTGCAGTGGGCAGATCTCAGCTCACTGCAAGCTCCGCCTCCCGGGTTTACGCCATTCTCCTGCCTCAGCCTCCGGAGTAGCTGGGACTACAGGCGCCCGCCACCTCGCCTGGCTAGTTTTTTGTATTTTTAGTAGAGACGGGGTTTCACCGTGTTAGCCAGGATGGTCTCGATCTCCTGACCTCGTGATCCGCCCGTCTCGGCCTCCCACAGTGCTGGGATTACAGGCTTGAGCCACCACGCCCGGCCTGGTTTTTTTTTTTTTGAGACGGAGTCTCACTTTGTCACCCAGGCTGGAGTGCAGTGGCAGGATCTCGGCTCACTGCAAGCTCCGCCTCCCAGGTTCCCACCATTCTCCTGCCTCAGCCTCTCGAGTAGATGGGACTATAGGCGCCCACCACCATGCCTGGCTAATTTTTTGTATTTTTAGTAGAGACAGGATTTCACTGTATTAGGATTGTCTTGATCTCCTGACCTTGTGATCCACCCACCTCGGCCTCCCAGAGTGCTGGGATTACAGCCGTGAGCCACCGCACCCGGCTGGATATTTTTCTTAAATTCATGGTTATATTTTACTGAATATCCACAGTGAAAATTAAAAGCACTTCGGGCTGGGCACAGTGGCTCACGGCTATAGTCTCAGCACCCTGGGAGGCAGAGGTGGGTGGATCACCCGAGGTCAGGAGTTCGACATCAGCCTGGCCAACATGGTGAAACCCCATCTCTACTAAAAATACAAAAATTAGCCGGGCAAGGTGGTGGGCATCTGTAACCCCAGCTACTTGGGAGGCTGAGGCAGGAAAATTACCTGAGTCCGGGAGGTGGAGGATAGAGTAAGCCAAGATTGTGCCACTGTATTCCATCCTGGGCAACAGAGTGAGACTCCAAAAATTTTAAAAAGGTGGCTGGGCAGGGTGGTTCATGCCTATAATCCCAGCACTTTGGGAGGCTGAGGCGGGCAGATCAACTGAGGTCAGGAGTTCAAGACCAGCCTGACCAACATGGAGAAACCCCGTCTCTACTAAAAATACAAAATTAGCCGGGCGTGGTGGTGCATGCCTGTAATCTCAGCTACTCGGGAGGCTGAGGCAGGAGAATCACTTGAACTCAGGAGGCAGAGGTTACCGTGAGCCGAGATTGTGCCACTGCACTCCAGCCTGGGCAACAAGAGTGAAACTCTGTCTCAAAAAAAAAAAAAAAAAAAAAAAAAAAAAAAAAAAAAAAAAGCTTTAAAAGGAAAAAAGCACTTCAAAAGCTTTTTTTTTTTTTTTTTTTGAGACGGAGTCTCACTCTGTCACCCAGGCTGGAGTGCAGTGGCTGGATCTCAGCTCACTACAAGCTCCGCCTCCCGGGTTTACGCCATTCTCCCGCCTCAGCCTCCTGAGTAGCTGGGACTACAGGCGCCCGCCACCTCGCCCGGCTAGTTTTTTGTATTTTTTTAGTAGAGACGGGGTTTCATCATGTTAGCCAGGATGGTCTCGATCTCCTGACCTCGTGATCCGCCCGTCTCGGCCTCCCAAAGTGCTGGGATTACAGGCTTGAGCCACCGCGCCCGGCCCTCAAAAGCTTTTTAAGCTTAAAAATGTGAAAAGCTAGTGTGAATTCCTTTGAAGACTAATTACTATTTCGTGACTAAAAACAAAAAACACTCGTAAGAGTGTTTTTTACAGAGAGTGTTTTATAAGATCAACTGGATCTTGACTAAGATGTTAACTGTGAGTATGGATACCTGAAAGACACACTGACCTGTGAAGACCTGTATCTTCCCAGGATGACTTTTTTATAAGCAGACATACCCTCAAAAGCCATACTCAAATAGGAATCGTCAAGGACCAGTAACTATGAAACAAATTATTTCTTAAATCCCTAACCTTTTGTCCAAAACTAATTTTTATTTTTTTATTTTACTTTATTTATTTTTTATTTTTATTTTTTGAGACGGAGTCTCGCTCTGTCGCCCAGGCTGGAGTGTGGTGGCCGGATCTCAGCTCACTGCAAGCTTCGCCTCCCAGGTTCACGCCATTCTCCTGCCTCAGCCTCCCGAGTAGCTGGGACTACAGGCGCCCGCCACCTCGCCCGGCTAGTTTTTTTGTATTTTTTAGTAGAGACGGGGTTTCACCGTGTTAGCCAGGATGGTCTCGATCTCCTGACCTCGTGATCCGCCCGCCTCGGCCTCCCAAAGTACTGGGATTACAGGCTTGAGCCACCGCGCCCAGCCTACTTTATTTTATTTTTTGAGATGGAGTCTTGCTCTGTCGCCCAGGCTGGAGTGCAGTGGTGTAATCTCGGCTCACTACAACCTCCGCCTCGTGGGTTCAAGTGATTCTCCTGCCTCAGCCTCCTGAGTAGCTGGGACTACAGGCACGTGCCACTGTGCCCAGCTAATTTTCATATTTTTAGTAGAGACGGGGTTTCACCATATTGGCCAGGCTGGTCTCGAACTCCTGACCTCATGATCCACCCACCTTGGCCTCCCAAAGTGCTGGGATTACAGGCCTGAGCCACCGCACCCGGCCAATCCAAAGCTAACTTTTAAAAGCCTCATGTCACTCCAAAAGCAGGTAATATGACTTTCTTAAAAACTTAATTTAAGAAACTTGTTATTGGGCCGGGTGCAATGGCTCACGGCTGTAATCCCAACACTTTGGGAGGCCGAGGCGGGTGGATCACGAGGTCAGGAGTTCAAGACCAGCCTGGCCAAAATGGTGAAACCCTGTCTCTACTAAAAATACAAAAATTAGCTGGGTGTGGTGGCGGGCGCCTATAATTCCAGCTACTCAGGAGGCTGAGGCAGAGAAGTGTTTGAACCCGGGAGGCGGAGGTTGCAGTGAGCCGAGATCACGCCACTGCACTCCAGCCTGGGCGACTGAGCGAGACTCTGTCTCAAAAAAAAAAAAAAAAAAAAAAAGAAACTGACTTTTTATTAACGTACTAAGTCATTGAAAAAATTCTTTTCACTCTAGAAACATCACTTTAAAAATTACAACTCACCATATTAGAATAGCAGGCAATACGATTTATATATAGTTTTTCAATTATTTCTTTGGGGATTAAAATTTCTTCAGATTTTGCATAATCAGCTATATTCAAAGCTTCCGTGTACTGGCTTATCGAGTTGTTCCAATCACGTTCCCGATAAACATCATTTCCTTCATTAAAAAGATTTCTCACGAGAGCATGCAAATATACCTAAAAAAGAGAAAGTTACCAGTTGAAGTCTTCTATCAAAAAAGATAAGGTATAAGTAATTTTTAATTTTTATACCTAAAACTTCACAGGAAACAATATGACAGAACAGCAGCATTGCTCTAAGAAATTGTGAGATGCCCGAGTCACCGCTATCTCAGCTAAGTATTGTATCTTGCTTGCTTTTTCAAGGAGAAATTCAATTTCTCACTATTAAGAAACAGCAAAAGTACCTTATAAATATTTGTTCACATCTCCAATTCTGTTCCTACTAGAGAAACGAAGTGGAAGCCCCAGGTCAAAGAGAGTGAATAGCTTAAGGCTTTTGAGCAGTGTTTCCAAACTGCCTTAGAAAAAGGCCACGATGAAAAATGTTTCTAGTGGTTTTCTTTACACTCCATATTGGTCAGGCTGGTCTTGAACTCCTGACCTCATGATCCACCCACCTGGGTAGCATATGTGCGTGTGTACACGTGTGTAGGTATGTACACATACGTGGTTACACATGCACATGTATGTAAAATCTACCAATTTCTAGGTGGAAAATGGTATCATTTTGTGTTTTTATGGTTTTGTGTTTTTTTTTTCCAGTGGTATCCTCTTTGTATTTGCATGTCTTTACCAGTAAAATTGAACTATTCCACATTTTTATGGACCCCTTGTATTTCTTTTTCTGTAAATTGCTCAGGTCATTTACTGATTTAGGGGGAGGGGGATGTTAAACTTTTTTCTTATCAAATAAGTATATATATTCGTTTAGCATGTACAAAAGTTTGTCATTTTCCTTCGTTATTTCTATCATGCTTCAGTTTAGTTCTGAGTCTCACTCTGGCACCCAGGCTGGAGTGCAGTGGCACGATCTCAGCTCACTGTAACTTCACTTCCTGGGTTCAAATGATTTTTGTGTCTCAGCCTCCTGAGTAGCTGGGATTACAGGCACCTGCCACTACACTTGGCTAATTTTTGTATCTTTAGTAGAGATGGGGTTTTGCCATGTTGCCCAGGCTAGTCTCAAACTCCTGGCCTCAAGTGATCCGCCCTCTTCAGCCTCCGAAAGTGCTGGGATTACAGGTATGAGCCACCATGCCTGGCCATATTTTCGTATTTTAAAAGCCCTTTTTCAACACGAGATCAGAAAAATATTCCACTTGTTTTGTCTTATTTTATGAATTCCTGTCTAAGCTGATTAAATTATTTAAAAGACTGGACAGATCAACTATTAACAATCAAGTGTAACTCGTGACATGCCACTTAGCATCTTTAAACCCCAGTTCCACATGTGCAAAATGAAACAACTGTTACGGTTTATTTCTGGCTATAATACTTTTTTATTCTAAATCTGTTTGTAGAGAGGGAAGGAACAAGAGAGAAGAAAAGGGGAGGAGGGAGAGAGGCAGCAAGAAAGTGACATTTAGAAGCCTCAAAACCCTCAGAGGATAAAAAACACAGGTGAACCAACAGTTAGTAGAGACAAGAGTCTATAGTCAAAGTCCCAATGAACTGGGCTTTCTCCCTGTTCCTAACTAGTAGATCACTAGTTCTTCCCTCTTGGTATTCAGTCCCCCTTTGCTGCTGTCAGAACATCTCCTAACAGAAAAAGATGTTCCACACACTCTTTCTCAATAAATTCTGTCCCACTTATTTTCAACGACATGAGAAATAATTTTCAAGGGGCTCAAAAGATAAACGAATTCAAAACCACACTAATAGAGGAAAGAAAATACAGGACAACTGTGCAAGTATGCAAAAAAACAAAACAAAACAAAACAAAACAAAAAAATCCTATATAGAAGGGATTGGCAAACTTCTGAAAATGCCCAGACAGTACATGTTTTAGGCTCCATGGGCCATATGGTCTCTGTCAAAACTACCATATGTTGCAAAAACAGCCACAGATAATACATAAACAAATGAGTGTGGCTGTGTTCCAATAAAGCTTTATTTGCAAAAAAATGAAATAAAATTTAAAAAAGGACAGCAGGCCAGATTGGGCCCACAAGGCCATCATTTACCAACCCCTGCTACAAATTACAGTTCACAAGCCACTTGCAGAGCTTTCAAGCAGACCTTCCCGGAGTCATTACCGCATATTGCTCCTGTGTTCCTGGATATGACAGCGGCGACCTAAGAAGAAGAAACAAATTAATTTTAATTATCAAGCTCCTTATCGGGACTTGTTCAGTCAGAAGTCATCTTAAATCTGTGGTTCCATTAGCTTGCCACTGGTTCAAGGCATATTTTAAAGACTTCCTCCTCCTTTACTACCATTATTCACAGATGACTACAGTTACGAAAACAAAAAATAAAACAAAAAAAAAACTAAACTATTACTTAGTATTTTTTAAGTACAACACTTTACTTTCAAACCTACTTCTATTTTTAAAAACCCTAATTCTTCAAATGCCAAAAAAAAGGTTAAAAATAGTACAGAACCACTAACAATATTTGATCCAATTTACTGCAGTATAGAGAGAATGTCTCCTTCCCAGGAAGGAACAAAGAGGCCCTTCTGCCTGGATGTGTCCATCCAAACCACAGCTGCCTCATCATTGACATGCTTCAAGAAGTCCAATTAAACACTGAGCTTCTGAACAGACACGTCTGATCACAGAAGCCCTCTGTGCCACCAGATGTTCATTTTCAGTCACTTTCCACTCAGCAGCACTCTTCTTAGAACAAATTCAAATTCCTCAGTCTAACATTTTGGGGGAGACTAACAATTACAGCCCTAAAAGCCAGCAACAGTAAGACGTGCTTCCGAATGCAAGAATGTTCAAACGGACGAGAGAAAAAAATATTGCTAGAATATGGAGTTTCTAACCCAAATTAACTGGACCTATTAAACATGACTAAAGAGTTCTTACCCTCCACAAAACATACATCCACATCAAAGAATTAAGACGTGGCAAGAACACAAGAACTCTTGAAGCTCTTACTGTATGAACTGCAGTCCTTCCTTAATGTTCTGCTGCCTTTTTCTTCTCTCCTCGGACACACTGGACATGTTATCCCACACATCCACTTTCTAAATGAGCAATCTGGAAAGAAACAAGGCAAAAAAGCACATAAGGTACCAGGGCCCCTGGACTCCAATCAAAACACCCATAAATCCAGACCTTGTCACATAATCGGCTATGGACACGTCCATTTCTGCCTTGACTCCAGGGCCCTGGAAAGCAGGGACCCTACGGGAGTCATCTTTGTGGGCCCCCTAAGGTCCGGCACACCATAAGCACACCGTTTTCACATTCTTTTTTTGAGACGGAGTCTTACTCCATTGCCCAGGCTGGAGTGTAGTGGCGTGATCTCGGCTCACTGCAACTTCCGCCTCCTGGGTTCAAGCAATTCTCCTGTCTCAGCCTCCTGAGTGGCTGGGACTACAGTCGCCTGCCACCACACCTAGCTAATTTTTGTATTTTTAGGAGAGACGGGATTTCACCTTGTTGGTCAAGCTAGACTCGAACTCCTGACCTCAAGTGATCCACCTACCTCGGCCTCCCAAAGTGTGGGATTATAGGTGTGAGCCACGGCGCCCGGCCAGTTTTCACATTCTTTAAGGCTGAATGGCTATGCAGACTTCATATACACCTCCTGAGCAGTCTCCAGGAAAAAGTCATGTCTCCCCTTCCTTTCCTCTTCCCTCCTTTGGCTTCAGGTTTTGTTTTTCCCCTGTCTACACGCACGCATAAGCTGTCCCTAGAACAGTTCCAGCCTTGTTTTGCTTCTGGAAGCTCTCCAGAAATAAAAGGGTTTCACATCCGCTTGCCTCCGAGGGAGTCTGACTTCCTTGTAAGCCAAGTTTAAACCTTATACATATTTTGTCCCACAAACTTCCAAAATGATTATTGTTGACACAACAGATAAAATAATGATATAAATAAAGTTACTTCTATTGGAATGTTCTGGATGTTAAAATGTTACCTTCAATATAACACTTGCAAATGTCAACACATATCATTCTTTTGGGCCCCACCTCCACTAATCAATGTTCACTGAGCAGTTCCCCAAGTTCAAGGAGAGCCAGAGAGAAGAGATCTGACAGAAAACATCATCTCCCAGTGGCCCAAACGAGATTCTCAGGCGTGGCATTCTGGGCTAGCTAAGTACTTGTCTTGTGATTGCAGGATGTTGGCAGTATTTCTGCCTCTACCCACTATGCCTGTAACCCCTCACCCCAACCCCATTCACAACCAAAAATGTCTCCAGATATTGTTAAATGTCAGGGTGGGGAAAGCACAATCGGCCCCAGTTGAGAACAACTGGCACCTCAAGTTAAGACAACATCTTACACATAAACCATGTATTTGGACCTAGGTGACAGGAAGGGAAATTCCACTCATGTTTCAAACACATTGCTGAAATTTTTTAGTTTCATTATTGCTTGGCATTTGCAGTTTTATTTTTAAATCTCATTTTTTTTTTTAAGTATAAGGGTGAGATGCGGGTTGGAATGTCCCAAATGCTGGTAACTAGTGCTAATCCCTTTCTTCTTTGAAACACTGTCAGTTCTCAATATTTTTGTCCTATAAAGTTGGTACTTTACTGAAGTGTTTACATGGGAAAGGATATGACATAGGGGACTTGCTTTAAAATACTCCAGCAACAAAAAAAGGCGGGGTGGGGCTGGGTGTGAGGTGGGGAGGAAACAGCAGAACGCTGATAACCACGGGAGAAGTGCAGGGGATTCTTCAGTACTAGTCTCTGGATGTGTTTGAAACATCACAAAATAAAGTTTAAAAATCCATGACACTAGAGTAAAATGACACTATTTCTGGGATGTGCTTTTAAAACAGTTTAGCCAAAAGGCAGGTAGCTGGGTGGAAATAAAACAAGAATGCCAAAAATACGGATAATGGTTCCAGCTGCATGAGGGGGCATGGAAGCTCATTCTGCCCTTCTATCTACTTGGACATGTCCTCCCATGTCCTTACGAGAAGTGTTTTGGTTTTTTTTAAAATTTATATATATATTTTTAAATGTATAAATGTTTTTTAAAAATTTATATGTGCAAAATAATTTAAGGAAGCACTATTTGTAAAAGAAAAAGATTTCTAAAACTAACTCAGGCCACTCATGGTAGCTCACACCTGTAATCCCAGCACTTTGGGAGGCAAAGGCAGGAAGATCATTTGAGCCTAGGAGTTCAAGACCAACCTGGGCAACACAGGGAGACCCCCATCTCTACAAAAAAATTTAAAAGAGGCCAGGAGCAGTGGCTCACACCTGTAATCCAGCACTTTGAGAGGCCGAGGTGGGTGGATCACCTGAGGTCAGGAGTTCGAGACCAGCCTGACCAACATGGAGAAACCCGATCTCTACTGAAAATACAAAATTAGCCAGGCATGGTGGTGCGTGCCTATAATCCCAGTTATTTGGGAGGCTGAGGCAGGAGAATCGCTTGAACCTGGTAGGCGGATGTTGCAGTGAGCCAAGATCGCACCATTGCACTCCACTGGGCAACAAGAGTGACTCTCTGTCTCAAAACAAAACAAAACAAAACAAAAAAACAAAAAAAGTTGGTGGGGCATGGTGGTTCATGCCTATAATCCCAGCACTTTGGGAGACTGAGGCGGGTGGATCACCTGAGGTCAGGAGTTCCAGACCAGCCTGATCAACATGCAGAAACCTACTAAAAATACAAAATTAGCCAGGTGTGGTGGTGCATGCCTGTAATCCCAGCTACTCCGGAGGCTGGGGCAGGAGAATCGCTTGAACTCGAGAGGTGGAGGTTGCGGTGAGCTGAGATGGTGCCACGGCACTCCAGCCTGGGCAACAAGAGTGAAACTCCGTCTCAAAATAAATAAATAAACAAAAAATATAAAGATTAGCTAGGCATGGTGGCATGCACCTGTAGTCCTAGCTACTCAGGAGGCTGAGGTGGGAGGACTGATGGAGCCTGTGAGGTCGAGGTTGCAGTGAGCTGTAATCATGCCACTGCACTCCAGCCTGGGTGACAGAGTGAGACCCTGTCTCAAAAAAATGAATAAATAAATAAAAATAAAGTAACCGGGTGTTGTGGTGCGTACCTGTAGTCCCAGATACTCAGAAGATGGAGACAGGAGGATGGCTTGAACCCAGGAGGCTGAGGCTGTAATGAGCTACGATTGGGCCACTGCCTGCCTGGGTGAGAGAGTGAGACCCTGTCTCAAAAGTAGTATTTTTTAAAAAAACTTACCCAATGTCTATCAAAAATGAAATGCCTGAAGAAATTATAGGAAAAAAAAAAAAAAGATGAGGCATGTAAGTATCTATGATATGACCTGCTTTGTTTTGTTTTGTTTTGTTTTGTTTTTTGAGACGGAGTCTCACTCTGTCAAGCAGACTGGAGTGCAATGGCACGATCTCTGCTCACTGCAACCTCCGCCTTGTGGCTTCACGCCATTCTCCTGCCTCAGCCTCCCAAGTAGCTGGGACTACAGGTGCCCGCCACCACGCCCAGCTAATTTTTTGTATTTTTAGTAGAGACGGGGTTTCACTGTGTTAGCCAGGATGGTCTCGATCTCCTGACCTCATGAGTGATCCGCCCGCCTAGGCCTCCCAAAGTGCTGGCATTACAAGTGTGAGCCACCGTGCCTGGCCATTTTGTTTTTTTTTAAGTGGCAGGTAGGTATATATATTGACATATGCTTGTGTGGACATAAAATAGCTCCAGATGGAATCATGGAGACTACAGCAGTAGTGGAAGACTGAGGGCTGGAACAGGGGTAGGGTGAGGTCTTTTCAATTTATATGTTCAAAACTTTTGTTTTATTTGGAGCCACGTAAATGAATTACCTCTGTACAAAAATTAAACAAATTTTTTAAAGTTTATGTATCCTCTGAGCCCTTCCTTGGAAAGATGACTTAAGGGACCACCGGGCTTTTGTTTGTTTTAGCTAAAACAGGGCAATTTAATTAGAGTTCGAACTGTAGAGCTCAGAGGAACCCAGAGTAGTCTTCAGGGTGCCAGAGCAGTCAGGCCAGAAGGAGGGAACCAAAGAAAAGGATGCCTGAAACCAGGACGATGGCCATACTGTTCAGTGAATGATGTACCTTTCTCTCAGCCTCTGTCTAGCCAAGGTGGGGAACTGGTTTGAGGTTGACTCAGAAAGTTAATTTGCTGGTTAAGAATGGACTCCTGGGTACTGATATCTGCCAAGTTTATAGCCTTAAAGCTATTTTCCCCAGAAAGTGTTAGAGAACCTCGAACCTCAACCTTATACACAAAAGGCATGTGGCAAAGAGCTGACACCACAAGTAAGTGATTTAAAGGAAATGGAAAATGGATACAGACATTTTTAATGCACAAAATACACCCCTTTATATGTTTAAAGATCTAGGATCATAGTATCAGGAATATTGAAATATAACATGACAGAGGATTTCATCTTCAGTCGTTTTTTAAGTTTCCCCAAAAACTTTTATTTTGAAAGTTCTCAAACACACAGTAAAGTTAAAAAAAAAAAAAATTACAATACTGTATGCCCAAATGGACAATTAATGTTTTGTGAGATCACATCTGCCCATCTTTATCTACCGGCTCATCCTTCCGTTCATTCATCAGTCCATCTTACTGTTTTAATAAATTTCAAAGTGAGCTGCAGACACCTAAATATCTCAGCACACACTTCAGTAACTAGAGATCGATATTTGTTTACAGTTTTGTTTTTCAAGATAAAACACACAAATCTTAATGTGAATTTTGACAAACTCATGTGACCCAGAGTCCTATCAGGATATAGACCAGCACTTTGGGAGGCCAAGGCAGGAGGATCATTTGAGCCCAGGAGTATGAGACCAGCCTGGGCAAGATGGAGAGACCCCATCTCTACAAAAAAACAAAAAAGAAAATAAACCAGGTGTGGTGGTATGTGCCTGTAGTCCTAGCTACTCAGGAGGCTAAGGCGAGAGGACTGATTAAGCCCAGGAGTTGGAGGGTGCAGCGAGCTGCCGACCGCGCCACTACACCTCAACTTGGGCAACAGAACAAGATCTTGTCTCTTAAAAAAGAAAAGATACAGACCATTAACTGTCACTCTAGAGAAAATTCCCTCGTGCCCCTTCCCCAAACTACTACTGTAATTTCTTTTTTCCTCACCATTTATTAGTTCTACCTGTGAAATAACCTGCCCCCCACACACACCCCTTTGTGTTTTGGGTTTTTGGTTTTTTTTTTTGAGACAAGGTCTTACTGTCATCCAGGCTGAAGTACAGTGGTGTGATCACAGCTCATTGCAACCTCAAACTTCTGGTCTCAAGCGATCCTCCCCCATTAGCCCCTTCAGTAGCTGAGACTACAAGTGTGCCACCATGCCCAGCTAATTGTTTTAATTCCACAGGGATTAAAAGCACAGGGACTGGCCAGGTGGGGTGGCTCATGCCTGTAACCCCAGTACTTTGGGAGGCCGTGGCAGGCAGATCACCTGAGGTCAGGAGATTGAGACCATTCTGGCCAACATGGTGAAACCCTGTCTCTACTAAAAATACAAAAATTAGCCAGGCGTGGTGGCACATGCCTGTAATCCCAGCTACTCAGAAGGCCGAGGTAGGAGAATCGTTTGAACCTGGCAGGCAGCGGTTGCAGTGAGCTGAAATCATGCCATCACACTCCAGCCTGGGGGACAAGAGCAAGACTTTGTCTCCAAAAAAGAAAAAAAAAAAAAGCACAGGGATTACAGGTGTGAGCCCCCTTGTCCAGCCCCATACTGCTTTTTTAAAATAGAAAAAAAGATGTTTAAAAATATACCATCTTATTTTTGGATCCTGTTAAAATCTAGCCTCAATTTTAAAGAAAGAAAGAATTTTACAAAGTCAAACCAACAGTCTCTTTTCTTACTCAGCCTCAGCAGCACTCCCTCCTTGGGGCCCCTCCTTTCAACTTCCACCTCATAGCCCTGGCTAGGTTTGTCCCTACCTCACAGGCCACTCGTCTCCTGCAGGCTGAGGCTCCATCTCCACAGACCTCTCACTTTGAGAGCCCTGAGGACCCACTCTTGAGATCTCCCGTAGCCATACTCTCCCATACAGTGCCTCCCTCCACCAGATAGATGTCAAATGCCCTCATCGAGGGCCCCATGACAACTCTCACATCCATCCCAAGGCAGACCCTCCAGCCTGTTTGACAGTTCCATTTGAATTTCTCAGACATCCCATACTGTCCATTTTAACATGACAGTGAAAAGGAATGTCTCCTTCCCACCCAATCACTTAGCCACCCATTTGCCCTCCTGGAGGGCCACCAACCACTGTTACCAGTCTCAGAAAAGTCCCGACAAATATATATATATATATCTCTCTTTTTTTTCTTTTTTTTTTGAGATGGAGTCTTGCTTTGTCGCCCAGGCTGGAGTGTAGTGGCGTGATCTCGGCTCACTACTACCTCCACCTCCTGGGTTCAAGCGACTATCTTGCCTCAGCCTCCCGAGTAGCTGGGATTACAGGTGTGCCCCACCACACCCAGCTAATTTTTGTATTTTTAGTAGAGATGGGGTTTCACCACGTTGGTCAAGCAGATCTCAAAACTCCTGACCTTGTGATCTGCCTGCCTTGGCCTCCCAAAGCGCTGGGATTACAGGCATGAGCCACCGTGCCTGGCCAGACAAAGATATTCTTTTTTTTTTTTTTTTTTTGAGACGGAGTCGTCGCTCTGTCGCCCAGGCTGGAGTGCTGTGGCCGGATCTCAGCTCACTGCAAGCTCCGCCTCCCGGGTTTACGACATTCTCCTGCCTCAGCCTCCTGAGTAGCTGGGACTACAGACGCCCGCCACCTCGCCCGGCTAGTTTTTTTTTTTGTATTTTTTAGTAGAGACGGCGTTTCACCGGGTTAGCCAGGATGGTCTCGATCTCCTGACCTCGTGATCCGCCCGTCTCGGCCTCCCAAAGTGCTGGGATTACAGGCTTGAGCCACCGCGCCCGGCCAGACAAAGATATTCTATAGAACGATTCTGTATCTTGATTGTGGGAGTGGTTACATGAATTTATGCATGGGATAAAACTGTGTAATACTACACACACACACACACACACACACACACACACACACACACGAGTGCTGGTTAAAACCCAGTGAGGCCCATAGTTTGGTTAACAGTATTATACTAATGTCAATTTCCTGGTTGTCTGACAGAGTGCTACAGTTATATGTCACCATTGAAGGAAGCAGGGGTGAAGGGTTCATGGGACTCTATGTACTACTTTTGCAACTTCCTGTGAGTCTATAATTATTTCAAAACAAAAAAAAAGTATTCTGTGTATATGTGTTTTTTGAGACGAACTCTCACTCTGTCACCCAGGCTGGAGTGCAATGACACGATCTCAACTCACTGCAACCTCTGCTTCCCGGGTTCAAACAATTCTTCTGCCTCAGCCTCCCAAGTAGCTGGGATTACAGGCGCATACCACCATGCTTGGCTAATTTTTGTTATTTCTGTAGAGACAGGGTTTCACCATGTCAGCCAGGCTGGTCTTGAACTCCTGACCTCAGGTGATCGGCCTGCCTCAGCCTCCCAAAGTGCTGGAATTACAGGCGTGAGCCACCGCGCCCAACAGTGTATATGTTCTTCTTTATTCAAACTGGAGCTACCAGGGAGTTCTGTACCCCACTGTCTTCATGGAGTATCTAATCAGTGTGTTTTCAGTACACACTCAGCGTTCTATGATATGCCTGTACCACAATTTTACCAGGCCTCTGGTGATGGACCTTCTGGTTGTTTCCAATCTTTAAAGGTCACCATGTGCACGGGGCATTTCATACACATCTAAGTAACCCTTTAAAGAACTTTTATAGGATAGGCCGGCCATGGTAGCTCACGCCTGTAATCCCAGCACTTTGGGAGGCCGAGGCAGGCAGATCACTTGAGGTCAGGAGTTCCAGACCAGCCTGGCCAACATGGTGAAACCCCATCTCTACTAAAAACCCAAAAATTAACCAGGTGTGGTGGCACACGCCTGTAATCCCAGCTACTCGAGAGGCTAAGGCAGGAGAAACACTGGAACCTGGGAGGTGGAGGCTACAGTGAGCAGAGATCGTGCCACTGCATTCCACCTGAACTTAAGAGCGAGACTCCATCTCAGAAAAAAAAAAAAAAAGAATTTCTAAAGGATAAAGGGCATATGTATTTATTTTGCCAGCTATTGCCACAATACACCGAGCGATACTCCCACTAACAATGCACAGGATTCCTGGTTCAGTGCTTCATTCAGGCATTATCAAACGTGTGAATCCTTGTTAACCAAAAAAGAGAGAAACAGTGTGGCAATGTGATGAGGCTGGTTTGTTTTAATCTCTCATTATCAAGGCTGAGCGTCCTTTCAGATTTAAGAATCATCTGTACTTCCTTGTCTGTGAATTGTTTGCTCATATCCTCTGCTCATTTTTCTTCCAGGCTGAGCTTTACTTATTTATGGAAGCTCTTTATATGTTGAGGAAAATAGTCCTTTTTGATGTTGGTGCTTTTTCCAATTTGATGTCAATCTTTTGACTTTGGTTATTTTTGACAGCAAAGGTTTTTCATTGTTGTTGTTATTGTTTTTTGAGATGGAGTTTCACTCTTATTGCCCAGGCTGGAGTGCAATGGCACGATCTCGGCTCATTGCAACCTCCACCTCCCAGGTTCAAGCGATTCTTCTGCCTCAGCCTCCCAAGTAGCTGCGATTACAGGCATGCGCCAAAATGCCCAGCTAATTTTGTATTTTTGGTAGAGACGGGGTTTCTCCATGTTGGTAAGGCTGGTCTTGAACTCCTGACCTCAAGTGATCTTCCTACCTCAGCCTCTCAAAGTGCTGGGATTACAGGCGTAAGCCACCGTGCCAAGCCTTTTTATAAATTTTTTTTTTTTTAAGTAGCTGAATTTATCAGTATTTCCTTTTATGGCTCCTAGATTCTGACATACTCAGAAATACTTTCCCCACTCGGAGATTATAAAATACTCACTCCTCTCATATTTTCTTCTAGTACATGTTTCATCTGGAAGTATTTTTTAAATCTACCCCACCATTTTACTACAAAGAGTGATGTAGGGGCCGGGCACGGTGGCTCATACCTGTAATCTCAACACTTTGGGAGGCCAAGGCAGGTGGATCACCTGAAGTCAAGAGTTCGAGATGAGCCTGGCCAACACAGCGAAACCCTGTCTCTACTAAAAATACAAAAATTAGCTGGGCACGGTGGCAAGCGCCTGTAATCCCAGCTACTCCGGAGGCTGAGGCATGAGAATCCCTTCAACCCAGGAGGCAGAGGGTGCAGTGAGCCAAGATAACGCCACTGCACTCCAGTCTGGGCCACAGAGTGGCATTCTGCCTCAAAAATAAATAAATAAAATAAGTAAAAAATAAAAATAAACATCAGCCCAGACTGGGGGCACCTTCCTGTATGTAGTCTCAGCTACTCAGAGGTTGAGGGAGGAAGATCGCTTAAGCCCAGGGGTTCAAGGCTCAGCAAGCTACAATCACACCACTGCACTCCAGCCTGGGGTACAGAGCGAGACCCTGTCTCTAAAATAAATTTTAAAACACACACACACACACACACACACACACACACCCCAATTCTTGCACTCTGCTTAAAACCCTTCAGCGGTTGCTCGGGACGCTGGATGAAGCCTTGCCTCCGCAGGGTGACCTAGCAGATCCCCCTCCCCAAGCCATGCAGCTAGCTCCTCCCTCCCCCAGTTTCACACATGAGGCTCCTGTCATACTGACCTTTTAAGAGCTCCCAGAACAAGTCAGGCACTCCATGCTTCTAAGTCACTGTGTTTGTTGCTCCCTCTGCCCAAAATACACTTCCCAACTCTCCACAGGGCTGGCTCCTTTTCATCCATCCAGAAGTGGGCTTAAATCACACTGTTAGGGACCTTCCCTTGCCACCCTAAACTGCTGCCTCACCCCAGTCTCACCCCTCTTATTCACTTCAGCAGGTACCTGGTACTTCTTAGCCTTCACTGTAAGAACAACATCTGGGTGCAGCTCAACAAGTGCTTGAACGAAAGAATGAAGTAAGCGGCCCAGTGTAAAGAGAATGCCTCATACAAAGTTCAGAGACCCAGGAGATAGAAGCTGGTAAAACTGTTCACAAGAAGCAAGCGTGGGCCAGGCACGGTGGCTCAAGCCTGTAATCCCAGCACTCTGGGAGGCTGAGGCGGGCGGATCACGAAGTCAAAAGATCGAGACCATCCTGGCTAACACAGTGAAATCCCGTCTCTACTAAAAATACAAAAAATTAGCCAGGCGTGGTGGCAGGCACCTGTGGTCCCAGCTACTTGGGAGGCTGAGGCAGGAGAATGACGTGAACCCAGGAGGCGGAGCTTGCCGAGATCGGGCCCCACTGCACTCCAGCCTGGGAGACACAGCAAGACTTCGCTTCAAAAAAAAAAAAAAAAAAAAAGCAAGTGTGAAGAAGGAGGGTGCCCGGTAGGAAATGACTGCCTGCAAACAGAGCTGGCTATGGTGGGGCTCGGCCTCCAACCCTTTGGGGGAACAAGGTGGGAAGTGAATTAATATAGTGGGAACTGGCTGGAGACAGCGATTGAAAAAAACCTGAACCCATAAGCAACTCCTCAAGGTATACAATGACAAGTTTCACAGATCCCCTCTCCTCCTAAATAAAAAAGAATTCCAGGGAAGAAGGCACTTTGTTTTTTTGTTTTGTCTTTGAGACAGTGTCTCCCTACGTTGCCCAGGTTGCAGTGCAGTGGCACAATCACAGCTCACTGCAGCCTCGACCTCCAGAGCTCAATCCTCCCACCTCAGCCTCCCAAGTAGCTGGGACTACAAGCACATGCCACTATACCAGAATAACTTGTATTTTTTGTAGAGACAGAGTCTCACTGTATTGCCCAGGCTGGTCTCAAACTTCTGGGCTCAAGCAATCCACCCACCTTAGCCTCCCAAAGTATTAGGATTACAGGCGTGACCCAGGCCTGCCCCAAGGAGAGACACTTTGAACAGTTCATTTTAAAGCAAGAAACTCAATTAAATAGGAATTTCATTAAATTAACTGAACTCTTACAAACTGGAATATCATCTCTCTGGGATCAGCTGATTTAAAATTTGTTACTTATCTTGAAGTTATGTAAGATCTCAAGGTATCCTGGATCTTCAGAATTCCCTTACTATTTACTCAGTGCCTGGTAGGTTAAACTCATTATCACAAAGTCTAGTACAATGTTGGTAACTAGACAAATATATCCACATCCATGAATTTTTGACCTTACATGGTAACTTTAGAAACTAGCTCTCATTAACAGAAGACATCAAGGTAAGGGAAATGTGACTACAACATACTGAGACAGAAATAGTAGCTCTTACTGGATGCCAGGCACTGTTCTACATGCTTTATACGTATTAAGTCATTTAATCCTCCTGCTAACCTTAAGTGACAGGTACTATAAAGAAACTGAAATACAGATAAGTGACGCAACTGGCCCAGGATTACAGCTAGGAAGTAGCAGAGCTCAATTTCAAAGGCAGACAGCCTGGCTCCAAGCCTGAGTGCCTATCCACCTGGCTCTTCTGAACATTATGTGCCAATGATGCCTGGAGGGGGGTGAGCACCTGTCTAGGGTGACCCTGGGCTGGGCTCTGAAAGACAAATATGGCTCTGATGAACAGGTGGGCACTTTGAAGCCATTCAGGAGAAATGAAACAAACACACGCATGCGTGTGCGCACGTGCACACAAAAAGATATGCTCAACAGACATCATTTAACGCAACTCAGACAAAGTGATGAAGCAGAGGGCTTTCACAAGAATGCAGTAGGCCAGGAGTCAGGACATCACTCCAGGGAAAATCTTTCAAGGCGATATGCTCCACCCAGAACATAATGTATTTAAATACAAATAATATTAAAACAGCCTTACAAGACGTGCTAACACAGGACCAAAGTGTCCCACTGAATGCAGTGCAGAGGTCACCTAGCACAGCATTTGTACTTTTGCCTAAAAAAGTATCACTACATTTCAAGTGAAAAATTACAGGCTGGGTGCAGTGGCTCATGCCTGTAATCCCAACACTTTGGGAGGCTGAGGTGGGAGGATCACTTCAGGACAGGAGTTTGAGACCAGCCTGGGCAACACAGGAGACCCCATCTCTACAAAAAAAACTTTTAAAAATTAAATGGGCATGGTGGTGTAGACCTGTAATGCCAGCTACTCGGGAGACTGAGGTAGAAGGATTGCTTGAGGCCAGGAGTTTGAGGTCGCAGCAAACTATGACTATGCCACTATACTCCAGCCTGGGTGTCAGAGCAAGATCCTGTCTCAAAAAAACGGGAGTTGGGGGAGGAAAAATGATAGTCCATATTTAATTCTATCCTCAGACTGAAGCCTCTCTGTGTAATATTAATAGCTTTAAAAACAGTAACTACAAAGTAGTTAAAGTATCCTTATTGTCATCCTTGTTTGGCAACAGTGTATTAACTGGCTCTTGCAACACTTACAAAAGCACCTGGGGTACAATGCAAGCCTCAGAAGGCTGCAAACCCAGGTGATAAGACATTAAAGATGTTGAAGCTCCTACTGGATACTTTATGAAACAGTTTCTCCCTTTTACTGAAAAGGAAAACTTTATAAGAGATGGTATGCCAAACAACAGCAGGAAGGTAATGTTACATTTTGGCCAGAAGGTAATGTTACATTTTGGCTGGAGTTCTTCCCCAGACAGGAACTATTCGCTTTGAAATTGCTGTCAGATTTCAGATTCTGTAAGATACAATGTCTGTCAAGAGGCTCCTCCCGCAAAGAGGCTCCCAAGAGCCTCCCTCTGCACCCAAGCCCTGCTAAGTGGTGGTTTCCAGGAACTTCTCATCTTATCTATGACCTCTGTATGGAAGAACTCAACAGGAATATATCATGTAAAATCTTCATGATAAATGATTTGCCTGGGGACACTCATACCACCACGATGTGCCCAAGACCGCCAGCCAAGGAAGTCTTCCCAACCAAGTAAGTGCTGACACCTAACCCCAACACACACTCACCTTCTTACCAACTGTGCCAGATTAATGTCCTGCTCCAAATTTGGGCCTTTTCAGAAAACACAAAGCTTCCCACTTTCTATTTGTGAAAAAGTAACCGCGTTGCTTTACATAAACGAAAATCACCTCATTTAATATGTCTTCTGTGTACATGTAAATTAAAACATGTTATCACTAGCAGTAACTTTTAAACTTCTGGATTAATACTTTAATATTTCATCCTTAAAAATTATCTAAAATTTCTTCTTGATTTGCCAACACCTCACTTTAATTTTCATAAGGATTCTGGAGAAAAATATTTTCTACAAAAAAAAAAAAAAAAGGCAAAACAAAACACTTCAAGACATTATCTAGAAGACAAAAGTTTGCTCACATCATACTGTCTCTAGAAAGCACTTTCTAAGGTATCTGTGGCAAGAGGATACAGACATCTTTTGTTTCTTTCTTCCTTTACTGAAATGCTCAAAACTTTCCAACAGTCACTCTCACCATCCCTAGAATTGAGAGTTTCTATAATTGATTCTTTTCCACTTATATTGACAATTTAATCCACACCAATTGGCAGGTTTTAAAATCAGTCAGAATTAAGAATTGTGGAACAATGTAGCTGACAAATCACCATTCTTATTTGCAAAAACTGACAGAACCTGGGGAATTGGAAAGGAAGAGGGTGTAGGTCTGTGTAAAACCCGAAATTCACAGTAACATGAAGAAAGGCAAGAATTCTCCACTTCATTTGGATGGCAGAAAATCAATGGGCTCTTTGCAGAATAAACACACAAGCACGCAAAGACACACACACACAAATATTGATAATATTCAGCCTCAGTAACTCATGATCTCATTCTGAGCCAAAACTCATATAACTATTTGTAGCCTCCAGCATAGAGCAGATAGGGAAAATTTTTCAACAGGGAAAATACTGTCCATTAACCTGAATTATTCTGCAGATTAGGACAAGACCCCATTGTGCAATTCAGTTCAATAGTTTGGCTCAGGATGAGAAGGAAGAGGCAGTGGATTCTTTGAGAGCCTTAAGGGAAGGAGGCCACATGCCATCAGAGAAGCAGGAAAGATAAGCAGATAGATGTGTGTTCTCAGGGCCACCACCCTTTCAGATGCCCCAGCTGAGCGGTGTCCAGTCAAAATACTATACAAAATATACAAAATGAGGCATACATGTCATAGTATGTATGTATGTATGTATGTATGTATGTATGTGGTGAGGGAGTCTCATCTGTTGTCCGGGGAGGAGTGCAATGGCGCAATCTCTGCTCACTGCAACCTCTGTCTCCCGGTTCAAGCGATTCTCCTGCCTCAGCCTCCCCAGTAGCTGGGATTACAGGCGCCTGCCACCACGCCTGGCTAATTTTTGTATTTTTACTACAGACGGGTTTCACCATGTTGGCAAGGCTGGTCTCGAATTCCTCACCTCAGGTAATGCACCCACCTCATCCTCCCAAAGAACTGGGATTACAGACGTGAGTCACCCCACCCGGCCCATACATGTCATTTTAAATATCCAAATAGCCACACTAAAAAAGGGAAAAAGAAAAGCAGTGAGATTAACTTTTGTTTATTTGTTTTGAGACAGTGTCTCGCTCCGTCACCCAGGCTGGAGCGCACTGGCACAATCTCGGCTCACCGAAGCCTCAATCTCCTGGGCTCAAGGGATGCTCCCACCCCAGCCTCCCGAGTAGCAGATTCTCCCACCTTAGCCTCCCGAGTAGCTGACTACAGGCGTGCGCCACCACGCCCGGTTAATTTTTGGTGTTTTTTGTAGAGACAGGGGCCTCACTAAGTTGCGCAGGCTGGTCTTGAACTCCTGCAATCAAACGATCCGCCTGCCTCAGCCTCCCAAAGTTTTGGGATGACAAGCATGAGCCACTGCATCCTGCCAAGATTAATTTTAATGATAAGATTTTCGTTAATCCAATTTGTCCCAAACATGACCATCTCAACATGCATTTAAGTGTAAGAGATTACCAATGACAACCTTTACGTTCTTTCTCATCCTAAGTCTTTAAAATCAGATGTACGTTTCACAGCTGGGACCACAGCTCAAACTGGCCCCATTTCGTGGGCTCCATCGTCCCAAGCGGCCGGGGATCAGTGGCCACCGTACTGGGCACGGCAAGGTCCTTCGTGGTTCAATACAGAACACGGGCAACACCTTTTCATCCCTAGACAGGTGGGGACAGGAAAATACCCAACTCCTAGCACATCCACCCAGTCCCCACGCAGGCGCGACCTCGGAGGCCCCGGCCGGGCCTCAGGCGGCCCCACCCCTGCGCTGCCCAGGCCTGACCGGAAGCCCCGCTAATGGGAACTGACAGGTCCCGGTCCCGGTCCTCCCGGGCGGCGCCCCCGCCTCCGCGGACCCCAGGGCCTCTCCCCGCCCGGCCCAGGGCTGCACCCCGCGCGAAAAAATAAAAAAATCAGAGGGGGTAAAAAAGAGGGATGAGCCCCAAATTAATGCGCCAAGCTCTCCACCGGCATCCTTCCCGCCCCCAAGCCCAAGACGCTGACTCGGGGTCCCCGCGATCACCAGAGGAGGCAGAAATAACGAAAAGAAAAGGATTTTTTAGTGAAATCACCAAAAGAGACATTTTGCCGAGGAATGGCAGGCAGAAGTGGGTCACGTTATTCTCGGTGGGGGAAGGGGACGGCGCGCCCACCCGGCCCTCCGCGCGCAGGGCCCCGGCCCCGCTCCTCTCAGGGTCCTCTCGGGTCCGCGGGCCGCGGACCCCGCTGCCCCTCCCCCGCCCCGCCCGCCCGCCCGCCGTCCGTTAACGGCCGCGCGCGGGCACGAGACGGCGGCGCGCGCGCGGGGGCGCGGGCGCGCGCTTCCTTCACCCCAGCGGCGCCCCCCTACCCCTACCTGTGGGGACGACGCGCCGGCCGGCGGCGGAAGGCAGGCGGAGGCGGGCGGCAGCGGGCGGGCGGCGGTGGCGGCGGCGGCGAGGCCCGGGTGCGCGCTCGCAGCTCTCCCTCTGTTAGCGGCGGCTGCGGCGGCTCGGCGGCGCCCGCGGCGGCGCCCCCTGGCGGCGGGAGGCCGCACTTGCCGCCCGAGAGACGCCGCCATTGGCTGCGCCGGAGCTACGGGCTGGGGGCGGTGGCGCCACGTCTGACTGGGGGCAGGGACCTGGGCGCGCCGTTCAATCCGGAGCCCCGGTGTCGAAGCGCGGCCCACCGGGGGAGCCAATGGGAAGGCCACGTTGCGCACTGGACGCGCTCGGACTTAAGACGGATTAACCAGCACCTGGGTGTTCTGGGGCCTCGCCCGGGCCGCGGCCTGATCAGAAGCGCGAGGAGGTAGAACAGCGTCCAGCGGGGAGAGGAGCTGAGTCGGCATCGGGAAGCCCACCCTGGAGCCTGAGTAGCTTGGCGAGTCCTCATCCGGGGCGCCGTTCTGTGCGAAGAGTCACGCTGCATCCTCACAACAACCGTGGTTGTCCTCATCCCTACAGATGAGGAACGGAGGCGCGGAGCCCCGCGGCAGCCGGGGATCCAAAGACAGCCTCCCAGTTCCATCTGCCGGCTCTTGGAAGGCCTGGATCCCTGTCCTTCAGGGCCCAGCGCAAATGCCGCCTCTTCCACATGCATTTTACGGCCAGGTGCCCCGCTGCGGGCACGGCTTCTTGTAAAACGCTCAGCTCGGCAGTGGGCAAGGCAGGATCCCTGCCCCATGGGATGGAGGGCGGAAATCTGGGCGGACAGGCGCCCAAATAAGACCATTTTGGACGGTGAAGACCAAAGAAATTGAAGCAGGAGGGTGTGACAGGAGGTTTTGGGAAAGCCCCTGAGGAGGTGACAGCCGTGCAGCCATGGGGCAGTGTGCCTCAGGTAGAGGAGAAATGAATGCAAAAGCCTTGACGCTGGAGCTCGGTGTCTGGATAACAGGAAAGCCTGCATGGCTGATGTGTGCCAGAGGGAGAAAGATATGTGACACAGAGGGCCCGCCCTGTGGAATTTGGAGTTTTGTGTGGATGGGGGTCATTGAGTCTGAACTGGGAGTTCCAAAATCTCATTTATATTTTAGAAAGTGCTCTCCAGCTACTGTGCAGAGATTGGGCTGTAGGAGGGACAAGAGGGGAAGTGGGGACACTAGCTACAGTAGCTCTTCCACGGGTCTGGGTGAGGTAGATTTACAAACCAGAGTATTAGTTCAGGCTGCCATGATAGAATACCCTAGACCAGGCAGCTTAGACAACAGGAATTTATTTTCTCACAATTTTAGAGGCTACAAGCCTAAGGGCTGGTTTCTGGTGAGGCCTCTCTCCCTGGCTTGCAAACAGCTGCCTTCTCACTGTGTCCTCGTATGACCTTTCTCTCTGAGCAGGAATCCCTGGTGTGTCCTCCTTTTTCTTACGGGAACAACAGTTTTACTAGATTAGGGCCCCACCCTATGACTTCATTTAACCCCATTGACTGCCTAAAAGGCCCTATTCAAATAGTCATGTTAGGCCAGGCGCGGTGGCTTACGCCTGTAACTCTAGCACTTTGGGAAGCCAAGGCAGATAAATTGCCTGAGCTCAGGAGTTGGAGACCAGCCTGGGCAACAGAATGAAACCCCGTCTCTACTAAAATACAAAAAATTAGCCAGGCATGGCGGTGTGCACCTGTAATCCCAGCTACTCAGGAGGCTGAGTGAGAAGAATTGCTTGAACTTGGGAGGTGGAAGTTGCAATGAGCTGAGATCGCGCCATTACACTCCAGCCTGGGGGAGAGAAAGATTCTGTCTTAAAAAAAAAAAAAAAATTAGGGACCCTCTGACTTCATTTAACCGTAATGACTTCCTAAAAGGCCCTATTCAAATAGTCATGTTAGTGTTAGAGCTTCAACATATGGACTGCGGGGTGGGGATGTGGGGAGCGGGGAGCGTTTCAGTCCGTAACACCAGGTAAGTGCTGCAACAACTATTGGAGAGCTGATGGGCTATGGTTTTAGGGAAGCTCCTCTAAGAAAGGGGTGGATTACGCTGGGCGCAGTGGCTCACATCTGTAATCCCAGCACTTTGGGAGGCCGAGGCAGGGAGATCACGAGGTTAGAAGTTCAAGACTAGCGTGGCCAACATGGTGAAACCCTGTCTGTACTAAAAATACAAAAATTAGCTAGGCATGGTGGCAGGTGCCTGTAATCCCAGCTACTGGGGAGGCTGAGGCAGGAGAATCGCTTGAACCTGGGAGGTGGAGGTTGTAGTGAGCTGAGATCGCACCACTGTACTCCAGCCTGGGTGACACAGCGAGACTCCATTTCAGAACAAAATAAGAAAAAGAAAGGAGTGGATTATTCTCGTGACCAGAGGCTGCTCATCATTCAGGCCTCAGCTCCAACAGCCTCTTCTTGGAGAGGCCTTCACTGACAGCCCATCTAAAAGTTGCTCACTAACACAGCCCCCTATCTTATTTTCCAAGCAGTCATCATGATCTGAAATGACCTCATCTAGTCCTGTTGCCAGAAGGCTCAGGAGATCTCTGGATACTGATGAGACCCCAGCCCCAGCCAGTTTCCAGGTTCTTGGCACCATGGAGAGAAAGAATTCAAGAATGAGTTGAATGACGCAAAGGGCAAGAAGGGTTTTTTGGTTTTTGTCGTTTTTGATTTTTTGAGATAGGATCTCCGTCACCCAGGCTGGAGTACAGAGGCGCAATCATGGCTCATTGCAGTCTTGATCTCCCAGGCTCAGGTGATTCCCTCACCTTAGCCTCATGAGTAGCTTGGACTACAGGCATGCACCACCACACTGACTAATTTTTTTTTTTTTTTTTTTTTTTTTTTTTGTAGAGACAGAGTTTTGCCATGTTGCCCAGGCTGGTCCCAAACTTCTGGGCTCAAGCAGTCCTCCCACCGTGACCTCCCAAAGTGCTGGAATTACAGATGTAAGACACTGTACCCAGCTGCAAGAAGCTTTATTGCGAAGTGAACATACACATTTAAGAGAGAAGTGCAGGCGTGCCAGTGAGAATGAGTCTCGAACAATGGAGTTTGGGTTTCTAATTTTATGGGTGTTTCTTTTAGTTACAGGATGGAATTATCATTAGGCATTCTGGAAAAGGAGGGGATTTCAGGGACCTCCACCTTAATTACTGCCCCCTTTCTCCCTTATTTGGGTTTGCTGGAAGAAGCATGGACATGTCACCCTGACCAGAGTTTTGGCCATCTTCTCTCCCTTGGGTATTTTGTTACCCTGTGGTTTCTTTGCCTAGTTCCTGTTTTAGCTGTTGTTTGGGTTTTTCCATCCTCCTGTGACCACCCAGTGCTGTTCCTGTCTCAGGCATTTGGGTGCGTGTTTGTGGTCTGCCTGCAACCCTACAGGAGAGCAGAGACCCTGCTGCTTTTTTTTGGTTTTTTATTTTTTTGCTTTTTGAGACAGAGTTTTGCTCTTGTTGCCCAGGCTGGAGTGCAATGATGCAATCTTGGCTCACTGCAACCTCCGCCTCCCGGGTTCAAGCGATTCTCCTGCCTCAGCCTCCCAAATAGCTTAGATTACAGGTGTGCGCCACCACGCCTGGCTGATTTTTGTATTTTTAGTATAGACGGGGTTTCTCTGTGTTGGTCAGGCTGGTCTTACCTGACCTCAGGTGATCCACCCACCTCAGCCTCCCAAAGTATTGGGATTACAGGCATGAGTCACCACACCTGGCCCAACTGGTTTCTTTTGTCCTATATTCTCAGCCTCTCGATAGTAGGTAGCACCCCTTAAATACTTCTGGAGTGGGCCCGGCGCGGTGGCTTACGCCTGTAATCCCAGCACTTTGGGAAGCCTAGGCGGGCAGATCACAAGGTCAGGAGTTCAAGACCAGCCTGACCAACATGGTGAAACCCCGTCTCTACTAAAAATACAAAAATTAGTCAGGCGTGCGCGCCTGTAATCCTAGCCACTCAGGAGGCTGAGGCAGGAGAATCGCTTGAACCCGGGAGGTGGAGGTTGCAGTGAGCCAAGATCATGCCATTGCACGCCAGCCTGGGTGACAGAGCGAGACTCTGTCTCAAAAAAATAAAATTAAAATTCTGGAGTGTATGTCTCAAGCAAGCCTGAGGCTAAGATCTGATTAGAAGCGTGAGTAAGAGATATCCTAATGCAGTGGTGCACGTAGAAAAGAAAAAAGCCTGACGCGGTGGCTCACGCCTGTAATCCCAGCACTTTGGGAGGCCGAGGTGGGCAGATCACTTGAGGCCAGGAGTTCAAGACCTGCCTGGCCAACATGGCGGACCCATGTCTGTACCAAAAATACAAAAATTAGCCAGGCGTTGTGGCATGTGCCTGTTATCCCAACTACTTGGAAGGCTGAGGCACGCATGCCACTGCACTCCGGCCTGGGCGACAGACTGAGACTCCATCTCGAAAAAAAAGCTCTTGTGATTGCATTGGGTCCACCTGGATAACCCAAGATGGTCTCTTCATCTCGAGATTGTAATTTAATCACAACAGCAGACTCCCTTTTGCTAGGTAACAGGTTACTGGGGTTAGCATGTGGACATCTTTGGGGAACCGTAAGTCTGCATATCACAGAGCAAAGTAAAGGACATCTGTGTATGGGTGGGCCTGCTTCCTGGGATCCCCATCTCCAGCCCTTGTTGAGGTGATGACACTCTCTGTTCCCCCACCCCTGGTAGCACGGGCACTATTGCGCTAAGGAAAACAGATGAAGTCATTCCTGAGGCTTCCACTCTAGTAAGAGAAATTTTCAGTTTCTTCATTTGGATATTGCACTGACAGGTACACTCTCTAAGGATCTATTATGTGCCCCATGCCTTGTGCAAGGCACCTAAGGGTACACAGTTGGATAAGACAGGATTCCTGCCCTCAACCAACCTACAGTCAGGTTGAGGAGACAGGCTCTGTGCATCAGTGATTCCAGGGGTGGCCAGGGTAGGCAGAGGAGTCTGTGGAGCCACCTAGGAGTGACCTCTTCATTCTCTCCAGAAATGTTTACAGAGCACTTACTCTGTGCCAGATACTATTCTAAATTCGTGGGATGTGTCAGTACAGAACAAAGATCACTATCCTCATGAGGTTTACATTCCAGGAGACAGTGAAACAGACAACAAACAATGTAAGTAAATCATAGAGTATGTTAGAGGATGCTAGGTATTATGTTTAAAGAAAAAGCGGTGGTGGGCAGAAGCCGAGCACAGTGGCTCTACCTGTCATCCCAGCACTTTGGGAGACTGAGGCAGAAGTTCGAAACTACTTTGGGCGCCATGAGGAGACGTCTCTACAAACAAAAAAGGTGGGGGGAAGGTGGAGATGTAGAAGCAACAGTACTTAAAGACACTGATATAGATGCCAGATTGAGAAGTAGACAGGGTGGTTGTCAGTGAATGCTATGAAGATATCATAAAGGAGATGGTGACAGGCTATTCTGGGCACACTGCTTGTGAGGTAGCCCTGCCCTGCAAGGAGCAGGGTTTTGTTTTGTTTTGTTTTGTTTTTGGAAAATTTAATTTTGGCCAGGCATGTTGGCTCATACCTATAATCCCAGCACTTTAGGAGGTTGAGGTAGGCAGATCACCTGAGGTCAGGAGTTTGAGAACAGCCTGGCCAACATGGCAAACCCTCGTCTCTACTAAAAATACAAAAATTAGCCGGGCGTGGTGGCACACACCTGTAATCCCAGCTACACAGGAGGATGAGGCAGGAGAATCGCTTGAACTCGGAAGGCGGAGGTTGCAGTGAGCTGAGGTTGTGCCACTGTACTCCAGCCTGGGCGACAGAGTGAGACTCTATCTCAAATAATAATGTTTCAATTAATTGAAGGAGATGGTGGGAAAACCAAGTCATACAAAAGGCGTTGCAGAGTCATTCCTGTAGGGGTCCAGTAGGAGCCTGCCCAGGGGTCACCGGAACTGGGTAGACTCATGAACACCCTGCCCACTCTAGCTGAGGGTAACAATTGCTTCCCAGCCCTCTCTGTTCTTGCCGTGTGGTCTACAAATGCAGCTTTGCCAGAAACTCCAGGCGTATTTCAAGATTAGCTAGAAATTGGGATTTTATTACAACAAATCACCCTATTTTGAAAAGCGAATTAAGTAGAGAAAAGAAACACTATATAATACAAATAAGCCATGTCCGTAGGCAGCATTGAGCCCGTGGGCCACCCACTTGCAACATCTGTCTTAAAAACTAAATAAGATATAGATACATCTGGCCGGGCGTGGTGGCTCAAGCCTGTAATCCCAGCACTTTGGGAGGTTGAGACGGGTGGATCATGAGGTCAGGAGATCGAGACCATCCTGGCTAACACGGTAAAACCCCGTCTCTACTAAAAGAAAATACAAAAAACTAGCCGGACGAGGTGGCGGGCACCTGTAGTCCTAGCCACTTGGGAGGCTGAGGCAGGAGAATGGCGTGAACCCAGGAGGCGGAGCTTGCAGTGAGCCCAGATCGCGCCACTGCACTCCAGCCTGGGCGACAGAGCGAGACTCCATCTCAAAAAAAAAAAAAAAAAGATATAGATAGATCTTAGGACAGCCCTTCTAGATTCATTAATGGGAGTTATGATGTAGTCACCAGATACTGTAGTGAATGCCATAGAAAATACAGATGGGGCTAGGTGGGGTGGCTCACACCTGTAATCCCAGTGCTTTGGGAGGCCGAGGCAGGTGAATCACTTGAGGTCAGAGGTTCGAGACCAGTGTGGGAAACATGGTGAAACGCCGTCTCTACCAAAAATACAAAAATTAGCCAGACGTGGTAGTGGGCACCTGTAATTCCAACTACTTAGGAGGCTGAGGTGAGAGAATTGTTTGAACCCAGGAGGCACAGGTTGCAATGCACTGAGATCTACCCACTGTATTCCAGCCTGGGTGACACAGCAAGACTTTGTCTCAAAAAAAAAAAAATATATATATATATATGTATATATATATATTTGTGTGTGTATATACATATATATACACACACAAATATATTTGTGTATATATATAATATATATTTTTGTGTATATATGTTTTTGGTGGGAGGGGGCAAAAAAAATGGAAGACAAAGTTATGACCGGACACCTGATCTTTTTTTCTTTTTTTCTTCTCTCTTTTTCTTTTTCTTTTTTTTTTTAAGACAGGGCCTCTCTGTGTTACCCAGGCTGGAGTGCAGTGGCACAACCACAGCTCACTGCAGCCTCAATCTCCTGGGCTTGAGCAATCCTCCCACCTCAGCCTCCCAAGTGCCACAGCCTTTTTAGTTAAAAAAAGAAAGAAAAAGAAAAGAAAGAAAAAGAAAGGAAACAAGGGCTGTTCTTTCCTATGCTTTTGGCTTTTCTGAAGTGTATTAGTTTGCAATTTCAGCCTTCTTGCTCGCCTTGAATCCTCCACCCCTCTGCATGTTGTACCTGTTCTCAGCTGTATTAGGAGTCAGTATATAGGATTAGTTCAGGATGCCTTGGTTTTCCTTTCAGCTAGGCACCAAATCAAGTGTCTCAGTAAAATAACCCATCTCCTAGCACCCATCCAAAAAGTTGGGAGTTACTTCTCCTTGGCCCATGAGGTCTCCGAATACCGGCTTGTACATCTAAGCAGCAATAGCAGTAGTAGTTCGGCTTTCTGTACAAAGTTATCTGAGATTCTCAGCAGGAGCTGGCGTGCACACATAATAAAAGTATCTGCTTTTTAAAAATATATTCACTGGCCGGGCGCAGTGTCTCACGCCTATAATCCCAGCCATTTAGGAGGCCAAGGTGGGCGGATCACTTAAGGTCAGGTGTTCAAGACCAGTCTGGCGAACATGGTGAAACCCCATCTCTACTAAAAATACAAAAATAGTTGGGCATGGTGATGGATGCCTGTAGTCCCAGCTACTTGGAGGCTGAGGCAGGAGAATTGCTTGAACCCAGAAGGCAGAGGTTTCAGTGAGTCAAGATTGTGCCACTGCACTCCAGCCTGAGCGACAGAGCAAGACTACATCTCAAAAAAGAAAAAAAATATAGATAGATAGATAGATACACACACACGCGCGCGCACACACACACACACACACACACAAAACTTAAGTTCCCCCCGAAGGAAAAAGGTACTTTGTATTGTGATAAATCTATTGACTCATTTAAGCTTTCCCAAATAAATACAAGGTGAACTTTAAGATGCTACGAGTAGGTAGCGCAACTGTGGAAGCTTTGGAGTCTGGGAAGCATGGAGGCAAGTCCTCCTTATCCATCTGGGTGGCCCTAAGCAAGTATCTTTGAGAGCCTTAAGTTCATCTTTAAATGTGCATAACGATCCTCCTGGCACAGTGATGATTAAATAACATATATAAACCACCTGGCACGGAGACTGTTCAATAAACAGCAGATCCTTTTTTTTTTTACTCACCTAGAGTTCAGTGGCAAGATCACAGCTCACTGTAACCTCAGCCTCCCAGAGCTCAAGGAGTCCTCCCACCTCAGCCTTCTGAGTAGCTGGGACTACAGGGATGCACACCACCACACCTGGCAAATTTTTGTATTTTTTGGTAGAGACAGGGTTTTACCATGTTGCCCAGGCTGGTCTCAAACTCCTGGGCTTAAGCAATCTGCCTACCTCGACCTCCCGAAGTGCTGGGATTACAGGTGTGAGCCACCATGCCCAGCACAGCAGTTATTATACTTTCCATGATGGAGTAATCTTTCCAGCAGTAATCTTTGGGGTGGGAAGGGATACTTGCACATGCACACACCCCATCCCCAGAGATTGTGAAGCATGCTCCCCCGTCTACCCTGGGAGTGACTGCCTTGGAAAAAACTGTTCCTGAGGGGCAGGATGGAGGGTCACAAATCCCTCAGGTGCACGGAGGTGGAAAAATGGTCAAGAGTCTCTGCCTTAAAAATGGAGCTTAGGAGATAAAACCCACCATCTAGGGGCCACCATGTTACCTACCATGTTACCTACTGAAATGAGCTGACCACAGGACCAACCTCAAATAAGAACAGATAACAAAAATGACCTGTTTGCAAATATTACAGACCTGTACGAGAAAAGAAGTACCTTCCGATTTCTAGCACTCAAAATATGAAAGAAACATTTAGGAACACATTTAGAGAAGAAACATTTAATACTCAAAATGTGCTCCATGTTTGCCAAATTGCCCCAGGATACTCTGACCACATGCATTGAGTGTTGTCAGTACTCCTGGAAATCTGTGATAGAATCTTAATGTGCACCATGCAAAGTTTAATATCACATTTCTGTTGAATAATCACTGTGAGGCTGGGTGCATTGGCTCATGCCTGTAATCCCAACACTTTGGGAGGCTGAGGCAGGCGTATCACCTGAGGTCAAGAGTTCAAGACCAGCCTGACCAACATGGTGAAAACCTGTCTCTACTGGCTAAAAAAATACAAATTTAGCCAGGCGTGGTGGCACATGCCTGTAATCCCAGCTACTTGGGAGGCTGAGACAGGAGAATCACTTGAACTCAGGAGGCAGAGGTCACAGTGAGCCAAGATCACGCCTTTGTACTTCAGCCTGGGCAACAAGAGCAAAACTATGTCTCAAAAAAAAAAAAAATTAAATTAAAAAAAAAAAAGCATGCTCTTTGAGGATTCCCCAAGATGTGGATTTGGGAAATGAAGCATAGAAGAGAAAGGAGCAAAAACACAGATTAAGGGAACCTGATATGCTGGGATACAGGGTCCAGGACCTTTGTCATTCAATATGTGAAAATGTCAGGATATGCAAGTGAGAAATAACTTAAAACCTTAAAATCAGAAGATCACTCCCCACAGACACCGCAGATTAGAAGATAAGAATCACCTCAAAGGAAGCTGCTGTCGAGCCCCTTTAATTCAACCAACCAACAATATTGTGCAACTGCTTTTTTTAATTCATTAAATTTTTTTTTTTTTTGAGGCGGAGTCTTGCTCTGTCGCCCAGGCTGGAGTGCAGGGGCGCGATCTTGGCTCACTGCAAGCTCCACCTCCCGGGTTCACGCCATTCTCCTGCCTCAGTGTCCTGAGTAGCTGGGACTACAGGCGCCCACCACCACTCCTGGCTAGTTTTTTGTATTTTTTAGTAGAGACGGGGTTTCACCATGTTAGCCAGGATGGTCTTGGTCTCCTGACCTCGTGATCCTCTCATCTCGGCCTCCAAAAGTGCTGGGATTACAGGCTTGAGCCACCGCGCCCGGCCTAATTTTTGTATTTTTAGTAGAGATGAGGTAACTTCCCTTCAGCCATGGCAGGAAACATCCTCTTCATTTACACGGGGTGTATGCCAAGTAAATAACTTTGTAACTTCACTTATCCTCTTCATTTACATAAGGTATACCCCAAATAACCAACGGGAAACCTCTGAAGGATATTTAAACCCCAGAAAATTCTGTAACCAGTGTTTTTGAGTCACTTCCTCTAACTTGCTCCCTACTCTGTGCAGTACTACTTACATTTCAATAAATCTGTGCTTTTCTTTCATTGCTTTGCGCATTTCGTCCAATTCTTTGTTCAAACGTCAAGAACCTGGACACCCTCCACTGGTGACAGTGTGACACAGTTCTGGCCAATGAGTCAGGTCCAGGTTTTATGGAAATGTTTGTAAGAGCAAGGCTTTGTGTAAGTTGCTGAGAAAATACCACCTAAGCCTGGAACTGCTGGCAGTTACATTGCCCCAAGGGGTGGGTCTGCCTGAGAATGGGAAGCAGAACTGACAGAAGGAGAGTGCGTGCCTGAGTTTCTGATGATACTGACACAAACCTTACCTGGACAATTAAGTTCTGTGAGCTCATAAATTTCCTTTCTTCCCCTTAGCCTTTTTATTTTATTTTTTATTTTTTATTTTTTTGAGATAGAGTCTCACGCTGTTGCCGAGGCTGGAGTGCAGTGGCACGATCTGTGCTCATTGCAAGCTCCGCCTCCTGTGTTCACGCCATTCTCCTGCCTCAGCCTCCTGAGTAGCTGGGACTACAGGTGCCCGCCACCTCGCCTGGCTAGTTTTTTGTATTTTTTTAAGTAGAGATGGAGTTTCACCGTGTTAGCCAGGATGGTCTTGATCTCCTGACCTTGTGATCCGCCCGCCTCGACCTCCCAAAGTGCTGGGATTACAGGCGTGAACCACCGCACCCGGCCCCCTTAGCCTTTTAAAATTAGGGTTCACTACATAACAATCTCTTACAACTAACAAATTCTTTTTTTCTGTTTGTTTTGAGACGGAGTCTTGCTCTGTTGCCCAGGCTGGAGTACAGTGGTACCATCTCAGCTCACCGCAACCTCTGCTTTCTGGGTTCGATTGATTCTCCTGCCTCAGCCTCCCTGGTAGCTGGGATTACAGGTGCCTGCCACCATGCTCAGCTAATTTTTTGTATTTTTAGTAGAGACAGTGTTTCACCATGTTGGGTGGGCTGGTCTCCAACTCCTGACCTCAGGTGACCCACTTGCCTTGGCTTCCCAAACTGCTGGGATTACCGGCGTGAGCCACCACACCCAGCCAAAAAATTCTTGACATATACACTCATAAATCCTTGAAAGAAAATACCAGTGAAGTGCTGAAAGGGAACTGGCACCCAAAGGGTATTTGAATCACTAAGACTTGGGCAAGATTTGAGTGGTTAGATTTGATCTATAATATTCTAGTTTGAATCTGGTTAGAGCAACTTTATTGCTAGATTTTGATACCCTCCAGCAAAAAAGGTGCCAAACCATTGTCATACATTTTGTGGATAAATTAGCATATTTTATTATTATCTTTTTTTGAGACAGTCTTGCTCTGTTGCCCAAGCTGGGATGCAGTGGCACGATCTCGGCTCACTGCAACCTCTGCCTCCCGGGTTTAAGCGATTCTCCTGTCTCAGCCTCCTCAGTAGCTGGAATTACAGGCACACACCACCACACCTGGCTAATTTTTGTATTTTTAGTAGAGACGGGGTTTCACCATCTTGGCCAGGTTGGTCTTGAACTCCTGACCTGGTGATCCATCCACCTCAGCCTCCCAAAGTGCTGGGATTACAGGCATGAGCCACCGTGCCTGGTGCTAAGTACATTTTATGACAGCTTTGCAGAAGGGAAAGTGGCTTTGGATGTGTTCTTGGAAATATGTGTGTGGTTACTGAACTGGGGACTTATGCATTTTTTTATGTTTATGGTTTCTGTGAATTTCCTAATATGTCTTGGCTCCCTGCCAAATGATATAAAAATCTGAGTAAAATGTATGATCCTTGAACATGTTTTTAAAAAAAAAAAAAAAAAAAAAAGCAGTTGCTGGCTGGGTGGGGTGGCTCATGCCTGTAATCCCAGTACTTTGGGAGGCCGAGGCGGGCAGATCACAAGGTCAGGAGATCGAGACCATCCTGGCTAACACAGTGAAACCCCATCTCTACTAAAAATACAAAAGATTAGCCGGACACGGTGGCAGGTGCCTGTAGTCCCAGCTACTGGGGAGGCTGAGGCAGGAGAACGGCGTGACCTGGGAGGCAGAGCTTGCAGTGAGCTGAGATCACACCACTGCACTCCAGTCTGGGCAACAGAGCGAGACTCCATCTCAAAAACAACAACAAAACCCTATACCTTTTCTTATGGTTTCTGTATTTGCACCTATAAAAGAATAAGATAAATAAGGCACGGTGGCTCATGCTTATAATCCCATCTCTTTAGGAGGCCGAGGCGGGTAGACTGCTTGAGGACAGGAGTTCAAGACCAGCCTGACCAACATGGTGAAACTCTGTCTCTGCTAAAAATACAAAAATTAGCTGGGTATGGTGGCAGACACCTGTAATCCCAGCTACTCGGGAGGATGAGGCAGGAGAATCACTTGAACCCAGGGGACAGAGTTTGCATCTTGCCACTGCGCTCCAGCATGGGCAACAGAGCAAGACTCCGTTTAAAAAAAAAAAAAAAAATACGATATTGGGATTTTACAGTGCTTCCAATCAGAAAAACAGCAATAGTTAAATACGGTAGTTTTAAAATAGCCACATCCAGCCAGTCGTGACGGTGCCTCATACCTGTAATCCCAGCACTTTGGGAGACCGAGATGGGTGGATCACCTGAGGTCAGGAGTTTGAGACCAGCTTGGCCAACATGGTGAAACCCCGTCTCTACCAAAAATAAAAAAATCAGTCCGGCGTCGCGGCATGTGCCAGTAATCCCAGCTACTGGGGGGCTGAGGCCGGAGGATCACTTGAACCTGGGAGACGGAGGTTGCAGTGAGCCGAGATCGTGCCATTGCACTCCAGCCTGGGCAACAGAGTGAGACTGTCTCAAAAAAAAAGTCACGTCCTTTCTTCACCAAAACAATTCTTTTCTTGGGGGTGGCAGACAGGGTGGGTGGGTTGTGAGTTTTAGAGGGCTATGATAGACCACTGGTGACACCTTGTGGCTAGTTCTTACCATTACAACCACATTTTGGGTTCCCTTTCAAATGTAAAATTAGAAAAATCAACATTGGGTGTTGTTTCATTTACATAATTTTGTGAAACTAAAATGTGTTTAACTTTTCATTTTGACATGATTATAGATTCATCAGAGGGTCCCAAGAAATGTATAGGGAAGTTCCATAGACCCTTCTCAGCCTCCCCCAGTGTTAACTATTAAATACCAAAACCAAGAAAGGGACATTGGTTCAATCTATAGATCTAATGCAGTTTTCACAGTTACACCTGCTCTCCTTTGTGACAAAACACTTTGACATATCAAGGAAAACGCATCAGGCCAACAAGAATCTCTTTCTTTGGTGGTGAAATAATATTAAATTCAATGACCAACTAGAAATTTTACCTTAGTTTTCTGATAAAGTAAAATGAATCTCAGCATTCTACAACTTAGTTTTGTTGAAACAAATCTTGTTTCAGGCTGGAGTGGGGCCATCTTGGCTCACTGCAGCCTCAACCTCCCAGCTCACGGCTCGAGTGATCCTCCCACCTCAGCATCCCGGGTGGCTGGAACTACAGGCACACAACGCAACACCCAATTTTTTTTTTTTTTTTTTTTTTTTTTTTGAGACAGGGTCTCACTTTGTCACCCAGGCTGGAGTCTAGAGTACAGTGGCATGACCATGACTCACTACTGTCCCCACCTCCCAGGTTCAAGCAGTTCTCTTGCTTCAGCCTCCTGAGCAGCTGGGACTACAGGCACACCAAACCTAATATTAGGTTTTTTTGTGTGTGTATTTTTAGTAGAGACAGGGTTTTGCCATGTTGACCAGACTGGTCTCAAACCCCTGACTTCAGGAGATCCACCGGCCTTGGCCTCCCAAAGTGCTGGGATTACAAGCATGAGCCACCACACCCAGCCCCCAACTAATTTCTTGTACTTTTTTTTTTGTAGAGATGGGATTTTTGCCATGTTGGCCAGGCAGGTCTTGAACTCCTGACCTCAAGTGACCTAGCCGCCTTGGCCTCCCAAAATGCTGGGATTACCAGTGGGAGAGACCACATATGACCTCTAGCTTTTTGTGTATGTGTGAGACAGAGTTTCACTCTTATCGCCCAGGCTGGAGCGCAATGGTGCGATCTCTGCTCACCACAACCTCCGCCTCCTGGGTTCAAGCGATTCTCCTGCCTCAGCCTCCCTAGTAGCTGGGATTACAGGTGTCTGCCATCACGCTCGGCTAATTTTTCATATGTTTAGTAGAAAGAGGGTTTCACCCTGTTGGTCAGGCTGGTCTTGAACTCCTGACCTCAGGTCATCCACCCACCTCAGGCTCCCAAAGTGCTGGCATTACAGGTGTGAGCCACCACGCCTGGCCTACCTTTCTTCTTTTGCTCAGGATTGCTTTGGATATGTGGACTCATATTGGTTCCATATGAATTTTAGGATTTTTTTTTCTGTCTCTGTGAAAATGTCATTGGTATTTTGATAGGGAGTGAAATGAATCTGTAGATGACTTTGGATAGCATGGTCACCGAGGGAAAAAACACCGATTGTTTTTTCTCTGCTCTAACCACGACAGCAATGAACACAGACGACTTCTGTGACCAAAGGTGTGGGGATTTCTCCCCACACACCAAGCAATAAATCAGTGCTACATCAGACATCTGCTGGGCATCCTCCAATTTTTTTTTTTTTTTTTTGACATAGTCTCTGTCGCCCAGGCTGGAGTGCAGTGGTGCAATCTTGGCTCACTGCAACTTCCGCCTCCCGGGTTCAAGTGATTCTCCTGCCTCAGCCTCCTGAATAGCTGGGAATACAGGTGCCTGCCACCATGCCTGGGTACTTTTTGTATTTTTAGTAGAGACAGGGTTTCATCATGTTGTCCAGGCTGGTCTTGAACTCCTGACCTCAGTTGATCCACTCTTCTTGGCCTCCAAAAGTTCTGGGATTACAGGCATGAGCGACTGCACCCGGCATTTTTTTCCCCCCCTTTTAAACAAGGTCTAGCTCTGTTGCCCAGGCTGGAGTGGAGTAGCACAATCTCAACCTCTGAGGCTCAATCAATCCTCCCACCTCAGCTTTCCAAGTAGCTGGACCACAGGCAAGTGCCATCGTGCCTGGCTTTTTTTTCTGAGACACAGTCTTGCTCTGTCACTCAGACTGGAGTGCAATGACGAGGTCTAGGCTCACGGCAGCCTCTGCCTCCCGGGTTCAAGCGATTCTCTTGCCTCTGTCTCCCGAGTAGCCGGGACTACAGGGACACACTGCCATGCTTGGATAATTTCTGTATTTTTAGTAGAGACAGGGTTTCACCATATTGGCCAGGCTGGTCTCAAACTCCTGACCTCAGGTGATCCACCCATCTCGGCCTCCTAAAGTGCTAGATTGCAGGTGTGAGCCACCGCACCAGGCCTGTTTTTCTATTTTTTATAGAGACAGGCTTTTGCCATGTTAACCAGGTTAGTCTCGAACTCCTGAACTTAAGCAATCCACCTGCCTTGGCCTCCGAACGTGCTGGCATTACAGGCATGAGGCACCATGCCCAGCCTCAATTCTGACAGTGTCTACCTTGATATAGCATCAGGCCCCACAGACTGAGGGCTCATTCCCACGAAACAGCCCTCTCCCTTCCCACCAGTCACAAATCTGAGCCTCCAGAACTTCTGATTTGTTTCAACTTGGGCTTCCCACAACCCTCTCTTTGGGTTCATTTAATTTGCTAATGCAGCTTACAGCATCCAGGGAAACACATTTACTGGTTTATTATAAAGGATGTTACCGGGCAAGGGATGATGGCTCATGCCTGTAATCCCAGCACTTTGGGAGGCAAAGGAAGGCAGATTACTTGAGGTCAGGAGTTTGAGACCAGCCTGGCCAACAAGGCAAAACCTTGTCTCTACTAAAAATCCAAACATTAGTCGGGTGTGGTGGCTCACGCCTGCAATCCCAGCTACTCAGGAGGCTGAGGAAGGAGAATCCCTTGAACCCAAGAGGCGGGAACCTGCAGTAAGCTGAGATTTCACCACTGCACTCTAGCCTGGTCTACAGAGTGACATTCTGTCTCAAAAAAAAAAAAAAAAAAAAAAAAGATAAGGATGTTACTGGCTCACACTTTGGGGAGGCCAAGGCATGTGGATCACTTGAGGTCAGGAGTTCAAGACCAGCCTGGCCAACATGGTGAAAACCCTTCTCTACTAAAAATCCAAAAAGTAGCCGGGCATGGTGGTAGGCACCTGTAATCCCAGCACTTTGGGAGGCTGAGGTGGGCAGATCACTTGAGATCAGGAGTTCGAGACCAGCCTGGCTAACATGGAGAAATTCTGTCTCTATTAAAAAATACAAAAATTAACCAGGCATGATGGCAAAGGAATCCCAGCTACTTGGGAGGTTAAGTCAGGACAATCACTCGAATATGGAAAGCAGAGGTTGCAGTGAGCCAAGACTGCGCCACTGCACTCCAACCTGGGTGACAGAGCGAGACTGTCTCAAAAATAAATAAAAAATAAAAAAGATGTTACCAAGGATACAGATGAAGAGACGCATAGGGTGAGGTGTGGGGAAAGGGGCTCAGAACTTCCCTGCCCTTCTTGGGTGAGCCATCCTCCAGGAACCTCCCCATGTTCAGCTCTCTGGAAACTCCCTGAACCCTGTCCTCTTAGGCACTGGATAGTTATGATGAATAACCACACAGAAATGCAACTGGACACAAAGGCCATGATCTAACAGACGAAGTGGAGAAACAGAGCAAGGCCTCCGATTCTTCATGCTCTCTGTGGCCCCTTCTTGCAGGGCACATGGCAGGATCTCCTCTGAAGCGGGAGGTATTGTGACCCGCAATCAAAGTAGGTCAGACAACATTCCTTCTTCCAGGGTATGGGGTAGAGCCCATTCTGAAATGGGAGTATTATCACCTACTGTCAGACAAGCTGTGTCACTGAATTTACCTTTTTTTTTTTTGGGGGGGGAGATGGAATCTCACTCTTGTCGCCAGACTGGAGTGCAGTGGCGTGATCTCAGCTCACTGTAACCTCCTCCTCCTGGGTTCAAGCAATTCTCCTGCCTCAGTCTCCCAAGTAGCTGAGACTACAGGCACACACCCCCACGCCTAGCTAATTTTTGTGTTTTTAGTAGAAATGGGGTTTCACCATGTTGGCCAGGATGGTCTTGACCTCGTGATCCACCCGCCTCAGCCTCCCAAAGTGCTGGGATTACAGGCATGAGCCACTGTGACTGGCCACAGAACTTCTTTATAGCCAACTCCAAGAAGAAAGGCGAGAGAAGATTCCTGCCTTGGGGAGAAAAATGGCAGGAGAAAGAAAGGTTGTTTTCCAAGACCTGCTTCAGAAGTCTCGGCTCACAGCAAGCTCTGCATCCCAGGTTCAAGAATTATTGCACCTCAGCCTCCCGAGTAGCTGAGACTATAGGTGCGTGCCACCACACCCGACTAGTTTTTGTATTTTCAGTAGAGATGAGATTTCACCATGTTGCTCAGACTGGTCTTGAACTCTTGACCTCAAGTGATCCACCCATCTCAACCTCCCAAAATGCTAGGATTATAGGTGTGAGCCACCACACCTGGCCGACTTGGATTTTTTTTTTTTTTTTTTTTTTTTTTTTGAGACCAAGTCTTACTCTGTCACCCAGCCTGGATTGCAATGGCAAGATCTTGGCTCACTGCAACCCCCACCTCCCGGGTTCAAATGATTCTGTCTCAGCCTCCCAAGTAGCTGGGATTACAGGCATGCACCACCACACCTGGCTAATTTTTATATTTTTAGTAGAGATGGGGTTTCACCATGTTGGTCAAGCTGGTCTTAAACGCCTGCCCTCAGGTGATCCATCCGCCTCGGCCTCCCAAAGTGCTGGGATTATAGGCGTGAGCCATCGTGCCCAACGACAACATGGAATTTTTTGTTGAGTGAGAGGGGAAGACAGTCTCACTTTGTCATCCAAGCTGGAATGGCACAATCTCGGCTCACTGCAACCTCCGCCTCCTGGGCTCAAGCGATTCTCTTGCCTGAGCCTCCCAAGTACCTGGGACTATAGACATCCACCACCATGCCCAGGCTAATTTTTTTTTTTTTTTTTTTTTTTTTTTAGAGACACAGTTTCACCATGTTGCCCATATTGTTTTCAAACTCCTGGGCTCAAGCAATTCACCCACCTTGGCCTCCCACAGTGCTAGGATTACAGGTGAGCAACACCATGCCTGGCCAGATGGCATGAATTTGAGAGGCATCATTATGACCTGAAGGTCCTTCTGCACAGGGAATCTTATGCTTTAGAGAATAAAAACATTGTAAAATTAGAAGAGTTTTTTTTGAGACAGAGCCTCACCCTGTTGCCCAGGCTGGAGTGCAGTGGCACAATCTCAGCTCACTGCAACCTCCGCCTCCCAAGTTCAAGCGATTCTCTTGCCTCAGCCTCCAGAGCAGCTGGAATTACAGGCGGCTGCCACCACGCCTGGCTAATTTTTCTATTTTTAGTAGATATGGGGTTTCACGATGTTGGCCAGGCTGGTCTCGAACTCCTGACCTCGTGATCCACCCACCTCAGCCTCCCAAACTGCTGGGATTTCAAGAGTTTTTTAAAAGCCAGATTTTATTTCTATTTAAAAACAATGCTCAGGAGACTTAGCTCCAAAGACGAAGAGGCCAGGCTTCCATGTACAGCTACAGTGAGGTGCTGGCGATGACTGAGTGAGTCGTGGAAGGCGCTGTAGTTCCTTGGAGACTTCCACTTTTTCGTATCACTCCTAGTCTTAGCCTCATGGTTTTCTGCAAGTTCTCGTCGACTGTAACTGTACACAGGGCTGTCACTCCAGTGAGGACAATGAAAAAGGCACCTATGGCTATCATTGTTAATCCCGTAGAAAAAACCACAGAGTCAGAGGGGTCCTGTAGAACAACAACGAGTCCCAGAATCACAGTCGATAACCCTAAGCAGGTGACAAGCAGACATTCAGAACAAGACAAGCATCGAAACTCCTGTCTTCCAGATAGACTCATCCATGGATAAGTTTGGATAGGTTGGTACATGGTGATTTTTTGCTGCAGTAGGTAAGGGAAGAAAAAGTCTATGAAAGCTCAAATATAAAAAGGGTAAATAGAATCCTTTCATTTTTTCTGTGAATTGCATCTACTGTGCATTCTTTTTCTATTTTCCTTTTTTTTTTTTTTAAACGGAATCTCGCTCTGTTGCCAGGCTCAAGTGCGGTGGCGTGATCTTGGCTCACTTCAAGCTCTGCCTCTCAGGTTCAAGTGATTCTCCTGCCTCAGACTCCCTAGAAGCTGGGATTACAGGCATGTGCCACCACACCCAGCTAATTGTTGTATATTTAGTAGAGACAGGGTTTCACCATGTTGATTAGAATGGTCTCAATCTCTTGACCTCTTGATCCGCCTGCCTCGGACTCCCAAAGTGCTGGAATTATAGCCGTGACCCACTGCACCCAGCCCTTTTTCTTTTCTTTTTTTTTTTTTTTTTTTTTTTTTTTTTAAATGAGACAGAGTCTCACTCTGTCGCCCAGGCTGGAGTGTAGTGGCACGATCTTGGCTCACTGCAACCTCCACCTCCCGGGTTCAAGGGATTCTCCTGCCTCAGCCTCCTGAGTAGCTGGGATTACATGCACCCACCGCCACAGCTGGCTAATTTTTGTATTTGTAGTAGAGACAGGGTTTCAGCATATTGGCCAGGCTAGTCTCAAACTCCTGAATTCGAGTGATATGCCCACCTTGGCCTCCCCAAATGCTGGATTTACAAGCATAAGCCACCACACTGGGCCTACTATGCATTTTCAATCAGAACTCCCTTCACCGTGTCTAATACCCTGAAGGTAATTTAAAGGGCTGGCTTCTAAGAGGCACTCAAATTCCCCTCTGAGGAGACTCTCAGGAGGTCAGAGTTCTTCACGGTTTAAAATATATCTTTTGGCTGGGTGCGGTGGCTCACACCTGTAATCCCAACATTTTTGGACGCCAAGTTGGGAGGACTGCTTCAGCTCAGAAGTTCAAGACCAGCTTGGGCAACATAGCTGAGACCCTGCCTCTACTAAAAATTTTAAGAAAATTATCCAGTTCTGGTAGTACATGCCTGTAGTCCCATATACTTGGGAAGCTGAAGGAGGAGAATCACCTGAACCCAGGAGATGGAGGCTACAGTGAGCTATGATTAGGCCACTGTACTCCAGCCTGAGTGACAAGACGAGACCCTGTCTCAAATTTTTAAAAAAAGGAAATAAGAAGATACATCTTTACAATGTGAAAAGAAAACAAAATCTCAACTCCAAGCTCACTATGCCCAGGGGAAAAGTTAAGCTTGGAAACCGAGTCACACAAACAAAACAAAATCTGCGTTTCCTTTTGTTCCTAAACAGATAACTATAAGATAGAAGGCCAGCCGGGTGCAGTAGCTCATGCCTGTAATTCCAGCACTTTGGGAGGCTGAGGCAGGCGGATCACGAGGTCAGGAGATCGAGACCATCCTGGCTAACACGGTGAAACCCCGTCTCTCCTAAAAATACAAATCAGCCAGGCCTGGTGGCAGGCGCCTGTAGTCCCAGCTACTTGGGAGGTTGAGGCAGGAGAATGGCATCAACCTGGGAGGTGGAGCTTGCAGTGAGCTGAGACCATGCCACTGCACTCCAGCCTGGGCGACAGAGCGGGACTCCGTCTCAGGAAAAAAAAAAAGACTAAAAAAGATAGAAGGTCATATGTCTCACAAGGGGGAGTTTTTTACCCGACAATGTAAATTAATAGCTTATCTTCATAGGGAGGAGAAAAGAGGAGATTATAAATCGCCCCACCTACCCACCCCGAGACCTGTGCATATTTGATTTTTATGTTTATCTACAGGTCAAGTACAGATTGCCCGAGTTCGAGAAATACATGATTGTTCTTCCTCTCCTTCCTTTTCACATGCAGCACGTGGATTCAGGGAGCGCTCAAAGCCTCTAAACAATGTGACCCTATCCTTCCCTGTTTTTTCTGTCCACCTTCCCCCTCCTGCCCACTGTTTCCCCTTAAATATTGAAGCCCTCTAAATCCTGTTTGGAAAAAGTGCTGGCTCCAGATCCTCTTGTGGCTTCTGTCTCTTTTTCCTGGGAGTGTCCTCAATGTTGGCCAAAATAAACCTCTACAGGGATTGAGACCTTCTGAAACTTCCGGTTTACAAGTGAAATTTCACAAAGCTATCTCAAGACATCCAAAAAGACTACTTCTGAAAATGAATCCGGCCGGGCGCGGTGGCTCAAGCCTGTAATCCCAGCACTTTGGGAGGCCGAGACGGGTGGATCACGAGGTCAGGAGATCGAGACCATCCTGGCTAACACGGTGAAACCCCATCTCTACTAAAAAATACAAAAAACTAACCGGGCGAGGTGGCAGGCGCCTGTAGTCCCAGCTACTCGGGAGGCTGAGGCAGGAGAATGGCGTAAACCCGGGAGGCGGAGCTTGCAGTGAGCTGAGATCCGGCCACTGCACTCCAGCCTGGGTGACAGAGCGAGACTCCGTCTCAAAAAAAAAAAAAAAAAAAAAGAAAATGAATCCTTGCGCTTTGGAGGCCAAGGCAGATGGATCACTTGAGCCAAGGAGTTTAAGACCAGCCTAGGGAACGTGGCAAAACCCTGTCTCTACAAAAATAAATAAATAAAAATACAATACAGAAAATGAACCCCACATGGTGGCACGTGCCTGTGAGCCTTGATTGTGCCACTGCACTCCAACCTGGGAGAGAGCAAGGCCCCATCTCAATTATAAAAAAAAAGAAGGCTGGGTACAGTAGCTCATGCCTGTAATCCCAGCTCTTTGAGAGGCCAAGGTGAGCAGATCGCCTGAAGTCAGGGGTTCGAGACCAGTCCAGCCAACACGATGAAACCCCATCTCTACTAAAAATACTAAAATTAGCCAGGCATGGTGGCGTGTACCTGTAGTCCCAGCTACTTGGGAGGCTGAGGCAGGAGAATCACTTGAACCTGGGAGGCGGAGGTTGCAGTGAGCCAAGATCCCACCATTGCACTTCAGCCTGGGTGACAAGAACAAGACTTTGTCTCAAAAAAAAAAAAAAAAAAAAAAGAAGAAGAAAATGGCCGGGCGCAGTGGCTCATGCCTGTGATCCCAGCACTTTGGAAGGCTGAGGCAGGTGGATCACCAGAGATTGGGAGTTCAAGATCAGCCTGACCAACATTGAGAAACCCCATCTCTACTAAAAATACAACAATTAGCCAGGCGTGCTGGCTGTAATCCCAGCTACTTGGGAGGCTGAGGTAGGAGAATTGCTTGAACCCGGGAGGATGAGCCAAGATTACACCATTGCATTTCAGCCTGGGCAACAAGAGCAAAACTCCGTCTCAGAAGAAGAAGAAACTGAAGTACAAGGCCAAGGGTACTTGAAGTAGGCTTAACTTCTTCCTGAAGCACCATTAGTACTTGATGGTAAATTTATGTTTTTATACTTTAGGTACAAGTGATGAAATTCAAGGCCAGGCATAGTGACTCATGCTTAGAACCCCCGCACTTTGGGAGGCCGAGGCAGGAGAATCACTTGAGGTCAGGAGTTTGAGACCAGCTTGGCCAACGTGGTGAAATTCCTTCTCTACCAAAAATACAAAAATTAAGCCAGGTGCATTGGCTCACGTCCATCACCTCAGTCCTTTGGGAGGCTGAGGTGGGCAGATCACTTGAGGTCAGGAGTTTGAGACCAGCCTGGCCAATATGGTGAAACCCCATCTCTACTTAAAATATAAAAATTAGCTGGGTGTGGTAGCACACACCTGAAATCCCAGCTACTCAGGAGGCCAAGGCAGGAGAATTGCTTGAACCCAGGAAGCGGAGGTTGCAGTGAGCGGAGATCACACCATTGCACTCTAGCCTGGGTGATAGAGTGAGACTCTGTCTCAAAAAACAAACAACAACAACAAAAAAAACCCCACAAAAATTAGCCAGGTATGGATGGCCCACACCCGTAGTTCCAGCTACTGAGAAGGCTTGAGGCAGGACAGTCTCTTGAACCTGGGAGGCAGAGGTTGCAATGAGCTGAGATCGCACCACTGCATTCATTACAAGTAACAAGTAATGAAACTCAAGGTCAAAGATTAAGAACATGGACTTGAAGGAGACGGGACAGTCACTCAAAGGAAATGTATTTTCTTTTTCACCAGCAGGAGGACTCAGTAGGTACAAAGTTTACCAAGGGAGAAGCCTGGGCGGGGACAGTGATTGCCAAACGCTCCCCGCAGCTATGGTTGCTCTTGCCTTGGGGACAGGAGTTCACTTGAGGTCACTGTTCATTAGACAGCATCAATTGTGGATCGCAGAACTCCATAGCCACCAACCTAACTCAAGTCCCAGTTGGGATTTTCACTGAGAAATGGTTGTGTGGCATTTTATCAACACATCAGCACCCCTGCGAAAAAGGTTTGGCTTCTAATTAATCAGATTAATAGCCAGCTTCCAAATCAATCGCTTTTCTTAACACACCAGCAAAAGTCATTTGCTGAGTGAAAACCTGAGAACATCTACTATTCAGTGAGCTTTCCTGAAGAGACAAGTGGTAAGAGCAACTCCGCCCAACAAAATATGAAGCCTTAGGTTTTTCAAGCAGTAAATGAATACTGAGTGAAAGCTAAGCATAAAGATAATACATTAATGGCTGGGCAGGGTGGCTCACGCCTGTAATCCCAGCGCTTTGGGAGGCTGAGGTGGGCGGATCACCTGCGGTCAAGAGTTCGAGACCATCCTGGCCAACATAGTAAAACCCCATTTCTACTAAAAATACAAAAAAAGTAGCCGGGCATGTGATGCATGCCACTGTACTCCAGCTTGGGCAACAAGAGTAAAACTCCACCTCAAAAAATAAAATAAAATAAAATAATACTACTACATTCATATAAAATCATGGGGACAACTGGAATGGAAAAAAAAAAATTCGAAGAGGAAAAAATGGTAAACCTTTTTTTTTTTTTTTTTTTTTTTTTTTTGTGAGACACTCTCGCTCTGTCACCAGGATGGGGTGCAGTGCTGTGATCTCAGCACACTGCAATCTCTACCTCCTGGGTTCAAGTGATTCTCCTGCCTCAACCTCCTGAGTAGCTGGGACTACAGGCATGTGCCACCACATCTGGGTAATTTTTGTATTTTTAGTAGAGACAGGGTTTCACCATGTTGGCCAGATGATCTCAATCTCTCGACCTCGTGATATGCCCGCCTTGGCCTCCCAAAGTGCTGTGATTACAGGCGTAAACCACCGCGCTCAACCGGTTTTTTGTTTTGTTTTGTTTTTGAGACAGGGTCTTGCTCTGTCCCCCAGGCTGGAGTGCAGTGGCGCAATCTCAGCTCAGTGCAACCACTGCCTCCCAGGCTCAAGCGATCCTCCCATCTCAGCCTCCCAAGGAGCTGGGACTACAGTGCCTGCCACCACTCCTGGCTTATTTTTGTGTGTGTTTTTGTAGAGAGGGGGTTTCATCTTGTTGCCCTAGCTGGTGTCAAACTTCTGGGATCAGGCAATCCTCCTGCCTCGGCCTCCTCGACTGCTGGGATTACAGGTGGGAGCCACCACACCTGGCCCAGGTGTTTTCAATTACGTCTTTGCAACTGTATACACTAAACATTTTAGGTGTCAGGTTAAATACTAGGTGGAACAGAGTTCATCACAAAATTTTAGGGTATGTAGGAACACACACAAAAAACACTAATGAAAACAATGACAAATACTAGTGGTTTTGGCCTTTCAGGCTTGAATTCACCTTTAATGGAACCATTTTATTAATTTGCCATTTCATATGATGTTTTCACCCTAAATTGCTGGTAAGTTCTGTAGCTGAATTTTCTGAGCATTTGTGGCTAACTATGCTGTGTTCTTTAGTTTACTAACAATTTTGTTTCTGATTCCCTAATGTTTAGCCATCCTTACATTCTTCAGATAAGCTCTCCTAAGCTGTTATTAACCTGGTTAAGCAGTACATGGCGTACATTTATCTTAAGACCAGATGATAGCAGTTTTTCTGGAGAAGAAAACTACTAGGTTTGAGTACTAAAAATATTACTTTTGCAAAATGAATTGGGAAGCTTTGAATTATAACGGCAACTACTCAAGATTTGTATGTAGGATATTATTTTATTTTTTGAGACAGGATCTTTCTCTGTTACCCAGGCTGGAGTGCATTGGTGTGGTCTCGGCTCACTGCAACCTCCACCTCCCATGCTCAAGCAATCCTCCTCCCTCAACCTCCAGACTGACTGAGACTAAGCCACCTTGCCCACTTAATTTTTATATTTTTAGTAGAGACGGGGTTTGCCATGTTACCCAGGCTGGTCCACCTACATCAAGCCTTCCAAAGTGCTAGGACTACAGGTGTGAGCCAGCGCACCTGGCCCACAGTATTATTAAGTTAAATCTCACTGTCTTTTCTCTTCCAGTTTTTAGGTTTTTGTCTCTTCATCCAGTTTTGGGAACTTATTAGTTCCCATTATCTAGACTTAAGATGTTGATATGAAATGGGCATAATTCCCTTTGATTTTTTTTAGCTTATCTTTCCTGCCTAGGTTATTAAATGGCAAATATTTGTTTTTTTCTCCCTGCTTTGCAGGGATGTATTGATCTGCCATCTTTTTCAAAAACCAGTTTAGGGCCAGGCACAGGAGCTTACACCTATAACCCCAGCACTTTGGGAGACTGAGGTGGGAGGATCCCTTGAAGTCAGGAGTTTGAGATTAGCCTGGGCAACATAGTTGAGACCTATCTTTACTAAAAATCTAAAAATTTTTAAAAGCCAAGCACAGTAGCTCACGTCTGTAATGCTAACACTTTGCGAGGCCAAGGCGGGTAGATCACTTGAGGCCAGGAGTTCAAAATCAAGCTGGCCAACATGGTGAAATCCTGTCTCCACTAAAAATACAAAAATTAGCCGAGCGTGGTGGCATGCGCCTGTAATCCCAGCTACTCAGGAGGCAGTGAGCCGAGATTGTGCCACTGCACTCCAGCCTGAGCAACAGAGACTCTGTCTCAAAAAAAAAAAAAAAAGAAAAGAAAAGAAATGAAATGAAAAAAGAGAAATCCAACAGCCTGACAGAAAAATAGTCAATGGATATGAACAAGAGACTAGATCTCTGAAGAAATATAAATTGTTAACCTAATAGTAAAAAGATATGCAGCCCAACAATATTAATATTTAAGACAGCCTTTTAAGTGACTTTCAAACACAGTTAACAAAGAGCAAGCTAAAAGTTTTATAAAAGAAATGATAGCGTCTCTCACCTGTTACGGCAGGCAACTTTTTAGCAAAACAAGGTCAGGAATAGTTTCCCCAAACAGCTGGACACCCTCCGTCAAGACAAACCGTCTTAGATAAAAAGATGAGCAACGAGATGCTGTGTTTCTTTTATACGAATTAGGCTCTTGATTGGATAATTGAAATAACACGGGTTCTCACAAGCAGAAATCTTCACACATCAGGTTAGATTGTTTTCTTAATTCATCCAATAATGTAATCCCTCAGTTCTATAAACACTGAAGAAATTCACTTCTCACAAGGAGAGACTGGGGGTAAATCCATATAGCAGTTCGCTTGAAAGCCCCCACGTAAAAAAAAAAAAATAACAACAACAACAACAACAACAACAAATAAAAGATCGGTTTTACCCTGGTTGGTTTTTAGTTGAGCATTTCATTTGGTTCACCTGCTGAGAATTTGGTAACGATGTTACTGTGAAGCAGGACTTCTAGCCACTATATCCTTCACAGCACTGTTTCCCAGCACTAACTGAGCAGAAGAATCACCTGGCCTCTTGGTCAAAACACAGATTCCTAAGTTCCACATGTATACAGTAATTCCAGTTAACCAGGTCTGCAGTCGGACCGGGAGTGTGCATTTTTCAGAACCACCACCCACCCCGACCAGGGATCTTTAAATATTTTTACCATGCTCTTAATAATAGACATTTCAGAGGGATGAGTTGAAGGAGGACTGGAATTTGTTCACTACAAAATCATACCATTGCAGGAATCTTGGAAAATATAGACCAGAAGGAAACAAAGGGAGAAAAATAAGCATAGGAAAAAATACTGTAAAAAAAATCAAGATATTAAATATTAACTGAGCTTATGTTTAGGAAGTGGAACTGTGTATTATTATTTACAGGTTTTATTTACAGACTAAAGGGTGCAGAAGGCATTAAAATATTTTGTGAGACTAATCCCATTTTGGAGATAAAAAATAAGCACTGGTCAGGCACAGTAGCTCATGCCTATAATCCCAGCACTTTAGCAGGCTGAGGTGGGGGGATCACTAGAGGCCAGAAGTTCAAAGTGGACGACATAATGAGATACTCAATTTTTTTTTTTTTTTTTTTTTTTTTTTTTAGATGGAGTCTCCCTCTGTCGCCCAGGCTGGAGTGCAGTGACACCTTCTAGGCTCACTGCAACCTCCACCTCCTGTGTTCAAGTGATTCTCCTGTCTCAGGCTCCCAAAGTAGCTGGGACTACAAGTGTGCACCACCACACCCAGCTAATTTCTTATTGATTTTTAGTAGAGATGAGGTTTCACCATGTTGGCCAGGCTGGTCTCGAACTCTTGACCTTAGGTGATCCACCCACCTTGGCCTCCCAAAGTGCTGGAATTATAGGTGTGAGCACCACGCCCGGCCACCGACATACTCCATCTCTTTTATATATGTATACTTTTTTTTAATTAGCTGGTCATAGTGGTGCCCAATTGTAGTCCCAGCTACTCAGGAGACTGAGGTTGGAGGATCACTTGAGCCTAGGAGGTCAAGGCTGCACTGAGCCATGATCATGCCACTGCACTCTAGCCTGGGCAAAAAAGTGAAACCTGTCTTACAGGTAAAATCTATAAGTGTTTAAGTGTGGAATTTTTTAAAAATTTATTTTAATTTTAGTTAAAAATTGAGGCCAGGTGTGGTGGCTCATGCCTATAATCCCAGCACTTTAGGAGGCCGAGGCAGGTGAATCACGAGGTCAGGAGTTCAAGACCAGACTGGCCAAGATGGTGAAGCCCCATCTCTACTAAAAATACAAAAATTAGCCGGGCGTGGTGTCATGCGCCTATAATCCCAGCTACTCAGGAGGCTGAGGTACGAGAATTGCTTCAACCCGGGAGGCAGAGGTTGCAGTGAGCTGAGATCGCACCATTGCACTCTAGCATGCGTGACAAGAGCAAGACTCCATCTCAAAAAAAAAAAAAAAGAAAAAAGAAAATGACCCAGCTGAGTTATATAAACAGGTGATACCAATCTTTATTTATTTATTTTTTCTTTTTTTTTTTTTTTTGAGATGGACTTTTGCTCTTGTCGCCCAGGCTGGAGTGCAGTGGCGCGATCTCAGCTCACTGCAACCTCCGCCCCCCAGGTTCAAGCCATTCTTCTGCCTCAGCCTCTCGAGTAGCTGGGACAACAGGCACCCGCCACCAAGCCCAGCTAATTTTTGTATTTTTACGGTGTTTCACCATATTGGCCAGGCTGGTCTCGAACTCCTGACCTGGTGATCCGCCTGCCTCGGCCTCCCAAAGTGCTGGGATTACAGGTGTGAGCCACCGCACCCAGCCGATACTAATCATTTTAAGTGCTGGACTGCAATGTTATAATCTGGGGTTAAATAGAACCATGTAAATAATTTGCCATTTTTTCACTCCAGGACCACTATACTGAAATAATCCCCATAATCAAAATTTGTTTCATGGTCTTTGATCAGATGCACTAATTTCCTCAGGATCCAAGCACTGATGAAGGTTTCTCATGGCTCATAAAGTCCAAATTGGGAATCTTGGTATTTGAATATTAATACTATCTGTAGGCAAGAAAAACTGACAATTTCAGGAAAAAAAAATGTAGGGAGTACAGAACTTTCAAATATTTAACTAAATGACAAGCATTCTTTGCTCTTAAACACCCGTATATGGAAAGCAGAGCAAGGGTTGTTTGGCCAGCTGTTAGGAATAGAATGACACTTAGCAACTTCTTGGTACCCTCATTTTCATATGTTCAAGGAGACTGAAATACAATGTGATCCTTTCTTTCTTTCTTTTTTTTTTTTTTTGAGACGGGGTCTCACTCTGTGGCCCAGCCTGGAGTGCAGTGGCGTGATCTCAGCTCACTGCAACCTCTGCCTTCTGCGTTCAAGGGATTATCCTGCGTCAGCCTCTCGAGTAGCTGGGATTACAGGTACACACCACTATGCCTGGCTAATTTTTGTATTTTTAGTAGAGATGGGGTTTCACCATATTAATCAGGCTGATCTCGAACTCCTGACCTCAAGTGATCTGCCCGCCTCGACCTCCCAAAGTGCTGGGAGTACAGGTGTGAGCCACTGTGCCTGGTCGCCCAGTCAGTATTTTAGTTATTTGTAGAGACAAGGGCCTGCATGTTGCCTAGGCTGTTCTCAAATTTCCCGTCTCAAGTGATCTTCCTGCCTCGATCTTCCGAAGTGTGGGGATTACGGGCGTGAGCCACCATGCCCAGCCCTCTACTAGCTCTTAAGGTCTGCTTGAATGGTCCTTGCTCTGCTGGGTACAGTTGGCTACATTTTATTTCATTTCTTTTCTTCTTCTTTTTTATTTTTTTGAGACAGAGTCTTGCTGTGTCATCCAGGCTGGAGTTCAGTGGTGCGACCTTGGCTCACTGCAACCTCCGCCTCCCCGACTCAGGCGATTCTCTTGCCTCAGTCTCCCGAGTAGCTGGGACTACAGGCGTGCACCACCAGGCCCGGCTAATTCTTGTGTTTTTAGTAGAGACGGGGTTTCACCATGTTGGCCAGGCCAGTCTTGAATTCCTGACCTCACGTGAGGTCCCCACCTCTGCCTCCCCAAGTACTGGGATTACAGGCGTCAGCCACCGTGTCCAGACACTTTATTTCATTTCTGTTTCTGAGGTCCATTGCTCCATTCATTAGAAAAGGGGCAGCTTGGAGAGGATTTGCCAACCTTCCCATGATTTCCATCACCATGTCCCCCAAAATGCACAATGTAAGTTTAAAAGTGTAGCAACTGGCCAGGCGTGGTGGCTTACGCCTGTAATCCCAGCACTGTGGGAGGCTGAGGTGGGTGGATTGCCTGATGTCAGGAGTTCTAGACAAGCCTGGCCAACATGGTGAAACCCCGTCTCTACTAAAAATACAAAAATTAGCCAGGCATGGTGCTGTGCACCTGTTAATTCCAACTACTCAGGAGGCTGAGGCACGAGAATTGCTTCAACCCAGGAGGCAGAGGTCGCAGTGAGCTGAGATCGCATCATTGTACTCCAGCCTGGGTGACAACAGCAAGACTCCATCTCAAAAAAAAAAAAAAGAAAAGAAAAAGAAAAAGAAAAGAAAACGACCCAGCAGAGTTACATAAACAGGAGATACTAATCATTTTAAGCGTTGGACTGTAATGTTATAATCTGGGGTTAAATAGAACCACGTAAATAATTTGCCATTTTTTCTCTCCAGGACCACTATACTGAAATAATCCCCACAACCAAAATTTTATTCATGGTCTTTGATCAGATGCACTAATTTCCTCAGGATCCAAGGACTGATGAAGGTTTCTCATGGCTCATAAAGTCCAAATTGGGAATCTTGGTATTTGAATATTAATACTATCTGTAGGCAAGAAAACCATGACAGTATCAGAAAAAAAATGTAGGGAGTGCAGAACTTTCAAATATTTAACTAAATGGCAAGATTTCTTGGCTCTTAAATACCCATATATAGAAAGTAGAGCAATTTCTTGGTACCCTCATTTTAGTATTTCTCAAGGAGACTGAAATACAATGTGATCCTTTTTTTTTTTTTTTTGGAGATGGTGTCTTGCCCAGGCTGGAGTGCAGTGGCGTGATCTAGGCTCACTGCAAGCTCCACCTCCCGGGTTCACGCCATTCTCCTGCCTCAGCCTCCCGAATAGCTGGGACTACAGGCGCATGCTGCTGCGCCCAGCAAATTTTTTGTAGTTTTAGTAGAGATGGGGTTTCACCGTATTAGCCAGGATGGTCTCAGTCTCCTGACTTCATGATTTGCCCGCCTTGGCCTCTCAAAGTGCTGGGATTACAGGCGTCAGCCACCGCGCCCAGCCTTTTTTGATGGATTCTCACTCTGTCACCCAGGCTGGGGCACAGTGGCGTGATCTTAGCTCACTGCAACCTCTGCCTCCTGGGTTCAAGCGATTCTCCTGCCTCAGCCTCTTGAGTAGCTGGGATTATAGATGCCCGCTACCACATTGGCTAATTTTTGTATTTTTAGTAGAGACAAGATTTTGCCATGTTGGCCAGGCTGGTTTTGAACTCCCGACCTCAGGTGATCTGCCCACTTCAGCCTCCCAAAGTGCTGGGATTACAGGCATGAGCCACCGTGCCCAGTCACAATGTGATGTTTAACAGTTGGATTGACTTAAATACATTCATGGCATTTAAAATGAAATTTTAATTATTATGATTCCTGAAAAAACAAAAGAACTAAAACTCAATTACTTCCTTCAGAACAAAAATGTTACACTAGAATTTCTCCCATCAGATCTCGTTTTGTTCATTAAATCTCCCTGGTGAAAAGGATGGATTCCAGAAACCCAGTGCCAACAATGAAATATCAGCCTCATACTTTGCCCACAAGAGCACACAAGAGCATCATATACCATAGTAGAGATTTATGGTCCTCCTCTTAGCCCCCGAGGAGACTACTATCAGCTCCTAGCACTATCAGCTGGCTAGGAATGTGTATGCAACACTTCTGAAGCCTTGGAAACCTAGTACAGAACGTACCCATCTTTTTTTTTTTTTTTTTTTTTTTTGAGACGGAGTCTCGCTCTGTCGCCCAGGCTGGAGTGCAGTGGCACTATCTCGGCTCACTGCAAGCTCCGCCTCCTGGGTTCACGCCATTCTCCTGCCTCAGCCTCCCGAGTAGCTGGGACTACAGGCGCCTGCCACCACGCCCGGCTAATTTTTTTGTATTTTTAGTAGAGATGGGGTTTCACCGTGTTAACCAGGATGGTCTCGATCTCCTGACCTCGTGATCCACCCACCTGGGCCTCCCAAAGTGCTGGATTACAGGCTTGAGCCACCGCGCCCGGCCAGAACGTACCCATCTTAAGATGATTCAACTTTATGACTTTTCAACTTTATGATGGTATAAAAGTGATACATAATCAGTAGAAACCATACACACACAACCATTGTTTTTTACGTTTAGTACAGTATTCGTTACATTTGTCAACACTTTAAGATAGGCTTTATGTTAGATGATAATACCAGCATCTTGCTCAATAAATTGAAGCCAGCTTTTTCAACAGAGAACGTTATTAGAATGAAACTAGATGCAAGAACAGGAAGGTAAACACCTGTGCCATATTCAACAAGACTGAACTACGGGGCAAAGAATCACATAGTGTTGCAAAATCTTGAACTGGCTAGAGGATAGGATTACAAAACCCACACAGCTATTGCTGGAAAATTATGTCATGCAGAGAACAGACTGGCATGATTATGTATGTGGATTTGTCCTACACAAATCAGATCTTCAAGTGAAACAAGTCTATCTAACCATAGAACCTAGTTTCTATGGAAAACAAATCAATTAAGCTAAACTCCCACATTTTAAATATATATTCATTTATAGAAGCCTGAAAGGACAGTGGGGTTATAAATAATTTTATATTTTAGAGGCTTTCATAATTTAAAAAGTTAACATTATAATTCGTGTGACTAAAATGCAAAAGCAGGTTGGGCATGGCGCCTCATGCCTGTAATCTGAACATTTCAGGAGGCTGAGGCAGGAGGACTTGAGGCCAGGAGTTCAAGGCCAGCCTGGGGAATACAGGGAAAACCCATCTCAACGACATACGTAAAAATCGGCCAGGTGTGATGGCATGCCCCTGTAGTCTGAGCTACTTGGGAGGCTGAGGTGGGACGATGGCCTTGAGCCCAGGAGATTGAGGCTGGAACTGTGATGGCACTAGGGCACTCCAGCCTGGGAAAGAGTAAGACCATCTCCCCCACTGCCCGCACCCACCCCCCCCCCACCCCCCCAAAAAAGCAAAAGCAGGCTAGACTCCCCTAACTTGAGGGAGAGCTACAGATCGGTTTTCTTTTTACTCAGTTTTGCTCTGCCACCCAGGCTAGAATGCAGTGGTGTGATCTCGGCTCACTGCAACCTCCACCTCCTGGGTTAAAGTGATTCTCCTGCTTCAGCCTCCCAAGTAGCTGGGATTACAGGGGCCTCCCACCATGCCCGGCTAGTTTTTGTATTTTTAGTAGAGATGGGGTTTCACCATGTTAGCCAGGCTGATCTCAGATCTCCTGGCCTCAAGTGATCTGCCAGCTGTGGCTGGGATTACAGATGTGAACCACCATGCCCAGAATTTTTTTTTTTTTTTTTTTTTTTTGAGACTGGGCCAGGGGAGGGGGCGGCAGGCCAGGGATTGTCTCTGTTGCCTAGGCTGGAGTACAAGATCGTGATCATGGCCCACTGCAGCCTCTACCTCCCAGGTTCAAGCAATCCTCCCACCTCAGCCTCCCAAGTAGCTGGGACCACGGGCATGTGCCAAATACACCCAGCTTATTTTTGGTAGAGATGTGGTTTTGCCATGTTGCCCAGGATGGTCTCAAACTCCTCAGCTCAAGCAATCCACCCAGCCTTCCAAGTGCTGGGATTATGTTGGGAAAAGCTGAGTGTTGGCAGAAGCTGAGGCAGGGCTTGCATGTCTGACACAATGTAAAAGGGTCTTGGAACATGTCCGGGGTCCAGGGTCTAAAACCCCTTGTGGCCTTTGGAACACCAACCTCTGTGCTAAAGGGTGGAAGGCTACCCTGATGCGCCATAATCTAAGCCCAGGGCATAAAATCCCTCGTGGCTTGGACAGAATCCAGGGCTTGTGGCTCTGGAATGTGTCTAGACTTGCTGGCTCCTTGCTCTCCCAGGATCAATTGTATCTTGAGTTAAAACAACCTGCTCTCCATTATCTCAAGTAGCAGAACAAATGCTAAACCATCACAGCTGTAAATCATGTGCTTAATGCGACACGCCCTTTCGACCTCCACATTCTCACCACCTGTTTCTTTGTTGGATTACCAATAAATAGCGTGGGCTCCCAGTGCTCAGGGCCTTCACAGCCTCCACGATGGCGATGGTCCCCGGTTCCACTTCTCTCTCTCAAACTTTTTCTCAATCCTTTGACTCCTCCAGACTTCGTCACCCCGACGACCTGGTGTTGGGTCTGATCACTCCAACAGGGTTACAGATGTGAGCCACTGCACCTGGCACCCACATGATCTTTGAAAGCAGTTCAGTCTTTTGCAAGCAAGCACATTCCTGCACTGCAGTGAATCTGTAACTTACTACTACAGATGCATACCAATTCACAACCAGTGAAAGACCGAGTACCTAAAAAGTTTACCGCCTCAGAATATACTTGACAATTGTGGAAACTTCAGTAGTCTACTCTTCCAAGTTTCCTTGGAGTTGTCATATATAAGCAAGTCCATATGGACTGAGGAATGAGGAGGAAGAGGGGCAGGCTTATGGAAGATAAATCACGTTCTTGCCTCAATTCAATGTAGGATTCAATTCAACGCCTGTATAAATGACTCCATGTTAATTTCCCTTCCCATATGGATGCTAATCCAGTGACTCATAAGCTTAGACCAACAAACTCAGCATGAGAGCCAAGAAACTCATGCTTCTCCTGAATTCTGTAGCTGTATTCTCATACAGCGAGGCCCTCACTGTGCCACTTTGGGGATGACCAAAAATGTATGTGATGGGTCACATCATAGACCTCTAGTCAGACCCACGTGATTTGGAAAGCCAACAGTGTGTCTACTCAGAAGCAAAGCAATGTTATACTTTTTTCTGAGACAGAATCTCACACTGTCACCCAGGCTGGAGCACAGTGGGGTGGTGGCAGCTCACTGCAGCCTCGATCTCTTGTGCTCACTTGATCCTTCCACCTCAGCCTGAGAGCACAGGTGCACGCCACCATGCCACACTATTTTTTTTTCTTTTGTAGAGATGGGGTTTCACCAAGTTGCCCGGGATAGTCCTAAACTCCTGGGCTCAAGCAATCCTCCCACCTTGGCTTACCAAAGTGCTGAACAACCACAGAGAAGCACTCTATTTTTCCTCTATTGTATTAGCAACTACACAGAAGGACAATTTAAAATACATTATTATACCCAGGAACATATGTCAGAATTATTTATGGAGGTTTTATTATTTTTATTTATTTTTGAGATGGAGTCTCGTTCTGTCATCAGGCTGGAGTACAGTGGCTCAATCTCGGCTTACTGCAACCTCTGCCTCCCAGGATCAAGCAATCCTCCTGCCTCAGCCTCCCTAGTAGCTGGGATTACAGGCGCTCGCCACCATGCCCAATTAATTTTTGTATTTTTAGTAGAGACAGGGTTTCACCATGTTGTCCAGGATGGTCTCAATCTCTTGACCTTATGATCCACCCGCCTCGACCTCCTGAAGTGCTGGGATTACAGGCATGAGGCACCGCGCCTGGACTACTTATGGAGGTTTTAAAAAATCTTGAAGTCCAGGCCTGACACTTGCAGAAGGTTACTTACAAAGGGGGTCAAGATCTGAGTATTTCTAAAAAGCTCTGGAGGCAGCACTGAAGTTTCCTTCTGGCTGAATCACTGACTTTAGGTCGACTGGGGTACTTTGGGTTTTTTGGGCCATTTTTTGGGGGTGTGGGAACCTTTTCTCACAGATTTACTAAGAGTGGTGAAGAACTTGGCCCCTGGCTTTTTTGGAGTCTGTCTCGCATCCTTTTTCCCCAGTGAAGGATTTTTTTCCTTCACTGCCTCTTCTTTGATCTTTCGCTTCTTCCCTGGGCCTTTCCCTGGGGTCTCTTCAGCTTTTGGGGTCTCAGATGCTGGCAAGGCCTTTCTTTTCTTCCCACGAGGTGTACTGGGATTAGGACTCTTTGTTGGAGACTTCTTTCCAGTGGCATGTTTTTCAATCTAGGGAAAAAAAAGAAAGCTTAATACAGAAAAAGCCACAACACCTGACACTCAGGAGTTACTGTTTTCATTTTTATTATTTTTGAGACAGAGTTTCGCTCTTGCGGCCCATGCTAGAGTGCAATGGCACAATCTCAGCTCACTGCAACCTCCACCTCCCGAGTAGCTGGGATTATAGGCACGTGCCACCACGCCCCACTCACTTTTAAAATTTTTAGTAGAAACAGGGTTTCACTGTGTTGGCCAGGTTGGTCTCAAACGCCTGACCTAAGGTGATCCACCTGCCTCGGCCTCCCAAAGTGCTATGATTACAGGCGTGAGCCACTGTGCCCGGCCAAGTTACTCCTTTTCAGTGCATGGCCAAGGTTTTTATTAGTTAACCCCCAAAAGGTACACCTCAGTATGATGACAGAGATAAACTGTATTTCACTATTAAGAATGAGGGATAGGTGCAGTGGCTCATGTCTGTAATCCCAGCACTATGGGAGGCTGAGGCAGGTGGATCACTTCAGGCCAAGAATTCAAGAGCAGCCTGGTCAACATGGTGAAACCCCATCTCTACTAAAAATACAAAAAGTAGCCGGGCATGGTGGCACGCACCTGTAATCCCAGCTACTCAAGAGGCTGAGGCATGAGAATTGCTTGGGCCTGAAAGGTGGAGGTTGCTGTGAGCCGAAATTGTGCCACTGCACTACAGCCTGCGCAATAAAGTGAGACCTTGTCTCAAAAAAAAAAAAAAAAAGAATTGTGAAGACCCAGAGGTCTTCCTGGTCCAGTCAGAGGAAAACCACCTTTCCCTATGACTGAGGGGAGGGACTCCTGGAAGCACCATGAAGAGCACAGCAGACACACATGGGAGCAAATCCTGAGTCCTCCAACTGTAGCTGCACATCCCTGGCATATGGTGTAGGGCAGGGGTTCCCAAATTCTCTGTGTAAAAGCCAACTGGTGGCTGGGTGTGGTGGTTCATGCCTGTAATCCCAGCACTTTGGGAGGCTGAGGCGGGCGGATCACCTGAGGCCAGGAGTTCGAGACAAGCCTAGCCAACGTGGCAAAACCCCGTCTCTACTAAAAACACAAAAATTAGCTGGGCGTGGTGGTGTACGCCTATAACCCCAGCTACTTGGGAGGCTGAGGAAGGAGAATTGCTTAAACCAGGGAGGCAGAGGTTGCAGTGAGCTGAGATCACACCACTGCACTCCAGCCTGGGTGACAGATTGAGGCTCCATCTTCAAAAAAAACCAAAGCAAAAAAAAAAAAAAAAAAAAAAGCCAACTGGTTGGGGCTAGGTGTGGTGACTCACACTTGTAATCCCAGCACTTTGGCAGGCCAAGGTGGGAAGACTGTTTTGACCCCAGGAGCATAAGACCAGTCTGTGCAATATAGCAAGATACCATCTCAAAAAAAAAAAAAAAAAAAAAAAAGGAAAAGAAAAAGAACAATAAATCATATGATAATCACTCTCATTGTTCTTTGGGTTCACTCTAGTATTTTTCATCAGCACAGTACCTGCCTGACACAGTAGCCACTGAACCAATCCCATTATGAACAGTAAATATTAAAACAATACCTCTATATTTTCATTAGCTGGAGTCGTCTTTCCTATTGGTACCAGCTGTGGAATTTCATCTTTGGATTCATCTGTTGCTTTAACTTGGGCTTTTCCTCTGCCACGTTTTTTCTTCCCATGCTCTGGGGTCTGTTCCTTCTTCGATTCAGGTTTCTTCACTATAGTATCACCACTTTCAGGTGCCACATCATCTTTACTAAGAACTGATGCGGACTTCCTAGCCTGCCTCTTCTTTTTCCTCTCCTTTTGTTTTTCAAAATTTCTCTCTCTTCGTTTTCTCCTTGCCTCCTACCAAAAAACACCACACAAACATTTTAGCAGGAACAGTTCTGCTGGTTAACAAACGGCATAGATTTACCACTTGCAGTTTTGATTATCCATAAGCCCCTGAATGGACCTTGATATGTACAGAGAACAAACTCCTTAACCAGCACTGGAACCTCAACCGCAGTTTTTGACTCACAGCCAAACATGCATTTTACGCAGTAAATTATATACTGGCATTTCAGAATCTGACTATCTAAAGCATACAGTTAAGAGACTTTTGTGAAACACAGTATGGTTTAGAGAGTGTAAAGAATAATCCTCAGCTGGGCGCGGTGGCTCATGCCTGTAATCACAGCACTCAGGGAGGCTGAGGCAGGAGGATCACTTGAGGTCAGGACTTCGAGATCAGCCTGGCCAACATGGTGAAACCCCATCTCTATTAAAAACACAAAAATTAGCTGGGCATGGTGATGCGTGCCTGTAGTCCCAACTACTCAAGAGGGTGAGGCACAGAGAATCATCTGAACTTGGAAGGCAGGGGTTGTAGTGAGCTGAGATCATGCCACTACACTCCAGCCTGGGTGACAGAGCAAAACTGTCTCAAAAACAAAATTAAAAATTCATTGGACACAATTAACATGGCTAAAGAAACACTTGGAGATCAGTCTAACAAATAGCAAAAAAATAAATTTTCCTTCCTTCCAAAAGCTTCTTTTGCTAGAGTACAAGTAATACTGAAAACCTACAAACCAAGCTCAGGAGGTATCTGTGAGCATAATCTCCCACACCCATGTGCGTGCACATCAGGTGAACTGGTGTGTTGAAATCATCCCTAGACCCAGTCCCCATGAATGTACGTGTACGAGTTTGTACTGTGATCAAACAGCGCCTTTTCTAGGGGTGGTTCTTGCCTGTCACTCTTTTCCCTGAGCTGTCAGGATTAAACTCCAGCCACCTACAACCCTGGATGGGAATAACTGGGTAAATAATTATGTCAATCCCTTTTATTACTGTTTCAAATGTATATATAGCTCACATTTATTTCAAAGTTTTAAGTGTTTTGGTCTTTATTTAGACATATGGTGATGTTATCTATGACTGGAAATATGTGGTAAGAACTTAACTCAGGCCCCCTCAAAAACCAGTTAATCCAGGCCAGGCATAGTAGCTCATGCCTGTAATCCCAGCACTTTGGGAGGCCAAGGCAGGCAGGTCGCTTGAGCACAAGAATTCAAGATCAGCCTGAGAAACAGGGAGACCATGTCTGTACAAAAAAAAAAAAAAATTAAAAATTAGCTGGGCGTGGTGGAGCATGCCTGTAGCCCCAGCTACTCGGAAGGCTGACACAGAACTGTTTGACCCCAGGAGGTCAAGGCTTCAGTAAGCCTTGATTGCATCACTGTGCTCCAGCCTGGGGAACAGAGTGAGACACGGTCTCTCTAAACAAAACCAGCAAGCACTGGATCTAACAAAAGTTAAAAACACACCCAATTTATCAATAAATACAAGATATTTCTATCTTAACATGCATTACTGATACTAATATCAACTACTTCATGTAAAGTGACAAAAGCACAACCACCAGAAAACCAGAAGACGACAACTGGAAAGTCAGGCAGGGATGATGGTCTACTTCTCTCTCTTAGGGACTGAGTTTACACCCTTCATTATCCATTCTATAAGTATTTAAAATTCTACTAACTTTCTTCCGCTTATTAAGCATAGATCTTTTGGTGGCTTCATCCCAATTGCTGACAAACGAGGAAAAGATGGGAAGGGCAGCCGATTTATCAGTTTTCACAAACAGGAGTTTCACGCTCTCCCACTTCTGAAACAAAGAAAAGAGTAACAACATCTACATATACTTTGTTTCTTTTAAATGAACAATCATCTACATATACTTTATTTCTTTTAAATGAACAATCATCTACATATACTTTGTTTCTTTTAAATGAACAATCAATTGATGCACCTGCAATACTGTACCTCTGGCAATTTTTCTGAAAGTCCTTTGGTGACAGCAACAATATTTTCAATGATGTGCTCAATTTGCATTCCAATGTGACCAATACGTATAGCACTGAAATTTAAAAGAGTATTAAACAAGATTTTAAAAAACCATTTTTCAAAATAAACCAGGCAGGTATATGAGAAATATAAATACATAATTCTCAAGTTTTCTTTTTTTTCTTTTAAAAAGGTAAAACATTAAGCCTGGGCAACATGGCAAAATCCTGTCTCTACCACACTAACAAAAATTAACTGGGCAGGGTGGTACATGCCTGTAATCCCAGTTACTCAGGATGCTAAGGCAGAAAAATCACCTGAGCCCAGGAGTTCAAGGCTACAGTGAGCCCAGATCGGCAACTGCACTCCAGCCTGGGTAACAGAGCAAAACAGTCTGAAAAACAACAACAACAACAAAAACCCATTAAAATCTTTAGGTTCTAAATATATTTTATTTCATTTTTGAGACAGTGTTTCCTTGTCGTCCAGGTTGAGGTGCAGCGGCACAATCAACGTACTGCGCTTAACCAGAGTAGCTGGGACTACAGGTAGCCCAGTGAATTTTTGTATTTTTTATTTTATTTTACTTTAGTTTTTTGAGATGGAGTCTCGCTCTGTCACCTAGGCTGGAGTGCAGTGGCCGGATCTCGGCTCACTGCAAGCTTCGCCTCCCGGGTTCCCGCCATTCTCCTGCCTCAGCCTCCCAAGTAGCTGGGACTACAGGCACCCGCCACCTTGCCCGGCTAGTTTTTGTATTTTTTAGTAGAGATGGGGTTTTACCGTGTTAGCCAGGATGGTCTCGATCTCCTGACCTCATGATCCGCCCGCCTCGGCCTCCCAAAGTACTGGGATTACAGGCTTGAGCCACCGCGCCCGGCCTGGATTTTTGTATTTTTTGTAGAGATGGGTTCTCACTCCTGAGCTCAAGTGAGACACCAGGCTGGTCTTGAACTCCTGGGCTCAAGTGATCCACCAGGCTGGTCTTAAACTCCTGGGCTGAAGTGATCCTCCTGCCTTGGCCTCCCAAAGTGCTGGGATTACAGGCATGAGCCACCATGCCTGGCCTAAATGTATTTTAAAGGAAGATTATCATCTTTCATGTACTAGAAATTCCTTCTACCTAAAGTAAAATGTCACATCATGAGGGGGTGATTTATTTTTTTTTTGAGATGGAGTCTTGCTCTGTTGCCCAGGCTGAAGTGCAGTGACATGATCTCGGCCCACTACAACCTTCGCCTCCTGGGTTCAAGCAATCCTCCTGCCTCAGCCTCCCTAGTAGCTGAGATTACAGGCGCACACCACCACGCACAACTAATTTTTTTTCTTTTTTTGAGATGGAGTTTCGCTCTTGTTGCCTAGGCTGGAGTGCAATGGTGTGATCTTGGCTCACCACAACCTCCACCCTCCTGGGTTCAAGCGATTCTCCTGCCTTAGCCTCCCGAGTAGCTGGGATTACAGGCATGTGCCACCACGCCCAGCTAATTTTTTGTATTTTTTTTTTTTTAAGTAGAGACGGGGTTTCTCCATGTTGGTCAGGCTGGTCTCAAACTCCTGACCTCAGGTGAGCCACCTGCCTCGGCCTCCCAAAGTGCTGGGACTACAGGCTTGAACCACTGTGCACAGCCTAATCTATATATTTTTCGTAGGGATGGGGTTTCACTGTGTTGGCCAGGCTGGTCTTGAACACCTGACCTCCAGTGATCCACCCACCTCAGTCTCCCAAAGTGCTGGGATTACAGGCGTGAGCCACCATGCCCAGCTGAGGGGGTGATTAAAGAGCTGATAGCACCTGACTGTGAGGCTAAGCAGCACTGGGAGGCAGGGGCAGAGCAGGTTCTACCTTTATCTTAGACAAACCCATGTCGCTGAGTCTGCCTTCAAGCTGTTCTAAGGGGAGCTACCTCCAGGAGCGTCACCTGCTCTCTCTATAGTTCTACTGCTCCACTCAGCTGCCATGTTCAAGAATAAACAGTTCTTGTCCCTGGTGGAACAGTGTCTTTCAGCTACGATCAAGATCATCCCTTCAGGTGAAAGAGAGTGCAGGCAGAAGCCCAGTGAGAAGCCTGGAGGGCTCAGCGCTGGGGCCAGAAAGCAGGCTCACTGTTGCCACAGTGTCTGCGGAATGAGGATGAGACAGGCTGTTGCTCCTCTCTTCAGCCAAAGACTGGGTACTGCCCATTCCCTGTGCTTGTTACCACCTGCCTGCAAGCACACCTGAGCATCCCAGATAGAAATATGGTGAGGGGGTAAGAAGGGAGAGGAACAGAATTGGAAGAGGAAAATAAATTATTATGCTGGAGAAAGGTAAGAGAGGAAATAAAAGAATGATTTCTTTTTTTCTCAGTTGTCTGCAACTTTAAGCTGTTGCTTTTGCCTTGGAAGATCCCCAGTGGCAGGAGACTGCTGCTCCTTTACCTGCCTTCCTGGTGCCATCTCCTCCTCCCAGATACTCATGGGGCCCATAAACACGGCCTGACTTCTGGCCAACCAGTTTCATGAGCCACTGCTTTGACATCTGCCTTTAACCAAAGGGACAGGGGTCCAAGCCCTGTGGCTAACTCTTCTCAGCTACTTCATTACACCTGATTAAGGGCTTTCCAGTGGCATGCAGAAGACAACGCCAGAGACCACCTGTCCTGCCCATCAGCACCCTGCTCTGCTCTACCTGGAGACACTCTGCTGCGGTCAGGCCTCCCTGGTGAGCAGAGGCAAGAAATCTGTTTTCTGCCGAGTGTGACCACTGGGTATGCATGGCTCCTGGGGAATCTCTGGGTGGAAGGGCGGTGGCCTACAGCTCTGTCCTACTGGCAGGTACCCATCTCCACACCACAGTCAGCAAGGTGAAGTACTTCATAAAATGTATTTTCAATACATTTAAAACCTGCCCTACCCCCCAAGCTGGTACACTGCCAAGAATACAAACTTAACCCATTTCTCAGCCTAATAGCCTGAGCCACATCCTCTGCTCAGCCAGAGGTCGGAAGCAATCACTGACCTAAAACATCTGTTCTAGTAGGTAAGACTAGGTGTGGGGGCTCCGCCTAGCTCAGTGTCCTGAGTAAGGTTAAACCAATACAACAACACAGACACCAAACAGGCGGATGAACAGAATAAATGCTAAATTCATTTAATAGGAAGTTGAACCAAGAATGATGTGGATCTTCACTTTAAGGGGTAATATGGTGCTTTTAAAGGACAATCTGAGGCCAGGCATGGTGGCTCAAGTCTATAATCTCAACACTTTTGGAGGCCAGGACCGGAGGACTAGTTTTGTTCAGGGGTTTAAGTCCAGACGAGGCAACATAGTGAGACCCTGCCTCTACAAAACATTGAAAAATTAGCCAGGTATGGTGGCATGTGCCTGTAGTACCAGCTACTCAGGAGGCTGAGGTGGGAGGATTGCTTGAGCCAAGGAGTTGAAGGTTGCAGTGAACTGTGATTGCACTAGAGTGCAGTAGCACGATAAATAGAGGACAAGCTGAAAGCCCAGAACTAGTCATGTTCTCCAAGCATTCATCTTACTCTCTTTGCTTTCCTTAGTATCTGGAGCTGCCCTGTTCAACGCAGTGACCATCAGCCACTAGCCACATGTGCCTATCTTAAATTTAAAATTCAGTTCCTGACACAGTAGCCCCATTTCAAGTGCTCAATAGCTACATACAAGTAGTGCCTACTGTATGAGACAGCACAGATGCAGACCATTTCCATCACAGTAGAAAGTTCTACCAGATAACATTGTTCTAGAGAACTGAACTTTTTTTTCTTTTTTCATTTAAAGACACTCTTGCTCTGTCATTTAGGCTGGAGGACAGTGACAAGAACATGACTCACTGCAGTCTTGACCTCGTGGGCTCAAGTGATCTTCCTGCCTCAGCCTCCCATGTAGCTGGGAGCACACAGATGCGGCACTACACCTGGCTAATGTTCTTGATTTTTCTGTAAGTGGGGGAGGGGGTCTCACTATGTTGCCCAAGCTGGACTTGAACTCCTGGGCTCAAGCGATCCTCCTGCCTCGGCCTCCCAAAGCACTGGGATTACAGGCATAAGCCACTGCACCTGACCTGAGAATTGATCACTTCTGAGGAACAGATTTTAGTTTTAAAAAAGGATCTGGAGCCATTAACAAAATCTTTTTAAAAAGTATATAAAATCATTGTCAAATATAAGATTAAAGGGAGGCACATATGAATGCCTTTTACCTACCTGCAAGAACCGCTTTTAGAAATGTTTAAGACCGTTCCACCTACACAGTCATTGATCTCTCTTGATAAATTCTTGGACAGAAGGTTTACAGATACTGGAACTCTATAAAAAACACACAGGGATTCAAAACACAATGCTTACACACCTAGAAACTTCACGCTGCTAAAGTCCCGTCATTACTAAGAAACTTACTTCTTTCTTTGATAGAAATGTCTCCCAATGAGTGAGGGTAAGAGCCGCCTAATTCTGGCATCAGTAAGGAAGAAGTCAAAACTGCTCAGAAGGCGGAGCTTGGCTTCATAGGATTTATATTCCTTCTTTAGAGTTTGGAGGGAGATAATCTAGGAAGTATAGAGAAGAATAAAAACAAAAAGTTAGGAATCTAAACAAGGGAATACTTAGGCAACAATGTGTATTTGGATTAAAAAATGTCCTAGAGCCACGCCTCTCATACTTTAATGAACACATGAGTGCCTAAAACATGTCAGGCACTATGCTACATGCTGGAGACACTGAGACAAATGAGAAAGGGCCCCAGCTAAAGAAACTTAGATACAGGTCGGCAACATATATATATTGTTATATATATGTTGCTGTATGTGCTCACGCCTGTTAACACCAGCCCTTTGGGAGGCTGAGGTGGGCAGATCACCAGAGGTCAGGAGTTCAAGACCAGCCTGGCCAACATATTGAAACCTCGTCTCTACAAAAATATAAAAATTAGCCAGGCATGATGGTGGGTGCCTGTAATTCCAGCTATTCGGGTGGCTGAGGCAGGAGAATAGCTTGAACCCAGGAGGTAGAGGTTGCAGTGAGCCAAGGTCTTGCCATTGCATTCCAGCCTGGGCGACAGAGCGAGACTCCAAACAAACAAACAAAAAACTTAGATACCTTAGATCCAGCGGGTAATAAAGACAAGTACACCAACTACAAAACAGCAAATCAGAGAAAAACAAGATGCTGTGAAGTACAGAGGAATGACACGAGCCACCTTTTATAATTTGCAAGATACAAAAGCTACTGATGTACACGCCACCACAAATTAAATTAAAAAGAGAAAAGTAAAAGAAAAATACTAGGAAAGAAATATAGCAATGTATTTGTGACATCATTTTGACTGAATTAAATCCTCTTGAAAATATTAGCCAGGCTTCCTACCTGAGAAATGGTTTTAATTCCATGCTTGTTTAAAAGCTTTCTATAAAACTGTTCTGTCTTTTCAGGAGTTGAATTGGGTTCGTCCTTCGTAAATAAACAGATATCTTCTGAATCTGATCGAATGCTATGAGGCAAGGTCCTACAAAATATGTCAAAAGAAACCAAGGAAAGCATTATTACACACATTATGCATGTTTGTATCACATAGAATACACAATAAACTTAGTGTCATTTAAATAACCTTTAGTCATGCTAGTTAAGCAAATATTGCATCAAAAACAACATTTAAAAATATATTTTATGGCCAGTAGTAGTGGCTCAAGCCTGTAATCCCAGCACTTTAGGAGGCCAAGGCGTATGGATCACCTGAGGTCAGGAGTTTGAGACCAGCTGGCCAACATGGTGAAACCGCGTTTCTACTAAAAGTGTAAAAAATTAGCCAGGGGCGATGGTGGGTGCCTGTAATCCCAGCTACTTGAGAGTCTGAGGCAGGAGAATCGCTGGAACCCAGGAGGTGGAGGTTGCAGTGAGCCAAAATGGCACCACTGGACTCCAGCCTGGGTAACAAGAGGCAAACTCCGTCTCAAAAAGCAAAAACCAAAACAAAAAACAAAACTCACTTTCAATGGCAAATAAATCACAAATACACACAGGCCCAAATACCAATTAACACTTGGGATATAGCAAGAATTAAAATATACTCAAAGACATCCAAATTCTTGTATACTCAAAGACATCCAAATTCTTGTATATGTAATTACTATTATATATCTGTTGTTGTATGTGCACCCATACTCTAATGTGCTATAATAACCTAGCTTAATCAGGACAGGCCTGGTTCAGAATTTTACCTTCTCTAAAACTCTTAACTCCACAAACAGAATAACTCTTTCTTCTTTTCTTTTTTTTTGAGACAGGGTTTTGCTCAGTCGCCAAGGCTGGAGTGCAGTGGTGTGACCATAGCTCACGATAGCCTCCAGCGCAGTTGAGACTCCAGGCGCGTACCAGCTGGGTGTAGGCCCAGCTAACTTTTGTATTTTTTGCAAAGACAGGGTTACACTGCATAGCCTACGCTGGTCTTGAATTTGTGGGCTCACGCAATTCACCTGCCTCACCCTCCCAAACTGCTCAGATTATAGCTCGGCCAATTTTTTTTTTTTTTGAGATGGGAGTCTCACTATTGCCCAGACTGGAGTCTCTGCAACCTCTGCCTTCTGGGTTCAAATGATTCTTGTGCTTCAGCTTCCCAAGCAGCTGGGATTACAGATGCCCACCATCATGTCTGGCTAATTTTTGTATTTTTAGTAGAGATGGGGTTTCGCCATGTTGGTCAGGCTGATCTCAAACTCCGGGGCGTCAAGTGATCCACCTACCTTACCTCCTGAAGTGCTGGGATTACAGTGACGAGCCACCGTGCCCAGCACAACATAACTTTTAAGAATTGAAACAGGCTGGGCATGGTGGCTAAAGCCTGTAATGCCAACACTTTGGGAGGCCGAGACGGGCGGATCACAATGTCAGGAGATCGAGACCATCCTGGCTAACACGGTGAAACCTCGTCTCTACTAAAAAATACAAAAAACTAGCTGGGCGAGGTGGTGGGTGCCTGTAGTCCCAGCTACTCGGGAGGCTGAGGCAGGAGAATGGCATGAACCCGGGAGGCGTAGCTTGCAGTGAGCTGAGATCTGGCCACTGCACCCCAGCTTGGGCGACAGAGCGAGACTCTGTCTCAAAAAAAAAAAAAAAAAAAAGAATTGAAGCAGGCCGGGCACGGTGGCTAAAGCCTGTAATCTCAACACTTTGGGAGACTGAGAGGGAGGACTGCTTGAGCCTGAGTTCGAGATCAGCCTGGAGAACACAGTGAAACCTCATCTCCCTCATCTCTACAAAAAATTTCAAAATTAGCTGGGCGTGGTGGCATACACCTATAGTCCCAGCTACTTGGGAGGCTGAGGTGGGAGGATCACTTGAGTCAGGTCAGGGAGGTCGACGTTGCAGCGAACACAGATCTCACTACTGCACTCCAGTTAGGCAACAGTACAAGACCCTGTCTCTAAAAAAAAAAAAAAAAAAAAAAGAGAGATCGAAACCAAAAATATGAAATAAACCAAGAGGGAACAGCAAACACAATTATGCCACATCTTACAGAAAATAAAATACGAGGGTTTAACTCATTTCTTATGCTTACAACCTATGTTCTGAAGAAGCATTTTGTACAATCACCATGGATTTTTCCATAGAAAGGACTTCACTGGAGTTTTTAATAGTCTCTGTACAAAGGAATAAATTGTAGACCCAAAGAATTTTTGCTTGACATGGAAAGATAACGGTTTCTAATTTAAAAAAAAAAAATAGAAGCTGTTTAACTTATTCCACCTTTATTCTTTCAAACACCAGGTTTTCAATTCAACAGACCTGATTACGTTAGCTGTTCACCAAGCTCTGAGAAAACTGGTGAATTTTTTTTTTTTTTTGAGACGGAGTCTTGCTCTGTCGTCCAGACTAGAGTGCAGTGGCCAGATCTCAGCTCACTGCAAGCTCCGCTTCCCGGGTTCACGCCATTCTCCTGCCTCAGCCTCCCGGAGTAGCTGGGATTACAGGCGCCCGTCACCACGGCCGGCTAATTTGTGTGTGTGTGTGTTTTTTTTTTTAAGTAGAGACGGGGTTTCACCGTGTTAGCCAGGATGGTCTCGATCTCCTGACCTTGTAATCCGCCTGCCTCAGCCTTCCAAAGTGCTGGGATCACAGGCGTGAGCCACCGCGCCTGTCCAAAAACTGGTGAAATTCCTAGAAAATTTTAGCACATCTGAATTCCTATGGTTCTTTTATATTTATTTTTTTGAGAGGAGTCTTGCTCTGTCGCCTAGGCTGGAATGCAATGGAGAGATCTCCGCTCGCTGTGACCTCCGCCTCCAGGTTCAAGCGACTCTCCTGCCTCAGCCTCCCCAGTAGCTGAGATTACAGGCACCCACCATCATGCCCAGCTAATTTTTGTATTTTTGGAGAGACAGGGTTTTACCATGTTGGCCAGGCTGGTCTTGAACTCCTGATCTCAGGTGATCCGCCCACCTCGGCCTCCCAAAGTGCTGGGATTACAGGTGTGAGCCACCACGCCAAACCTCTATGGTTCTTTTAGACATAATTGTTTTAATTCACATCAAATTTTTATTATAAGTTTGCAAAGTTTCCATTAGAAACTACGATGGAATTGTCAAGTTACAAAGAATGAACAACCAGATAAAAACAGCAAAGGTAGAAAATCACAACTTACAATCTGACCCTCAGTTCTTTACTTGGAATTTTCCATAATACCACCATTAAAAATAAATTTTCACTCTCATTCAAAAGCAACCCGTAATTGTTTTTCCTGGACTTGCAATGTGTCAAGAGCGCATCCACTGCCTTTCTAACCTGCAAAGTGAAGATTGACAAGTAAGTGAAATGTTCTCACAATAACTTACACAAATAAGTGAAATGTTCTCAATCTAATTTAGCATTTGTCCCCTCTCACATCTATTTTTTCCCTTCCAACTTCAATTTCAAGGGGTAACCTCTATAACCGTATCTATGAGGATCTTGCAATTTATAGTCAGAAAAATCTAAGAATCTATCAAACACGCCTAAGTATCCACTTCCAGCACTGTCTGCAGGACGCCTCTTCTACTTAAGAGATCGGGCCAGCGGGAAACTTGCCTCTCCTGCCCTCAACGATGAAAGCAGTAATCCCACGAAAAGCGCAAAGTGACATCCATTTAGCATTTACTGAGCACTCTCGTTTTTTCTTTTGAGACAGAGTCTCACTGCTGTCGCCCGAGCTGGAATGAAATGGCGGGATCTCGACTCACTGAAACCTCCACCTCCCAGGTTCCAGCAATTCTCCTGCCTCAGCCTCCCGAGTAGCTGACAATACAGGCGCCCGCCACCCCCCCTCCCAGCTAATTTTTGTATTTTTAGTAGAGACGGGGTTTCACTATGTTGGCCAGGCTGGTCTCTAACTCCTGATCTCAGGTGATCCACCCCCCTCGGCCTCCCAAAATGCTGGGATTACAGGCGTGAGCCACCGCGCCCGGCCTACTGAGTACGTTCTCACCACGTGCCAGGCCCCTGGTCAAAGCGCTTTACACGCATTACCTCTCCCGATCCTGGATAGCGGGGAGTGGAAAGGCCCATTTTAAATAACGGGTAGCAGACCTGCAAAACTAAACGACTCGGTCAAGGGCTAACGATAGGAAAGCTAAGCCAGGTCGCCAGGTCGATCTCGTCTGGCTCCACGGTACACTTGCAACCCAATTCAAGAGCGCCAGGCCGCAAGACCGGGGGAAGCAGGCGCCCACCCAAGGGGAGAGACAGCTGAGGCACACGGCCCGCAAGCGACCGTCCCACAGCCTCGGGGAAGTGCGCCGAGCACGCACTCGGGTTCCGGGACCCTGCGCCTCACGAGGTCACCGCCACCACGCTTCCAAGCCACCCTCCCCAGGAACCACTCACCTGCTCTTTGTCCAGCTGCTTCCGTGCTGTCGGGGCCCCTGGAGTCGAGGCGGAGGTTGCAGTCGCGGCTGAAGAAGACGGCGGCGCGGAGGCCGAGTCCTCCATCTTGTTTTCACCTCGTGAAGACGCGCGTGTGAAACCCCGTGGCTGGCTTCTGCTGCGCACGCGCGAGCGAGGCCCGGACCCGGAAGCGAGGGGGCGGGAACCGAGCCTCTGTGCGTCATTTCCGGGCGAGCGTAGGGTTTCCCACTTAAGGGCGGTGGCAGCTGTCAGAGTCCGTTCCTTGAGGAGGCACCTGCTCTTCCGCTCTTCTACCGCTTTCCGTGAGGTGTGAGTAGTAGCTTGGGTGTCCCCTCAATCTTACACGATAGAAATCAAGAAAGAACCTTGAGGCGGGAAAAGAGTCCCGTCAGGAGGCCCAGTGGGGTCCCCCACACTCCACGGTCCCCGCCTCCGGGAAGGCCGCGCGTGGCGTGGGCAGAGAGCGGAATTCTGGCTCTACTGCCCACCTGCCGGTTGACTTTAGGCGACGCCAACCCCAGGCTAGTGAGGAGTCCATGAAATATAAGGCACGGGAGCCACCCGGCGCGTCGTTAAGCAGCGTGAGGGACCGCAAGATGAGTCTCAGCCAATCTCTTAGCTTCTGGTCTCGCAAAGAGGCGGGAGGTAAGATTCTATACAAAAAAGCGTGGCTGGCCGTGCGCGTGGCTGGCACCTGGAATCCTAGCGCTTTGGGAGGCCGAGGCGAGGGATTCCAGGAGTTGGAGACCAGCCCGTGCAGTATACGACACCCCATCTCTCCAAAAAATACAAAGATTAGCCGGCGTGGTGGTGCACGCCAGTAGTACCAGCTACTTGGGAGGTGGAGGATGAAGGATCTTGAGCCCAGGAATTCGAGGCTCAGTGAGTTCTGATCCGCGTCACTGCACTCCAGCGTAGGCAGTAGACCGAGACCTTGTCGCTAAACAAAGAAGCAAGCAAGAGCGGAGGCTGGATAACTGACAAATGGAATATCTTACAACAGGGGAGTCCAATCTTTTGGCTTCCATGGGCCACAGTGGAAGAAGAATTGTCTGGGCCCACATATAAAATACATTAACACTAATGATAGCTGATACGCTTAAAAAAAATCTTTAAAAAATTTCATAATACTTTAAGAAAGTTTACGAATTTGTGTTGGGCTATATTCAAAACCTGGCCTCCAGGGCTGCACGCGGCCCTTGGGTAGGACAGGCTTGCTTTGTAATGTCTTCCTCCCACTCCACGCACCTCCCCAGAGGTACCCTTACCAGTGTCTCCTGGAACCTTCCAGAGATGTTCTAGGCATGTTTAGGAGATACTTCTCCTTTCTCTTTTTGGATGGGTTTAATTTCTTTTTTCCTTTGTGTGTGTGTGTGTGTGTGTGTGTGTGTAACAGTCTCGCTCTGTCACCCAGGCTGGAGTGCAGTGATCTCCTCTCACAGCAATCTCCCCATTTTGGGTTCAAGCAGTTCTCTTGTCTCAGCCTCCCAAGTAGCTGGAACTACAGGCGCACGCCACCACGCCCGGCTACCTTTTTCTTCTTTTTCCAAGACAGAGTTTCACTCTTGTTGCCTAGGCTAGAGTGCAATGGGGAGATCTCAGCCCACCGCAACCTCCGCCTCCTGGTTCAAGCTATTCTCTCCTGCCTCAGCCTCCCCAGTAGCTGAGATTATAGGCATGCGCCATCACGCCTGGCTAATTTTGTATTTTTAGTAGAGACAGGGTTTGTCCATGTTGGCCAGGCTGGTCTTGAACTCCTGACGTCAGGTGATCCACTCGCCTTGGCCTCCCAAAGTGCTGGGATTACAGGAGTGAGCCACTGTGCCCAGCCATTTTTTTTTTTTTTTTCCTTAAGAAACGGAGACTGGCTCTGTCCCTCAGGCTGGAGTGTAGTGGCTTGACTATAGCCTAACTGCAGTTTGGAGCTCCTGAGTTCAAGAGATCCTCCGGCGTCAGCTTCCCGAGTAGGTAGGACTAAAAGGTTCTGGTCACCATGTCCTGATATCTTTTACAGTTCTTTTGTAGAGATGAGGACAGGGAGGAGTCTCACCATGTTGCCCAGGCTGGTCGCGAACTCCTGGCTTCAAGGGATCCTCCCACCTCAGCCTCCCAAAGTGCTGGGGTTGCATGCGTGAACCACTGAACCTGGCCAAACTTACTTATTAGAAAAACACATATAGTAGCCTGGTATACCCATTGTTCCACACCTTGCTTTTTCTTCTTAACGTACCTTGGAGATGGTTCCAAGTCAGTACACAAAGCTCTGCCCCATCTTTTTAAACGGCTCTATGGCGTCCCACCATGCAGCAACACTGCAGTTTATTTAGGAACTTGTTTAGGCGCCTTCAGGATGGTTTCAGACTTTTTACAGCTAGTCATGTAAAGTTTTAAGAGATGGAGGAATGAGAGTAAGAGGCTTTCCCTCAATTGCTTTCAGAAGGTGTTCCTTCCATGAAAGGATGTTCTGCTAATCTCTAATAATAGCCTTGTGTTTAATCAACGTATAGAAGAAATGTTCTGAAGTCATTGGCACCTGCTTCCCTTTGTGTATTCTAGAATCTAGTGTAAGAGTGGTTTCCTTTTAGCACAGTGTAATGAATTGTTACACTGGGCTTTGTGGATCCGTGTTTTGTAGTAGTATTAAGAGTATGGAGACTGTCAGATGTTCTTTCACCTGAACTTAAGTTTGAGAACCATGCTTGTAGGCCAAGGAAACAGTGTGAATGCCGGTGAAAAAGTATGGAAGTGTTTGGAAGCAGTATGTAGCTAGAGCGGGAATGTGCAGAGGGGAGGAATGGGAGATGCAGGTTGGAAAGTAGGTAAAGGAATGAATTCATTATCAAGCTGAGGGTTTATACTCACTTTGGAGAAATTGTAAAGATAAGAGGTTTTTGAACTGGCAGTAGAGAAGAAAAGGTAGTGATGATTTATGCATTAGGTAAGTTAATAATGTGGTTGTGATATTGTGGTTTTAAAGATGTGTCCTATCTACTCATTCTTTGATAACTGTCCTCTCAGCTAATGAGGCTTCGTTTCCCTCCCCTTGAGTGTAGACTGGACTTAGTGGCTTGCTTGTGTCAAACAGAATATGGCAGAAGTGATACTATGTCACTTCTGAGATTAGGTTATAAAAAGACTGTAGCTTCATCTTTGATGTTCTTTCTCTCCCTGTTTCCCTCTCTCATTTACTCCCTCCCTCATTACTTGTAAGGCAGACCTAGAGAAAGGGAAGCTGGCTGCCAGGTTGTGAGGACACCTGGGCAGCCACACGAGTGAGCTTGGCAGTGGATCCTCCTTCGGTCCAACCTTGAGATGACTGCAAACTCAAGAGGCCCTGAGCCAGAACCACTCAGCTAGGCTGCTCCCAGATTCCTGACCCATAAAAACTGTGATATCATAAATGTGTGTTCTTTTGAGGCACTAAATTGGGGTAATTTGTTACCCATTAGTAGATAACTAGTGTAGATTAGTAGACTTCCTGTCTTTGGACTCATTGACACATTCACCTGTCTTCACTTAAAAGTCCTATTAGGACCTCATCCTCGGCAAGTCCCATCATGAATCATCCTCTTCTCAAACCTGCTCCTCTTGTATGTGTGTGTGGTTTTTTTGTGTATTTTTGTTTTGAGATGGAATCTTGCTCTGTCACTCAGGCTGGAGTGCACTGGCACAGTCTTGGCTCACTGCAACCTCTCCCTCCCAGGTTCAAGCGATTCTCGTGCCTCAACCTCCTGAGTAGCTGGGATTACGGGCATGCGCCATGGTGCCTGGCGAATTTTTGTGTTTTAAGTAGAGATGGGGTTTCTCCATGCTGGCCAGGCTAGTCTTGAGCCCCTGACCTCAAGTGACCCACCTGCCTCGGGCTCCGAAAGTGCTGGGATTACAGGTGTGAGCCACCGCTCCCGGCCCCTTGTGTGTTTTCTGTGTCCATCATTGGTACCACCAAGCCAAATAGGGGAGTTATTATTAACTCTTTCCTTCTTATCCCCCAAACATAGTCAATAACAAAGTCTTGCTTATTCTTTTTTTCCGAGACAGAGTCTTGCTCAGTAGCCCAGGCTGGAGTGCAGTGGCGCAATCTCATCTCACTGCAGCCTCTACCTCCTGGATTCAAGTGATTTTCCTGCCTCAGCCTCCCGAGTAAGTGGGATTACAAGTGTGTGCCACCATGCCCGGCTAAGTTTTGTAGTTTTAGTAATGATGAGATTTCACCATGTTGGCCAGTCTGGTCATGAACTCCTGACCTCAAGTGATTCTCCTGCCTTTGCCTTCCAAAGTGCTGGGATTACAGGCATGAACCACTGCATCAGGCCCTTGTTTATTCTTTTTAAATGTCTCTTGCATATATCCAATTCTCTTAATTCCTGCCACATGGTGGTAGAGGACATTATCATGTATTTGTTTTTTGTTTTTACCTAGATTACTTAGATTACTCCTCCAACTTTGCATCTTTTATTTTTATTTATTTTAGTTTTGGGACAAGGTCTCACTCTGTCATGCAGGCTGGAGTGTGGTGGGGTGATCACAGCTCATTGCAGCCTCAACCTCCTGGACTCAAGTGATCGTCCCACCTCAGACTCCCAAGTAGCTGAAATTACAGGTGTGTGCCACCACGTCTGCCTAATTTTTTAACTTTTTTGTAGAGATGGGGTTCTCCCTATGTTACCCAGGCTGGTCTCAAACTCCTGGACTCAAGTGATCCTCCCACCTAGGCCTCCCAAAGTGTTGGGATTGTAGGTGTGAGCCATCACTTCCAGCCCAATTTTGCATCTTACAGTCCATTCTCTACCCTTCAGATGGCGTGATCTTATTAAAATTCAAATCTAATCATATCAAACTATGCTGAATCACCTTCATTGGATTATTGTCATTGGAATGAGATATATTCCTTAATTTGCCTTGTATGTATCACAGTTTGCATCTCTTGTCTGGTGTCCTATGTAGTTTAGTATTTGTCCAAGAAAATAGTGTTCCAGTTTGAAAGGTAAATCATATGGACCAGGCATGGTGACTCATGCCTGTAATCCTAGCACTTTGGGAGGTCAAGGTAGGATTGCTTGAGCTTAGGAGTTCAAAGCTGCAGTTAGCTGTGATTGTGCTACTGTACTCCAGCTTGGGTGACAGAGTGAGACCCTGTCTAAAAAAATAAATAAGTAAAAATTTTTAAAATGTAAGTCACATGGTCATTCTCAACACGGTAGTTACTCTTCATCTGGTCCCTTTCTTTTTATCTTCCTAACTTCATACCCTGCCACTCAATCCTTCGATCTTTAAGTCCTAGTTTCAACTCTGCAGTTTCTACTTTTCTTCATACCTTCCAACGTACTATCACTTCTTCCTGGAACACTATCGCCTTGTACCTCCATATCCCATCCTCACATTTATTAACTCATCCTTCTAATTTCTGCTTTAGATTACTTCTGGAGAATTGTAGCTTAGATAATCCTGTCCTCTTACCCCAAAATATTTATGGTTTTCCTACTGTAATTGCCTCTCTCCTGTTTGAGGATAAGCTCTGAGAGGGTAGGAGAGAGCCAATTAATGGTAGGAAAACTATAAATGGTATCTTCACTATTTATCCTTATTTATTTACTATAAATGACATAAGTAGTATTTCTTTAGAATGAGCAATGCATTAGAATGGCCTGAAACAGGGCTTAAGGAGATGAACATGGGAAACTATTGTGGTTTTTTAGGTATCAAGATCTGATGGTAGGGTGATAGTGAGGACAGGGTACCTATACTGCTTGACCTGAGCTTGGAGGCAGAAGGAGAGAAGTTTAGATTACTTCCAAATTCTGAGAGCCTGAAAAACTGGGCAAATGGGTGGTATTAATAGAACTGGGGAAGAAAGGAGGAGCAGCAGATTTAGAGGGAAAACATGAGATTCCTTTTCAATAGAGTCATGTACCACATAATGATGTTTCTTTCAACAACAGACCTACATACATGGTCACATAAGATCATAATGGAGCTGAAAAATTCCTGTCGCCTAGTGATGTAATAGCCATCATAATGTCAGAGCATTCCTGACATGTTTGTGGTGATGTTGGTGTAAACAAGCTTACTGTACTGCCCCCAAATATGGCAAATATAGTTATGTACAGTACAGAATTACTTGATAATAATAAGCAACTATGTTACTGGTTTATGTGTGTACTATACTGTGCCTTTTTTTTTTTTTTAAATAGATGGGATCTTACTACATTGCCCAGGCTGTTCTTGAACTCCTGAGCTCAAGTGGTCCTCCTGCTTCCTGCCTCCTGAATTGTTGGGCATAAGATTACAGGGATGAGCCACCATGCCCCGCTATACTGTACTTTTTTTTTTTTTTTTTTTTTTTTTTGAGACAGAGTCTCACTCTGTCACCCAAGCTGGAGTGCAGTGGCATGATATCAGCTCACTGGAACTTCCACCTCCTGGGTTCAAGCGATTCTCCTGCCTCAGCCTCCCGAGTAGCTGGGATTACAGGCATCCGCCACCATACCGTGCTAATTTTTGTATTTTTAATAGAGACAGAGTTTTGCCTTGTGGGCCAGGCTGGTCTTGAACTCCTTGCCTCAGGTGATCTGCCTGCCTCGACCTCCCAAAGTGCTAGGATTACAGGCATGAACCACCACGCCTGGCCTATACTGTACTTTTTATAGTTATTTTAGAGTATATCTCTTCTACTTATAAACAAAAAAAAAGTTAACTGTAAAACAGCCTCAGACAGGTCCTTCAGGAGATATTCCAGAAGAAGGCATTGCTAGTTATCATAGGAGATGACAACTGCAGGTGTCAGTGTCCTTGAACACCTTCTAGTGGGACAGATAAGATGTGGAAGTGGAAGACAGTTGATATTGGTGATCCTGACTCTGTGTAGTCATAGACCTAGGGGTGTGTGTGTGTGTCTTCTTTTTATTTTATTTTAACTTTTTCTTCTTCTTTTTTTTTTTTTTTTGGTAGAGGCAAAGTCACATTCTGTTGCCCAGGCTGGTCTCAAACTCCTGAGCTCAAGAGATCCTACCACCTCAACCTTCCACAGTGCTGGGATTACAGGTGTGAGCCACTGTGCCCAGCCTGTGTTTTCATTTTTTTTTTTTTGAGACAGAGTCTCGCTGTGTGACTCAGGCTGGAGGGTAATAGCATGATCTTGGCTCACTACAACCTCCACCTTCCAGGTTCAAGCGATTCCCCTGCTTCAGCCTCCTAAGTAGCTGGGACCACAGGAGCATACCACCACGCCTGGCTAATTTTTTGTACTTTTAGTAGAGACAGGGTTTCACTGTGTTAGCCAGGATGGTCTCAATCTCCTAGCCTTGTGATCCGCCCACCTCCACCTCCCAAAGTGCTGGGATTACAGGCATGAGCCACTGTGCCCGGCCTTTCATTTTTAATAAAAACGTTTTAAAAGGGCCAGGTACGGTGGCTCATACCTGTAATCCCAGCACTTTGGGAGGCTGAGGTGGGCAGATCACCTAAGGTCAGGAGTTCTGAGACCAGCCTGGCCAACATGATGAAACCCTATCTCTACTAAAATTACAAAATTTAGCCGGGAGTGGTGGTGGGTACCTGTAATCCCAGCTATTGAGAAGGCTGAGGCAGGAGAATCGCTTGAACCCAGGAGGCAGAGGTTGCAGCAAGCCGAGATCGCCCCATCGCACTCCAGTGTGGGTGACAGAGCAAGACTCTGTCTAAAAAACAACAAAAGTTGGCCGGGCGCGGTGGCTCAAGCCTGTAATCCCAGCACTGTGGGAGGCCGAGACGGGCGGATCACGAGGTCAGGAGATCGAGACCATCCTGGCTAACACGGTGAAACCCCGTCTCTACTAAAAATACAAAAAACTAGCCGGGCGAGGTGGCGGGCGCCTGTAGTCCCAGCTACTCCGGAGGCTGAGGCAGGAGAATGGCGTAAACCCGGGAGGCGGAGCTTGCAGTGAGCAGAGATCTGGCCACTGCACTCCAGCCTGGGCGACAGAGCGAGACTCCGTCTCAAAAAAAAAAAAAAAAAAAAAAAAAAAAACCAACAAAAGTTTAAAAACGAAAAAAAGGCCAGGCATGGTGGCTCACGCATGTAATCCCAGCACTTTGGGAGGCTGAGGTGGGCGGATCACGAGATCAGGAGATTAAGACCATCCTGGCTAACATGGTGAAACCCCGTCTCTACTAAAAATACAAAAAAAAAAAAAAAATTAGCTGGGTGTGGTGGCACACACCTGTAGTCCCAGCTATTTGGAAGGCTAAGGCAAGAGAATTACTTGAACCCGGGAGGTGAAGGTTGCAGTGAGCCGAGATCGCACCACTGCACTCCAGCCTGGGCGATAGAACGAGACTCCGTCTCCGTTAAAAAAATAAATAAAAAGGAAAAAAAATAAAAAATTTCAAAAATAGAGAAAAGCTTACAGAATAAGTATATAAAGAAAAACATTTTTGTGCAGCTGAACAATGTGTTTGTGTTTTAAGCAAAGTGTTACTACAAAAGAGTCAAAAACTTAAAAATGTAAAAGTTTATAAAGTAAAAATGTTACAGTAAGCCAAGGTTAATTTATTATCGAAGAAAGAAAAATTTTTTAAAGCCAGGCTCAGTGGTGTGTGCCTATTGTCTTAACTACTCAGGAGGCTGAGGCAGGAGGATTGCTTGAGCCTGGGGGTTCAAGTTCAGTCTGGACAACATAGTGAGACCTCTGTCTCAGAAAAAAAAAAAAAAGAAAGAAAAATAAACCTAGTCTACCTAAGAGTACAGTGTTTGTAAGTCTGCAGTGGTGTACAGTAATGTCCTAGGCCTTCTCATTCACTCACTCACCCAGAGCAACTTCCAGTCCTGCAAGCTCCATTCACGATAAGTGCCCTATACAGGTGTGCCATTTTTAATGTTTTATACTGTTTTTTTTACTGTATCTTTTAGGTACAGTTGCCTACAGTATTTAGTACAGTAATATGCTGTACAGGTTTGTAACCCAGGAGCAATAGGCTGTATCACATAGCGTTGGTGTGTAGCAAGCCATACCATTTAGGTTGGTGTGAGTACACTGATACTCCCACAACTATAAAGTCACCCAAAGGCGCATTTCTCAGGATGTATCCTCATCATTAAGCAACCCGTGACTGTATTTTGAGTTTGAAGTTCCAATGGTACATCTAAATGGATCTGGAATGTGGGAGAATATTCCTGAACTAAAAAGAAGGAAGTTAGAAGTCATTTTCGTGGAGGTGATGATTAAAGCTTTGTAAATAGGTGAGATTAAAAAAAAAAGTCTAGAGGAAGAATAAAGTTGTAAAGAAACCTTCAATAACAAATGAGGAGGAAACAGAAATAGTTGAAGATGTAAAAGAAAACCAATTTAGGAGGCTAAGGCAGCCAGCTTACTTGAGCTCAGGAGTTCAGGACTGCCCTGGGCAACATAGTGAGATCCTGTCTCTACAAAAAACAGAAAAATTAGATGGTTATGGTGGCATATGCCTGTGTCCCAGCTACTTGTGATGCTGAAATGGGAGGATTGCTTGAGCCCAGGGAGTTGACGCTACAGTGAGCCACAATTGTGCCACTACACTCCAGCCTAGACAACAGAGCAAGACCTTGTCTCAAAAAAAAAAAAAAAAAAAAAAGAATGAAGGCTGGGCGTGGTGGCTCACGCCTGTAATCCCAGCACTTTGGGAGGCCAAAAGGGGCAGATCACAAGGTCAGGAGATTGACATCATCCTGGCTAACACAGTGAAACCCCATCTCTACTAAAAATACAAAAAGTTAGCCGGGGATGGTGGCGGGCACCTGTAGTCCCAGCTACTCAGGAGGCTGAGGCAGGAGAATCGCTTAAACCCAGGAGGTGGAGGTTGCAGTGAGCTGAGATTGCGCCACTGCACTCCCACTCCAGCCTGGGAGACAGAGCGAGACTGTCTCAAAAAACAAACAAACAAAAAAAACAAAAAGAATGAAAACCAAGAGGGTGCCAAGTTACAGAAGCCATGAGGGAGTGGAGGTATCTGAAGATGTGTTAACACTGTTAAATATTGAAGTTGAGAAGAATACATACTGATAAAAGACCATATTGTCAGCACCACAAGACAGAGTGAAAAAATTAAAAAATAAATAGGCCAGGCGTGGTGGCTCACACCTGTAATCCCAGCACTTTGGGAGGCTGAGGAGGGAGGATTGCTTGAGGCCAGGAGTTCTAGGCTAGTCTGAATGACATAGCAAAACCTCATTTCTACAAAAACCAAGGTAATTAATTTCAATTAGTGAGTACTATTAAGTTGTTTCTCTTGGAAGGTACTGAGATATGTCTCTTCAAACTTCTTGAAATTCTTTTTTGTAGTTAATTTTATGAAGGATTTTATAAATCAACTAATTGTAAAGAGCATTTGAATATGTTGCTGAATGGTAAACATAAAGTTCAAGAAACTTCACACTTAATAATGGAACTCATATTCTAGTTCAAAATAAATATTGTTACAATCAACTAGTAACCTTAGAAAACTATTAGACATCCATTTTTATATAGCACTGTTAACTCAGAGTTGTTACAAACGGCAGACTAACAAAAGAAATGCCACATAGTCAATTGGTGATGTCTGGATTATCTAAAGGTAATTTAATACTCAGCATATTCTTGGTACTGAAATCTGCTAAGTAATATTAACCTAAACATAATGGAATCAAGGGTGAAACAATATTGCCCAAATGTAGAATGTGACATTTTAAGGAAGGTACAAAGAACATGGTGTTTTGGGTCAAAAAGATCAGTCTGAATCCCAACTCCATGATTTACTAGTTGTTTAGCCTTAGACAAGGTGGCTAATCTCCCAAGCCTCAATGTCTTCATCTGTTAAATAAAGCTGGTTCCCTCGGATTCAATAGAATCTATCTTCACAGTGTCCGTCTTGTGCATGATAGCACAAGGTTAGTTCTCTTCCCCTTCCCTTTGCTGAAAATAATGTAATCATTATTAAATGGATTGGAAAATGAAATTGTGCATCTTAGGGGCCAAAAGAGGGCAGGAGGCAGCTTACCTGCATTCAAACAGGGAAGAAATAGCCAATCAGTAAAGAAATTGATATTTGATTCTAATTTGGGGTCGAAGGGGCGGAGCACTGGGGAAGAGAAACAAGAAAACAATGATATTACCAGAGAAAGAAATGTAAAGAGGTTTTCCGTAGAAAACCTAACTTTATGAACTTAAGTTTGCTGTTTATTTTTATTTATTTATTTATTTATTTTTTGAGGAGGAGTTTCGCTCTGTCGCCCAGGCTGGGGTGCAGTGGCCGGATCTCAGCTCACTGCAAGCTCCGCCTCCCGGGTTCACGCCATTCTCCTGCCTCAAGACTCCCGAGTAGCTGGGACTACAGGCGCCCGCCACCTCGCCCGGCTAGATTTTTGTATTTTTTAGTAGAGACGGGGTTTCACCGGGTTAGCCAGGATGGTCTCGATCTCCTGACCTCGTGATCCGCCCGTCTCGGCCTCCCAAAGTGCTGGGATTACAGGCTTGAGCCACCGCGCCCGGCCTGCTGTTTATTTTTAACTCTTTGTCCTCATACAATCTATGTGGGTATCACAAGTACACCATTTTGCTGCTAGGTATCATAGTGCACACCAACCCCACTCAATACATGATTAACAAACAGATTCTTAATCCAGTCAACCTGTATTTAGAGTTATATTCCCCAAGGAATGGAATATTAAGGCCAATCTTAGAAGTAATTTCTACATTTAAAAAAAAATAGGTTAAATAGCATAAGGTTAGTTCTCTTCTCCTCCTTTTGCTGAAAGGGATACTATTAGTCTCTTTTTATCAATGACAATAGCAGCTGATAACTTGCAGGACTGTGCTCTTCTAGCCAGTCCCAGTATATAACTGGTAAATGTTATAACAACTCAAAGTGCTACTTTATTCAAATTAGGAAAGTTTTTTTTTTTTTTTTTTTTTTTTTTTAAGATGGAGCCTCTCTCTATTGCCCAGGCTGGTGTGCAGTGGCGTGATCTCAGCTCACTGCAACCTCTGCCTCCGAGTAGCTGGGATTACAGGTATGTGCCACGATGCCTGGCTAATTTTTGTATTTTTAGTAGAGACGGGGTTTCACCATGCTGGCCAGGCTGGTCTAGAACTCCTAACCTCAGGCAGTCTGCCTGCCTTGGCCTCCCAAAGTGCTGGGATTACAGGGGTGAGCCAGCGTGCCTGGCAGGAAACTTTTAAATAACTACTATACTGTAAAGTATTATGCTAGGTCATCAATAAGGATCTATAAAAGGACTTAGAGAAAATAAGTTATTCATACACAGAATTGAATAAATCTACCAAAAAAAAGAAAAAGAAAATGATTTAGCCCTGAAGTTTAAAAACAGTTATTTAGTAGAGGTGCAAGTCAGGTTAGTTCTGTAAGTTAGCCCTAGCACTATGAAAGTCATAGGGACAATCCAGTTTTAGAATTGGCCCATCATTTAGAAATGGCACCTCAGGCCAGGCACAGTGGCTCATGCCTATAATCCCGGCACTTTGGGAAGCCGAGGAGGGTGGATCACCTGAGGTCAGGAGTTAGAGACCAGCCTGGCCAACATGGCAAAACCCCGTCTCTACTAAAAAAAGTTTAAAAATTAGCCGGGCGTGGTGGCACATGCCTGTCATCCCAGCTACTCGGGACACTGAGGCAGGAGAATCGTTTGAACCTGGGAGGTGGAGGTTGCACCGAGCCAAGATCCTGCCACTGTACTCCAGCCTGGGCGACAGAGCAAGACTGTGTCTCAAAAACAAAAAGGAAAGGAAAGAAATGGTGCCTCACAGGCAATACAGGGAAGACCCTCTTTAGGGTTGGAAAGGGAGATGAGAAGGGAGCTCATGTTATTTCACCCACCTATTAGGATCATTACGTTATCTGTTTATCCTTGGTGAGTTTTATAAAAGTAGATGAAGAAGAGGTGAGACTTTTCTCTCTGGTTTTACTTCCTTGCATTAGAGAAATTCAGAAGAAAGGTATTTGCATTTGCAACTAACCTGTCAAAGAATGCTAATTGGAAAGCAAAATCAAATCTCCCTTCAAGGATAGATCATTTGAATTAGAAAGTATTCATAAAATGGAGTATTAGCAAAAAAAAAAAAAAAAAAAAAAAGAGCTGCTGATACACACAACATAATCTCTGAAACATAATGTGCCAAAGATGACAAAGTTGAGTTCAAGCTATGTGATTCCAGTTATGTAGAGTTCAAAAACAGACAAAACTATTATAATGGCAAAACAGTGAATGCCTTGGCAAGAGGGGATTGGTTGGAAAGTAGCAGAGGAGAGCTTTCTGAGGTGATGTGTTCTGCATGTTGATGGGGTGTTTACACAGTTGTATACACTTGACAAACTCATTGTAAAATTAAGATCTGTGCTTTTCACTGTATGCAAATTTTACCTTAATAAAAAATCCTCTTTTTTGTCATATAACATCTGTCTTCTGGAACTTCCTTACAAATCATAATTACTCCTAAGAATCTACATCTTGAAGATTCATTTTTTATCCTAAAACCTGATGTATTTGCCAGGGAATTAACAAAGATAGTGATGTCGACTGCTTTTAAGTAACTTCTGTAGTTTTAAAAAATTGATTCATAATAGAGGTACAAATTTTCAAGGTGCATGTGATAATACATTGATATAATGTGTACCGATCAAATCAGGGTAATTGGGATATCCATCGCCTGTTTATCTCCATGCTGGAAACGATCAAATTATTTTCTTCTGTTTGGAAATGTGGAACTTGTGTAGTTGATAAGCAAATACAAAGTCGTTTGGGAGTACTGTGCCCAGTTAAGTGGGATGAAATCCTCATTAAAAATTTCAACCTAAATACAACTACAAGGTACAAAACAAATGTGTTTTTTTTCCCCATTATGCCCTCCTAATTATTTTTACCAGTAGCTTGACTCTTGACTAAGCTCAAACCAGAGAACAGAACTTTTAGTGAAAATGCTTTAAACATGTAAACTAATATTACTGTGTTTGATGATGATCATTTCCATAGAAGGCAAATGTTTAGGAATCACATGTGGGCAATGGGATGTTAAGAAAATGTGCAGCTAACATTAAATGTGACTCACTGCAGATAGAGGAAATTTTTGGCCTGTTTTTTTTTTTTTTTTTGAGATGGAGTCTCATTCCCATTGCACAGGCTGGAGTGCAGTGGTGCCATCTCGGCTCACTGCAACCTCCACCTCCCGGGTTCAAACGATTCTCCTTCCTCAGCCTCCCAAGTAGCTGGGATTACAGGCTTGTACTACCGTGCCTGGCTAATTTTAGTATTTTTAGCAGAGACGGGGTTTCGCCATGTTGGCCATGCTGGTCTTGAATTCCTGACCTCAGGTGATCCACCCACCTCGGCCTCCCAAAGTGCCAGGATTATAGGCGTGAGCCACTGTGCCCAGCCTGGCATAATTTTTAACAGAAGGATGATATTCCAAATAATTCAAAAAGTACACTCCTCAGCTAGAGGAATTTTACTTGTTGTAGGCAGTCTCTTATTCCTAGCAGAAAACATATGACAATATTTCTTGCATGTAATATGGGTGCACAAAGCCTTCAGAAGCAATTTGAAGGAAAGATTGACAGTAACAAGAATTTCACTTAAAAACAAAACAAAACAAAAAACAACAGCATCTCATTATGTTGCCCAGGCTAGAATGCGTGGCAGTTCACAGGCGTAACCATAACCCACTGCAGCCTCGAATTCCTGGGCTCAGGTATCTTCCCAACTCAGGAGTAGCTGGGAGTACAGGTGTGTGTCGCTGCATCTAGCAAATTTCCCTTTTTTTTTTTTTTAAAAAAAAAAGACAGTCTCGCCCTGTTAACAGGCTGGAGTGCAGTGGCGCTATCTCGGCTCACTGCAACCTCTGCCTTCTGGGTTCAAGTGATTCTCCTGCCTCAGTCTCCCCAGTAGCTGGGACTACAGGTGTGTGCCACCATGCTTGGCTAATTTTTGTATTTTTAGTAGAGACAGGGTTTCACCATGTTGGCCAGGATTGTATGGATCTCTTTACCTCATGATCTGCCCACCTCAGGCTCCCAAAGTGTTGGGATTACAGCCATGAGCCACCACACCCAGCTGGCAAATTTCACTTTTAAGACCAACACATTGAATTAACTCTAAAGAAGACAAAGTAAATATAAGTAAACAAAAAAAGGATGTTACATGACTTTTACAGTTCTTAATCCAACATCAAAATGGCCATAAAGGCTTAAAAATTGTCACTAATGGTTAAATAATTTTCCAGGATTTTTTTTCCACATGGCCAAAGAGGCTAAACTTGTGTTTTAAGACACTTTTAAGTTTGGTAAGCTTTAAAATTCTATTTTACTGTTATTTGGTCTTTATTCTAGATTGAGATACACAATCTTTCACTACAGATTTACAGCATCCAAGGTATTAATGGCTATTTTTCGTGTTTTTTTTTGAGATGGAGTCTTGCTCTTGTTGGCCAGGCTGGGTGCATGGCGCGATCTTGGCTCACTGCAACCTTTGCCTCCTGGGTTCAAGCAATTCTCCTGCCTCGGCTTCCCAAGTAGCTGGGATTACAGGCGCACGCCTCCACGCCCAGCTAATTTTTGTATTTTTTAGTAGAGATGGGTTTTCACCATGTTTGCCAGGCTGGTCTGGAATTGCAGACCTCTTAAGTGATTTGCCCGTCTCGGCCTCCCAAAGTGCTGGGATTACAGGCATGAGCCACTGTGCCTGGCCTGAACCTCTACTTTAATAGCAAGCTTGGTCCCAAGTTTTAAGCTATGATTGGTTTAATGCCAGATACCTAGAGGCTGACTGCCAAAACCTCAAAGTGATTCACCTAAAGACAGTTCAAACAGGACCTTAGTGAGTACACAGGAATGAACTGCTGTCATTCAAGTAGCCATTGTATATATTACCTTTATCATTAATTTCTTCTTGCCCTTGCACATTGAATAAAACGGGCAAGCACTATTTGGTCTCTTGATCTTTATTAAAAATCCTCAATGTAGAGGTTCATAGTTCTGACAATAATTGACGTTTCCCCCAACTCTGCTAGTCACATAAAACCACATACTGTGATCTAGTTATTTATTATTCAGCATCTCTAACTTCCTATAGGGTTATTTTTTGTTTCCTAAGGTGGTTGTATACATTATACAAAAGACTTGCATACCATATGCAAGCAGATGACGTTTGTGAATCCCTTATGTGACAGAGCTTATTAGCTGTCACATCTACAAACCTGTTGGTAGATGGTTCCAATAGCTGATACAAAAACAAAAGGATTGTACAGAAAAGGGCATGGATGGCTTTTGCTTGTTACAACACAGGTAATTACAAACGACAAATCCTTCAAAAGGGAAGATGACAACTTTTATTGTTATTACAAAAGCAAATTTAACTTGTCATTTGAATAATTGCAAGAGCAGACTAAGGGCTTAATCCTCACACAGGCACCAAGTCAGGCACAGTAGGTAGCTACAAATCATAAGAAAAAAATTTCTTTCCTACCTAGAGCACTCTTCCATGCTTTGGAATTAGGCTAAAAAACTCGCAAACCTGATCAGCTCCCTTTAATCCTCTTTTTTTTTTTTTTAAAAGAGATCTAGGTATTAACCTGCTGTCTAGCGAAAACTAGTCACTAAGTCCTGGCCTGAGATACCCACATTTCCTTTAGAACAAACAGAACTAACAGGTGTGTACATTTCTGAGCGCCCGATGTGTGAGTCCTTAAAATGCAGACCTTGCAGGAGGCTCAGACCTCAGTTTCACCTAACGCATGTGGAGGAAATGGAGGTGACAATAGTCACCTGAAGAGTGCAAGGGCTCCAGCTCCAACACACTCTTCCCCAGGCAGCAGGAAAAGGAGGTAGCAAGGACTTGGGCTGACATCTGAAGCACTAAGCTAATGTGCCTGGTAGAGGGGAGCCTCAGGAAGCACAAAATGTCGTTCCACCTGTGCTGTCCGCAAACCTGAGGTTTCCACATCGTTTTAAAGGGCACAGTGGCAAATGTGACAAGGCAGAAAACAATAACCATTTCAAGGATCACTTAAGGAATCCTGGTGTTTTCTGCCTAATCAGATGTAGTGCCAATCTGCTTTTCCCTTATATTGGAGAACATAAAGGTTTTAATCTCCACTCCCACACCTTCAGGCCCTTGTAATAATCCTTAGTAAACAACTCAGCTAGCATTATTGTTTCAAGGAAGCATAGGATTAGAGGTATGTGAGAAGTGTATTTATTGAAGGGAAGGGAAGACTAAGTTCTAGGATATTGAAGTCAAGAATATCCTAGAGCCAAAAACCACCAAAAGTTGAACCAAATCTACCTGAACTGAATTCTGACAGTAAACTGGGTCAAATGGAATCCACATTATTACTACTAGAAAATAAAAACACTTCCTATTCCATTTACTATGAAATCTAATCTAACCACAACTGACTGCTGTAAATGTAAACCTAGTTAAGTCTTTTGTGCTATGTGATTACACTTAACAAGTTGCTGCCATGGCGAGATCTCTAAAGAAAGAACCAAGATCAAGAATGTATACATGGCATCTGCTAGAATCACTGAAAAAGTTAGCTGGAAGAAATAAAGCCTATTATTTGGAGACAGATAATTGTCCCCTAAAACCACTGGTTGCTCTCTCTACCTTATGTATGTCTGTGAGAGGATTAATGGCACAGTTTGTTGTGATAAGGTAGGCCAACAATGAATATAACATTTAAACCATCCTAAAATCAGAGCTATAGTGCTATAACCAGATTTTTCACAAACGGTTTTAAAGTTGAAAGTTGCCTGATGGTAAGAGCTGTAATAAAACTGCATATTTTCCCCTTGACTACCTTAAATCCCTACCCAAAGCAATTAAGCTATCATCCATGAAGTAGCGGTCCATGAGGAAGTCCATGCCAGTAAGGAAAGGTGCTACAGTGCTGTTATGTATAATAGTCATCAAAGATCACGGAGTAATTACAGTCATTACTAGTGTTCCTGAAGATCGCCAAGGGAGTTTAGCTGATTTTTTTCCAGAGTTCATCTTGGGAAAAGTTTTTGACCCAATAGGTTCAACTTTTTTCTTGGGTTGCAAAACTGCATCTGGCTGCAAGTCTGACCCAAAATATGCGCAGCACATCAGCTGAGAGGATGCCGGCAACTGTTGAACTACATCACAGTTCAAAGTCCCATATTGTGAGAGCAGTACTTGTAGTTTATGTAACCAGCAAATGTGAGTTACCTCTTGTTACAGTGAACAACCTGCACTGTTAGAGTTTAGGAACTTTTGACATTCAGTTATCACATATTTCAAAGATTTTCAACTCAAAACAAAACAAAAATACATGGGCTTAATTATTCAGTAACACTTTACTATTTGTCACTTAATCTCAAGACAATACACACTCAGTCCAACTCTTTTGGTTTGATTTTACATAGATTTTCACTTACTTTTGCAAAGTAAAAACAAGAAATGAGTGCTGTATTTCCCCCCTCCCACAGTAAGAAACAAGGGTTTAAAATGGCAATTACTTAGATGTTTATTTCAACATTTCTTAAATTCACTTTATTAATTTAAAAAACTAATTAAATAATCTAGCATGAAAGTTATATAAAGAACATCATTAATGTGAAAAGATGCAAGAAAAAAATCATTCTAGTAGAACAACGTTAAAGATAGAGAACAAATGCTTAGGTAATACCCTAAATATGCAGCCAACTACCCTATTTTTGCACTGTCGACCATCTAAACACGTTTGCATTTGCAGAAGACAGAATGACAGCACAGGAATTTGTATTGCTCTATATAAAGGTCCAATGTCTCCACATAATGCCAAGTTCACCTTAGACATTTTACTTCCTTATCCAAATGAATAGCCCGTGTAAGCAGGATTTGAAAATGCATTAACCTTAAAAAGATGAGAACAATTCTCAAAGCCCATAGAACTTATGTTGCTGGTTAATTTTAGCATTGAAATTCTTTTGAATAATCTAATCTTGCAAATATGCAAGAATCCAGTGGAATTTTTACAGTTACATTTGTATTTGTATGACCTGTTACTTTTTAGAGGTAGGCCTTTCACAGTTGATATCCAAGTTACTTAAGAGTCTTGGCAACATGCACATAATATTCTAACAGTGCAAATGTTTTAGTAGCAAACATAACTTATTTTTTAAAAATGTGTTCAATTTAGAAAGGAAACTCTTATCTCTGGAAATGATTTCAGTGGCTCTTGAACTTTTAAATATTCATTAAAATTCAAGCAATTATTAGTATTTGTTTTTAATAACATGGAATTACAAAAAGAACTATTATGTTTTGATTAAAGCTCCTATATTTTCCAGAAAAATAAAAGCCCAGATATTTGCAGACATAATAAAATGTATTTAAATTTCATGCAATAGCCATAATTATAATTTTAAGAATCTGTAAAACAATAACTTTGCTCTGTCCATAAGATGTAGCCTCATTCATGAAATGAATGGGAATTTCACAGTTAAGAAAACACTAGGCCAAGCATGGCGCCTCACGCCTGTAATCCTAGCACTTTTGAGAGGCTGAAGCGAGTGGACCACTTGAGGTCAGGAGTTTGAGAGCAGCCTGGCCAATATGGTGAAACCTCGTCTCTACTAAAACTACAAAAATTAACTGGGCCTGGTGGTGGGCTCCTGTAATCCCAGCTACTCAAGAGGCTGAGGCAGGAAATTGAATCCGGGAGGTGGAGGCTGCAGTGAGCCGAGATCGAGCCACTGCACTCCAGCCTAGGTGACAGAGTAAGCCTCTGTCTCAAAACAGAACAAAACACCCAATAGATTAAGTTTTATGTTCTGTGACTGGAAATACAGTCTGTCCAGGCTTTTCTTTTCTGAGGAGCAAAATTATAGGGAAAGGACTTGTCATTAAATATACAATTACAAAGTACCTTATTTAGACAGAAATCACAATCTAAAAGAGGCCCTCTTTGATAAATGGCAACACTCAACATCAAGGGGGCTTCGGATAAACCTACAAATTGCCTCCATTCCTCATTTTTCTCATGAAAAATTTCAGAGTCATGATAATTATAGCACAAAGTCATTCAATCTAAAACCACCATAGTGCTGCACTGTGGTTCATCAAAAACATGGTGAGCAAATTTCAGCTTTACACTTAAGAAAACTCAGTGCATTTCAAATAATTGAGATAAAACTTACACTGTGCTTGATTCTACTTATCGATGATAATTTTAGTCTGTGCAGATTCTGATGATTCGAAATATGTTTATTTAGTTGCTGGGTTGAGATTTAGCTTTAACCAGCAAGGATCATCCAACCTTCAAAGTTATTGGTAAAAAGAGTAAACTGGGTAACTTGTAGAAGTGGCACTTGCAACTGATACGGTTTTCATACTAGAAGCATGCAGCTCTTATAAATACTAAAAGAGGAATTTTTGCCAGGTCTTAAACATGCTTTATTTGTTGTAAATTCCACTAATTTAACGAGTTAATGGAATTTTCTCTCGGGGTACAATTTCATTATGCTTTACTTACAAAAACTACAGTACGCTGTTCATTTTAAAACAACTTACTGTGTTTAAGAAATCATGTTACAATATAATTGGAAAAAAAATAAATAAATAACTAAAAGACCTAGTGAAGCAGTGTCACATTTGGATAAAGGGATTTAACTGCATGTATGCATTAACAATCAAAAGAAGGGGTCAAACTAATCCTTTCCTTTAATACAAACTTGAACACTGTGAATGCCTCATTTATAGTGGGTAGGGAAAGAGTTTATAAAAGTCCAAGTAATAAAATGTATTCAATTACTTGGGAAAGTTAAAAAGCTAATGCAACAATGTTACATCCAGATAAAAAACATTATTCAAAAGCAATTCAAATACCGAAAAGGATTTCAAATTGAATATTTTATTAACATGGTAGTTGCCTTTGTAACATGTGCACACACACTCGCACACTCAGAATGATCTGCCTGGGGAAAAAATACTAAATATGCCTAAGGGGAAAATGAAAAATAAAAAAATTCCTGTAGGTTTTCATTATTGTAGGCAATTATGTCCACATCACTTACAAAGCTATTGCCAAATCTGTCCAAGGAAGCAGAGTTTGAAGAGGGGGCTAGGGATGGGAATCTTGGGAAAAATTCAACAGTGGCATAGCAGAGCTCTCAATATGAGAAAGCTGACATAATGTGGACTTTTGCTGTGAATTTCCTCTTTGCAAAATACGGGGAGAGGTTTATGGGCAGAAAATAAGAGAAGGCGGTGTGAAGTAGGCTTTTGCAGTCAATTTTCCTCACAGTATTGTGCAGGGTCATCAAGAAAATGCTTAGTCTTTCTCTGGAACCAGTTTCAGAACTTTTCCAATTGCAATGGTCTTACCTAGAAATGAAATTTTTAAAAAATCTTTCAGTAGTTAACAGCAAGTCTATATAAGATACTAAAACTTATTATTTTAAATCACAAAAATATTTTTTACAATGTAAGTTACTAATTAACTAGCTTTACTGCCAAACCCATGATACTTCTATTTAGGTCGTCTTAATAAGTGGGTCTTATTTGGGGGAGCTGGTAAAGAGATGGTTCCCTGTATCAAAAACCTATCTCCCCCCGCCCCCCACCAAGCAATTCTCCTGCTTCATCCTCCCGAGTAGCTGGGATTACAGGTGCCCGCCACTACACCCAGCTAATTTTTGTATTTTTAGTAGAGATGGAGTTTCACCACGTTGGCCTGGCTGGTCTCCAACTCCTGACCTCAGGTGATCCACCCGCCTCGGCCTCCCAAAGTGCTGAGATTACAGGCATGAGCCACTGAGTAAAGACAGAGTCTTACTCTGTCCACCCAGGCTGGAGTGCAGTGGTGTGACTTCGGCTGACTGCAACCTCCTCCTTCCAGGTTCAAGCGATTCTCCTGCCTCAGCCTCCCGAATAGCTGATTACAGGTGCCTGCCACCATGCCCAGCTGATTTTTGTATTTTTAGTAGAGGAAGGGTTTCACCATGTTGGCCAGGCTGGTCTTGAACCCTTGGCCTCAGGTGATCTGCCTGCCTTGGCCTCCCAAAGTGCTGGGATTATAGGCGTGAGGCACCACACTGGGCCAAAAACCTCTGGATTAAAAAAAAAGCGGGGGCGGGGGGAATATCTGTATTTGTGGAATATCCACACAATGGAATACTATTCAGCAATAAAAAGGAATAAATAATATGTTACATGGTTGAACTTCAAAATCATACTAAGTAAAATAAACTAGACAAAGGACCACATACTTTATAATTCTATTTATGGAGTGTCTATAAAAGACAAATTGAAGGCCGGGTGCGGTGGCTCAAGCCTGTAATCCCAGCACTTTGGGAGGCCGAGGCGGGTGGATCACGAGGTCAGGAGATCGAGACCATCCTGGCTAACATGGTGAAACCCCGTCTCTACTAAAAATACAAAAAACTAGCCGGGCGAGGTGGCGGGCGCCTGTAGTCCCAGCTACTCGGAGGCTGAGGCAGGAGAATGGCGGGAACCCGGGAGGCGGAGCTTGCAGTGAGCCGAGATTGCGTCACTGCACTCCAGCCTGGGTGACACAGCGAGACTCCGTCTCAAAAAAAAAAAAAAAAAAAAAAAAAGACAAATTGAAAAGTGTTTGCCTAGGGGTGGAGGTGGGAATAAGGGGTGATTATGAACAAGTATAAGGTTTCTTTTTAGGTGTTCCAAATGTTCTAACATTAGTATATGGTAATAGTTGGAAAATTCTGTAAACGTACTAAAATTCATTGAATTATATATTTAAAACAGGTTAGTTTCATATTATGAAAATTGTATCTCAATAAAGCTGCTAAAAAAATCCCAAAACCTATCCTTAAGTAACTGAAAAGACACAGCAATCGCCACTGACTACAATGCAGTGAATACATCCTTCTGGTAGTACTCCTGTGGACTGAAAGGAATACAAAACCCATTGGGTCTTGTGGAAAACCTAAAAGCCAAGTTATCTTTTTTTTTTTTTTAACCCAAGTTATCTTTTAGGGAAAAATAATTCTAGGGTTAAGAATTCCTGCTACATTAATTGCTTTTCTTCTGTCTTCCTGATTTTATCAGGTTCTGAGTGGTAAACTAAAACTATCATTTTGTTATATTAATAAGATAAACACAATAACCCGTTTTACTATCAACCAGAAGAGTTCTGGGCCTTTAAAGTAAAATAAACATTGTCTTTATACAGTTTTGTCCAATGTAAGGTTCAGGAACTGTATTCATCACCAGGGCTTAGCACAGTTCCTGAGACTTTGTAGATACAAAGTAGTTTTTGCTAAATGGAATTGGAATGAGCATGTGAAATGACTATTCTGTATTTGAATGGAACTATAAAGTTTTATATAAAGTCTTCTATAGTCTTAAAATGGTTATCTAAGTTAGAAATATTAACAGCCGGGACAGGCTCGGTGGCTTACGTCTGTAATCCCAGCACTTTGGGAGGCCAAGGTGGGTGGATCACGAGGTCAGGAGATCAAGACCATCCTGGCTAACACGGTGAAACCCTGTCTCTACTTAAAATACAAAAAAGTAGCCGGGCATGGTGGCGGTGCCTGTAGCCACAGCTACTCGGGAGGCGAGGCAGGAGAATGGCGTGAACCTGGGAGGTGGAGCTTGCAGTGAGCCAAGATTGTGCCACTGTACTCCAGCCTGGGTGACAGAGCGAGACTCCATCTCACAAAAAGGAAAGGAAAAGGAATATTAACAGACCATAAGGAAACGTTTCATAACAATCATTTTGTTTTTATGCCAAAGAAGTTCATGACCCCGAGATGGGAATATTAGTTGTTCTGCGTCACCGAGAGGTAGGCAGAAATGGATGCACACAAAAGGTCACAAATATTAGACCTCTGAAAAATTAGGTGTAAAAAAAATCATTCTCTGTATCCCTTTTAATCTCCAGACATATTACAAAGGATTACATCATAGAAATGTCTTAGTAAACAAAACAGCCCTCCAAATCCACTACTCACAAAACATCAAAATTAAGATTCTTTACGTATAACATTACTAGATTTGGCATTACTGCTAAAACACGTGGTCAATTCTGTTCAATACATTCAACTCATAAAACATTCAAATGAATACAGAATCTGAATCGAAGTTTTCTGTGAACCCGCTGCAGTGTGTACTGTACTGAGATGATGAAGATGACCAAAGCTAGGTATCCTGGATATACTACTAGACATCAGTTTAAAAACTTACCCTCATCTCTTAAGGTAAAACGACCCATCTGAGGGAAGTCTTTAAAGGTCTCCAGGCAGATGGTTCCTGCTGTCCTTAAGCGAGCAATGCATACTTGATCTTGTTTCACAAAACGGGGTCGGGTCTTACTTTTTTCTCCTGATTTTTTGTCTACCAAGCAGATTAAGGCCTAACCAAGAAAAGAGTATGAGAAAATCAGAATAATGCCAAATGAAATAATGTTTAAGAACAGGTATAGAAATAAAAGTGCATCACTGTTGCTGATTAGAAATTATGAAGATAAAATGGTATTAAAACCGAAATAAACCAGTTATCTTAAACTCACTGTTATTTCGACTTCCTCAATACAGGTATGAATATGCAGCACCGCATTATAGCCTGGGCAGATGATGGATTTGTGCTCTATAATCACTATCTGTCAAACAAACACACACACACATTCTTATCTTTATCCTTAGGGTAAAAAAGAATTCAGTGTTCTTAAGCGCCATATAAATCCCAAGAATTAGTGTTCTAATCTCAGTAGGACACCAACTTAAAAGTGATTTTTTTTTTTTTTTTTTTTTGAGACGGAGTCTCGCTCTGTCGCCCAGACTGGAGTGCAGTGGCCGGATCTCAGCTCACTGCAAGCTCTGCCTCCCGGGTTTACGCCATTCTCCTGCCTCAGCCTCCCGAGTAGCTGGGACTACAGACGCCCGCCACCTTGCCCAGCTAGTTTTTTTGTATTTTTTTTTTTTTTTTTTTTTTTTGAGACAGAGTCTGGCTCTGTCGCCCAGGCTGGAGTGCAGTGGCCGGATCTCAGCTCACTGCAAGCTCCGCCTCCCGGGTTTACGCCATTCTCCTGCCTCAGCCTCCGGAGTAGCTGGGACTACAGGCGCCCGCCACCTCGCCCGGCTAGTTTTTTGTATTTTTTAGTAGAGACGGGGTTTCACCGTGTTAGCCAGGATAGTCTCCATCTCCTGACCTCGTGATCCGCCCGTCTCGGCTTCCCAAAGTGCTGGGATTACAGGCTTGAGCCACCGCGCCCGGCCTAAAAGTGATTTTTGTATTAGAGGTGATACGTTTGTCTTACTAATTTTGTTCACAGGATGGGGTCAGGCTGCTTGACCTCAAAGCATGAATTTCAATATCCTGTCCTCTATTAATCTTCTTGGTGAGTCCCTGGTCAACTTTCAAAACACAGCAGGCTGGCTGGGCACAGTGGCTCACGCCTGTAATCTCAGCACTTTGGGAGGCTGAGGCATGGTGGGCAGGGGGAACACTTGAGGCCAGGAGTTCGAGACCAGCCTGGACAACATGGTGAAACCCCACCTCTACTAAAAATACAAAACAATCAGCTAGGCCTGGTGGTGGGCGCCTATAATTCCAGCTACTCAGGAGGCTGAGGCAGGACAATCACTTGAATCCCGGAGGTGGAAGTTGCAGTGAGCCGAGATCGTGCCATTGCACTCCAGCCTGGGTGACAGAGCAAAACTCCATCTCCAAACAAAATAAAAGACAGCAGGCCAACTTTCTTCTCTGGGAAGCCTTTCCTCATATTCCCCAAGGAATTAAGCTAATCTTTACCGCTCAGAAGCTACCTAGATGTAAACTTATCCAGCTTTATCCATTTCTCAATATCCAAGGTCCAGTAAAGTAAACAACTTTACATCTGGCAACAAAATCTAACTTCATTAGTTGTCATACCTTAGAACAGACCTTTAAAAAATTCTGTTAACCACACCAGTCACTTACTCTGTCATTCTCCTAGGGAGGTTACCTTGTTAATAACAGGGAAACTTGTGTGATTTCTTGTCTGGAAAGCTATGTGCTGTGAATGAGCACATAAACCATGACTTCCACAGTAACTGTGCTCCGGTCAAAGTAAATATTAGATACTCTAAAATGTATCATCAGGAGATCAAACATAAAAAGGAACTTACAAAGAATACTCCTCATCCAGTAAGCACTTGTACCAGCTTGAAGATCTTGTATGAGGTGCCTATTGTGGTTATGATATATAAGTGGCTTATAATATTTCCATTCCCCTTCTATACACTAAGATGGGTTAACTGGCATGTCACCAATAATCAGGACAAAAGGCACTGATATTCCAATTTCATTTAGACATTAAAACCCACTATTACAACGACAATAATTTGTTTACCTGGGCATCAAATGTGCGTCCAGAATGACAAAGATTATTAGGATCACAAAGTATAAATCCGGGAAGAATCTCCTCTTCTTCAATTCCTTTCAGTCTGATTTTGAGGTTTTCACCTGGGGCTACAGTATCCGTTTCTACATCATCGGAAAGTATTCCAAGAACTTCCACGTTGTGCTTTAAAATAAAACAAGATTGGAGGTTTTCTGACACATTCACTGCATTATGGAACATAAAATGATCTGAATGTCTGCTCAATAAAGAGTTGCAAGATTTGACTGTAAACACTTATTATATCTGTATGACATAAAATCTTAGCCTAGATATGATCGGTGAAAATCATATCCTAGAAGTATAACTGCCAATTAAAGTATTAACGTGTCACCTTTTAAATATCACATTCTAATCATTTCCAAATAGAATACAGTATACACTAGCATTTGCCTTTTTTACTTTTTCAAAATCAAAAACACAATATTTGGATTTCAGTTTCATGGATATACTTTTTATTATTATGGAATTCTATGAAGGATTTAATAAACCTGTCTTCCATTACCTATCAATCTCCAAATATCGGAATTGTGCACTACTTAAAAGTTATTGAACTAAGCTTTAAGTCTATCACCTATTTAATGAATACATAATTTCCTTTTGGTGTGATCAAATGCTCTGGACTTAGATAGTGATGATGGCTGCATAGGACTGTTTTTTTTTTTTTTTTTTTTTTTTTTTGAGACGGAGTCTGGCTCTGTCGCCCAGGCTGGAGTGCAGTGGCGGGATCTCAGCTCACTGCAAGCTCCGCCTCCCGGGTTTACGCCATTCTCCTGCCTCAGCCTCCCAAGTAGCTGGGACTACAGGCCCCCGCCACCTCGCCCGGCTAGTTTTTTGTATTTTTTAGTAGAGACGGGGTTTCACCGTGTTAGCCAGGATGGTCTCGATCTCCTGGCCTTGTGATCCGCCCGCCTCGGCCTCCCAAAGTGCTGGGATTACAGGCTTGAGCCACCGCGCCCGGCTGTTTTTTTTTTGAGGTGGACTTTTGCTCTTGTTGCCCAGGCTGGAGTGCAGTGGCGTGATCTTGGCTCACTGCAACTTCCACCTCCTGCGTTCAAGCCATTCTCCTGCCTCAGCCTCCCAAGTAGCTGGGATTACAGGTACCCGCCACCACGCCTGGCTAATTTTTTGTATTTTTAGTAGTGACGAGGTTTCACCATGTTGGCCAGGCAGGTCTCAAACTCCTGACCTCAGGTGATCCACCCACCTTTGCCTCCCAAAGTGCTCAGATTACAGGCGTGAGTCACTGTGCCCAGCCTAAACTCTTTGTTTCTAACAAAATAGTCCATAGAGCTAGGTAGTCCACATGCCTTTAGCCCAGCTACTTGGAAGGTTGAGGCATGAGGATTGCCCGAGCCCAGGAGTTTAAGGCTGCAGTGAGCTACGATCACACCACCGCACTGTAGCCTGAGTGACACAGCGAGACCCTGTCTTTAAAAAAAAAAAAAAAAAAAAAGGGCCAGGCGCAGTGGCTCACGCCTGTAATCCCAGCACTTTGGGAGGCCGAGATGGGCGGATCACAAGGTCAGGAGATCGAGACCACGGTGAAACCCCGTCTCTACTAAAAATACAAAAAAAAAAATTAGCTGGGCGAGGTGGCGGGCGCCTGTAGTCCCAGCTATTCAGGAGGCTGAGGCAGGAGAATGGCGTGAACCCGGGAGGCGGAGCTTGCAGTGAGCCGAGATCACGCCACTGCACTCCAGCCTGGGCGACACAGCGAGACTCCGTCTGAAAAAAAAAAAAAAAAAAAAAGTTTTTAATGTAAAAATAAAATAATTATGGAAGCCTCCAGTTCTGATGCCAGTATTGCTCCTCAGTACTTCCAATGCTGGCTGTGGCAGTAAGGTGAAGCAAAAGAACAAGTGATGTGAGAGGAGATACACATGAAATTCACCATCAGTGACATTTACTACATTAACAATGCTATGCAGGCCGAGTGCAGTGGCTCATGCCTCAGCACTTTGGGAGGCTGAGGCGGGTGGATCAACTGAGGTCAGGAGTTTGAGACCAGCCTGGCCAACATGGTGAAACCCTGTCTCTACTAAAAATACAAAAGAAAAAAAGCAATTAGCCAGGCATGGTGGCAGGTGCCTGTAATCCCAGCTACTCGGGAGGACTGGGCAGCAGAATCACTTGAACCCAGGATGTAGAGGATGCAGTGAGCCAAGATCGTGTCATTGTACTCCAGCCTAGGCAACAAGAGCGAAACTCCATCTCCAGGGGGAAAAAAAAAGGAGGAGGGGTGCCAGGCGTGGTGGCTCACACCTGTAATCCCAGCACTTTGGGGGGCTGAGGCAGGTGGACCATGATGTCAGGAGTTCAAGGCCAGCCTTGCCAAGATGGTGAAATCCTGTCTCTACTAAAAATACAAAAATTAGCCAGGTGCGGTGGCGGGCACCTGTAATCCCAGCTACTCGGGAGGCCGAGGCAGAGAATTGCTTGAACCCTGGAGGTGGAGGTTGCAGTAAGCCGAGATGGCGCCAGTGTACTCCAGCCTGGGTCACAGTAGGAGACTCCGTCTCAAAAAAAAAAGAAAGAAAGAAAGAAACAAGAGTTTAGAAGTCACTCACCTAAAAAACAATCTGTATTGGCTGGGCGCAGTGGCTCACGCCTGTAATCCCAGCACTTTGGGAGGCCGAGGCAGGTGGATCATGAGGTCATAAGTTCAAGACCAGCCTGGCCAACATGGTGAAACCCCGTCTCTACTAAAAATACAAAAATGAGCTAGGCATGTTGGCACGTTCCTGTAATCCCAGCTACTCGGGAGGCTGAGGCAGGAGCATTGCTTGAACTGGGACCCGGGAGGTGGAGGTTGCAGTGAGCTGAGATCGCACCACTACACTCCAGCCTGGCATACAGAGTGAGACTCCGTCTCAAAAAAAAAAAACAATAACAAACAAACAAAAAAAACACTATCTGTATCTCAGAACAGTTTCATAAAATATCAAAGTAAAAAACCAATTTTTAATTTAACCCATTGATTACTTACTGTGGTTAAAATACATGTAACAAAATTTACCATCATAACCATTTTAGGTGTACATTTCAATAGTATTAAATACATTAAAATATCGTACAACCAATATTCAGAACTCTAAAATCTTGTTATCTTGCAAAACTGAAACTCCCCATTCCCCCAAACCCTGGCAACCACCATCCTACTTTCAGTTGACAAATGTGACTATTCGAGGTACCTCATTTAAGTAGAATCATACGGTATTTGTCTTTTTGTGACTGGTTTATTTCACATAGCATAATGTCCTCAAGGTTCATTCATGTTGTGGCCTATGTCAGAACTTCCTTTTGAAGGCTGTACAATATTCTATTACATATATGTAACACGCTTGCTTTATCCATTCATCCTTTAGGGACACCAGGGCTGCTTCCACCTTCTGGCTAATGTGAATAATGCATCTATGAACATGTTTATACAGATATCTGAGACTCTGCTTTCAACTCTTTTGAGTATATACTCAGAAATGGTATTGCTGGATTATGTGGGAAATCTATGTTTGATTTTTTGAGGAACTGCTATATTTTTTCACAGCACTTGGCACAATTTTACATTACCAACAGTGCACAAGGGTTCCAAATTCTCCACATCCTTGCCAACACATGTTACTTTGTTTTCCAAAAAAAGTTTTTAACTGAGATGGGATCTTACACATAGACAACTGGCCTGGTCTCAAAATTCAAGTGATCCTCCTGCCTCAGCTTCTCCCAAAGTGCAGGGATGATAGGCGTAAGCCACCATGTCCAGCCCTGTGGATTTGATTTCTATTTCCCTAATGGTTAGTGGTGCTAAGCATCTTTTCATGTACATTTTGGCTGTTTGTACATCTTCTTTGGAAAAATGTCTATTGCAGTCCTTTGCCCATTTTTGAATTGGGTTGTTTAGTTTTTTTGTTGACTTGTAGGAGTTCTTCATATATTCTAGTATTAACCCCATATTTAGATATATGATTGGCAAATATTTTCTCTCATTCCATAGGTTGCCAACCCCATGAATTTTTTATTGTAAAAGTTTTGCCACTTTTTTATTTGATATTTGAGATGGAGTCTCGCACTGTTGCCCGTGCTGGTGTGCAGTGGTGTGATCTTGGCTCGCTGTAACCTCCACCTCCGGGGTTCAAGTGATTCTCCTGTCTCAGCCTCCTGGGTAGCTAGGATTACAGGCACCCACTGACACACTTGGCTAATTTTTTGTATTTTTAGTAGAGATGGGGTTTCACTATGTTGGCCAAGCTGGTCTCGAACTCCTGACCTCGTGATCCACCCACCTCAGCCTCCCAAAGTGCTGGGATTACATGCGTGGCCCAGTGTGCCAGCCGCCTCTATGTCTTTTAAACTATTCTAGCTCTGTTCCACTGAAATTCAGGAGGACTAAACTGAAGTGAGTTTTTGAGACTTGCTCAACTCTAGGACATTCTATACCTCCCTAGTGATTAGTATCAAGTGACAGCTTCCACAGAGAACAGCCACTTTCTCTATACTAGCTACTAAGGCCCCTCACTTGCAAATATGTCTGGGTACTAACTTCACTTATGTTTAGAGAATCATACTTTTTTCTATTCTGGTAAAATATAAATAATAACATTTAAATTTTAAACCATTTAGTTTGCAATTCAGTGCCATCTAGTGTATTCACCATGTTGTACAATCAATACCACTAATTCTAAAACTTTATTGTCCCAAAAAGGAAATCCTATACCCATTAAGCAGTCACTCCCTACTTTCCCTCCTTTAGCCCCTTGCAACCACCAAGCTGCCTTACACCTCCATAGCTTTTTTTTTTTTTTTTTTTTTTTCGAGAAAAGGTCTTGCTCTGTTGCCCAGCCTGGAGTGCAGTGGTATGATCAGACATCATAAATCATAGCAGCCTTGACTTCCTAGTCTTAAGCAATCCTCCTGCCTCAACCTCCCGAATAGCTGGGACCACAGGCATGTATCACCACAAGTGGCTAATTTTATTTTTCAAAGAGACAGAGTCTCCCTACGTTGCCCAGTGTGGTCTCCAATTCCTGAGCTCAAGCTATCTGTCCACGTCAAACTCCCAAAGTGCTAGGTGTTAGCCACCATGCCTGGCTCATCTCCATAATTTTTGTGACAACTCTACAGACAAAACTTAGTAAGGGCTGGGTGTGGTGGCTCATGCCTGTAATCCCAGCACTTTGGGAGGCCCAGGCGGGCAAATCACAAGGTCAGGAGTTTGAGACCAGCCTGGCCAACATGGTGAAACCCTGTCTCTACTAAAACTACAAGTTAGCCGGATATGGTGATGCATGCCTGTAATCCCAGCTACCCAGAAGGCAGAGGTTGCAGTAAGTCGAGAATGCACCACTGCACTCCAGCCTGGGCGACAGGGCTAGACTCCGTCTCAAAACAACAACAACAACTAACTAAGAACTCAACCTGAGAATTATTTTCATTCAGATGTTAGCCTTCAAGTTGCAAAGATAATAGGAAAAAGCAGGCTTTAAAATAGAAACATTTTAGAAGATACTATATATTCTAATCTCCAATGCACAAGGCATCAAGAAGCGAGATAATACAATTTGTAAGGTGCCAATTATGTCTAAATATTACATTTGATAATGGATTCTTTTTCTAATTTACTCTGCCTGGAGTTAGCATGGTAAATAAATTCTCACTGAAATCTAGCAAAATCCCCATCTGAAGGTACTGACGACTCAAGTATGTAGTCCAGCATAAGCAACATCTTTGGAGCTGTTAGAGAAGCCCTGCTTCAGGTTATCTGCAAACATCAGCAATTGAACAGTCAAAAATAACACAAAGGAGGTCAGGTATGGTGGCTCACGCCTGTAATCCTAGCACTTTGGGAGGCCAAGATGGGAGGATTGTTTGAGGCCAGGAGTTAGAGACTAGTCTGGTCAACATAGTGAGACCCCATCTCAATTTTTATTTAAAAAAAAAAAAAAAAATTAGCCAGGCAGAGTGGCACATGCCTATAGTCCCAGCTACTTGGGAGGCTCAGGTGGCAGGATTACTTGAAAGTTTGAGGCTGCAATAAGCTATGACTGTGCCATTGCACTGCTGCCTCAGTGACAGAACAAGACCCTATCTTAAAAAAAAAAAAAAAAAAATCAATAAATAGATGGGAAACAGCATAACCGATTCTTACCTTGTTTGGCATCATCACAAGCTGCTGGCCTTTACAAATAGATCCTGATTCCAGCTTTCCCAGGACCACAGTGCCCATATCCTGATGAAATGTAAAATAAAATCCAGTTTCAGACTTACTGGTGCTGTGTAACAGCTCAATAGCCCAAAGTGAAATTCTACACTGCTTATTCATAAAGGAAAATCATTTGCTTAAGTAGAAGGCTTAGGTTCATCTTAAACTCTAACAAATACTCTATAATAATTTGTCATAAGCATTTGTGTGATCATATTAATAATGCAGGGTGCCTATGATTTAAAAAGAAAATATGGTGCAGGGTGGGTACGGTGGCTCATGCCTATAATCTCAACACTTTGGGAGGCAGAGGGGGGGTGGGCCACCTGAGGTCAGGAGTTCGAGACCAGCCTGGCCAATATGGCGAAACCCCATCTCTACTAAAAATACAAAAATTAGCCAGGCATGGTGGAATGCCTGTAATCCCAGCTACTCGGGAGGCTGAAGCAGAAAAATCGCTTGAACTTGGGAGGCAGAGGTTGCCGTGAGCCAAGACTGAACCACTCAACTCCAGCCTGAGACAGAGCAAGACTCTGTCTCAAAAAACAGGCTGGGCTCGGTGGCTCACAAGGTCGGGAAATCGAGCCCATCCTGGCTAACACGGTGAAACCCCGTTTCTACTAAAAATACAAAAATTAGCTGGGTGTGATGGTGCATGCCTATAATCCCAGCTACTCGGAAGGCTGAGGCATGAGAATCGCTTAAACCTAGGAGGCAGAGGTTGCAGTGAGCTGAGATCATGCCACTGCACACCAGCCTGGCGAAAGAGCGAGACTCCATCTAAAAAAAGAAAAAAGGAAAAAAAAAAAGGTGCAAAAAACAACACAGAAATTCATGTTGGAAGATCTGAACTGATTGTACCAATTCAGGTTCTCCTGATCTCTAGGCCTGTTTCCTCATATATAAAATTGGAAAAAACAGTATTTGTTAAAGAAATTTAGAATGGAGCTAATTAAAGAATGATGTATTTGAGGAGGAGAAAACATTACATACATTGATACCGCAAAACTTAAAAAAAATTCAAGTTGGAAATCCAGTTAAAAACAAGGAAGTCTATTTTTTTTAAGATGAACATCCAGTGCTGGTGAGGCTGTGGTAAAACGAACACTCATGCTGCCAGTGGTAACAGAAGTTAGCACAGTATTTTTGTGATGCTGTTTATCAATATGCATCAACTTTAATGAGAAAATCCTTTGAGCCTAGCAGTTACATCTATGAGTTTATCACTGAGATATGATCCCTGGCTCATCTGGAAACAGCTAAAATAAACTAAACTTGTTGAATAAATTATGGTCTGTCTATACCACTAAAATAAAGCCAGTAAGAAAAAGACATCAATGTTATGTTGTTAATAAAGTTTCTGGACCAGGCACGGTGGCTCATGCCTGTAATCCCAGCACTTTGGGAGGCCAAGGCGGGCAGATCACCTGAGCTTAGGAGTTCGAGACCAGCCTGGCCAACACTGTGAAACCCCATCTCTACTAAAAATACAAAAAACAATTAGCTGGATGCAGGAGCACATGTCTGTAGTCCCAGCGACTTAGGAGGCTGAGGCTGGAGAATCTCCTGAACCTGAAGACAGAGATTGCAGTGAGCTGAGATCGCACCGCTGCACTCTAGCCTGGGTGACAGAACGAGACTCCATCTCAAAAAAGAAAAAAAAACCGAAGGCCAGGTGCAGTAACTCACACCTGTAATCCCCGCACTTTGGGAGGCCAAGGTGAATGGATCACAAGGTCAGGAGATCGAGACCATCCTAGCTAACACGGTGAAACCCTGTCTCTACTAACAATACAAAAAAATTAGTTAGGCATGGTGGCGGGTCCCTGTAGTCCTAGTTACTCAGGAGGCTGAGGCAGGGCAATGGCGTGAACCTGCAAGGCGTGACCTGCAAGCTTGCAGTGAGCCCAGACTGCACCACTGCACTCTAGCCTGGAGAACAGAGTGTGAGACTCTGTCTCAAAAAGAAAAAAAAAGAAAGAAAAAAAGTTTTCGTAATTAGAAACAAAATGCATAACAATGATTTCACCTCCCAAGAAACCCAATTTCTTTAACATTTTGGGTACCTTGTACTTATCCACAATTGGCAGCCTGATTGGTCCATCAACTGATCTATTGAAGTTTGGCAAATTATCCAGATATGGAATAAATGGTAATCCACTGAGAACATAACGACAATATCCATTAAAGAAAAGAAAGTCAACATAAATATCAAAATGTTAAGTTACATGACTATAACTTTAAACAGGTTATAACAATATTTTCATTCTACTCATGTATTTTTCCCATTCAACCAATATATTATCCATTTCATCTCACTTATTCCACAGAAAACTAAAAATATTACAAAACTGCTCAGTATAAGGCTTCCTCATAAACTTATTAAAATTTAGAAAAGTATTTTATAGCAAATAACCTATATGTAATAAATTGACTGTATTACTTAATTTTTATCGACTTTTCCAGTTTTGAAACCAAGATTCCATAAAATAATTTCCCCTTTAAACATATAGTATTAGCTGGGTGCAGTGGCTCATGCCTATAATTCCAGCACTTTGGGAGGCCGAAAAGCAGGTGCATCTCTTGAGCCCAGGAGTCCAAGACCAGCCTGGGCAACATGGTGACTCCCCATCTCTACTAAAAATACAAAAAGCAGCCAGGTGCGGTGGCATGTGCTTATAGTCCCTACGACTTGGGAGGCTGAGGTGGGAGGATCTCTTGAGCTGGGAGGTGGAGGTTGCAGTGAGCTGAGATCATGCCACTGCACTGGACAACAGGGAGAAAGCCTGTTTCAAAAAAAACCAAATAAACAACAACAACAAAAAAAGAAACACAGAGTCCAAGAATAAACTCATATTTATGGTCATTTGATTTTCAATGAGGGAGCCAATTCAATTCAATGGAAAAAGAATAGTCTTTTCAACAAATTGTATGTAAACAATTAATATATAAAAACAAAATGAACCTAGACACAGACTTTACATCTTACACAAAAGTTAACTCAAAATAAAATACACACCTAAACGTAAAAAACTTCAAAAATAAAACCTTTTGTGCTTCAAAGGACACCATCAAGAAGTGAAAAAAGGCAACTCATAAAGTGGGAGAAAATACTTGCTATAATCAGATTGCAGCTGATAAGGGACTGGTGGCCAGTATTAAAAAGAACTCTTAGGACTCAGCAACAATGACAACCCAGTTTAAAAATGGGCAAAGATCTAAGTATTTTTAAAACCAAGGTTACAGCTAATATTCTCTTAAACTACTTATAAAGATGTATGCTCAATAGCATATGTTAACATGTTACTCAGCGTATGTCTTTATAAGTCATTTAAGTAGTAACATCCTTTTCCTTTTTAAAAAAAGGAAAAAACAGTTACTTACATGTACCAAGGACAGAAATCCGACTGCTCTTTGAGATTTGCTCCAGTAAGTCCTGAGCAGGGCATAAAGTGAATGTCCTTTTTGGGATTGAAGCCAACTTTTTTCAAAAATGGCACTAGTTTCTCTTTACATTCTTCATATCTACAATTATAATATAACCAAAATAATTACAATGTAAACCAAGAACTCTAGTTTCCTAAGTAAACAGATTAAGGTTTAGAAAAACCCTAGAGAAAAAGGCGTACAATAACAAAACCATCCTTAGTCCCACTAACATAAAATACCAGACATCTACGCTCACCTCTCATTGCTCCAATTTACTGTTGGATCATCCATCTTATTAATTAGCACAATTAGGTGTTTTACACCTGCTGTCTTTGCCAACATTGCATGTTCTCTTGTCTGTCCTCCTTTTTCAAATCCAGTTTCAAACTCTCCTTTCCTGGCTGAGATTACCTAATTCCAAGAAAGGAAACAGTTTACTCCTACGCCTTCAGGCATACCCTTATGGCAGTAAAACATCTTTCCTTTCAGTTATATCACAAGTTTTTTTTGCAAGAAAATAGAAGCAAATGAGTTATGACGTACTTGCTTTTGAATGTCACAAATCAAACAATGTCTAAATGTTTCCAATCCCCCACATTCCCAAAATCTAGTATACCTGCATATTTTAAAATTCCAACATTTACTTTCTAGACCTTGTAACTACAAAAAAAAAAAAAAAAAAAAGGGATCTACTATCAGTATTTTGTGAAAATTGCAAAACGACTGAAGACCATATGAAACAGATGGTTTCCTATTCATCTTTTACCCATGGTGCCTAACGGCGGACTTGGCATTTAATAGAGACTAAGATCTGACATGGTAATAGGTAACAGCAACAGGAGAGAAAAGGTAAAATATATTTTCAGAAGTAAATCAAATTTTGAAGATTTCTTGAAGAGATTAGTATGATGAAAACTGACCGTGTACATCATTATATTTCACTACAACCTGAATTTGAGCTTTTAGAAGATAAATTCAAATTTAAAGACATAAGTGGGGCTACTAACAAATTAGATGGACTGGAAATGTCTTCTTACCAGCACAGCCAGATCAGCTTGAGAGGCACCACCAATCATATTTGGGACAAAACTCTTGTGGCCAGGGGCATCTAGAATTGTGAAATGCTTCTTTTCGGTTTCAAAATAGGCACGACCCACTTCTACTGTTTTACCTTTGTCTCGTTCTTCCTGATTTGTGTCTAAGGCCCAAGACAAGTACCTGAAATAATTTTTAAGAAAATAATAATATTCCTAAGAACATTAGAGTTTTTAGGATATTCTTCACCATTAAAGATATAATTGACAACATCCAGCTTTATGTCCATCACACAACAACTAAATCATGAACAAGACTGGTGAAATTAAAACTGAGCTGGGCACGGTGGCTCACACCTGTAATCCTAGCACTTCTGGAGGCCAAGGCGACGGATCACGAGGTCAGGAGTTTGAGACCAGCCTGACCAACATGGTGACGCCATGTCTCTACTGAAAATACAAAAATTAGCCGGGTGTGGAGGCGCCCACCTGTAATCCCACCTACTTAGGAGGCTGAGGCAGGAGAATTGCTTGAACGCAGGAGCTTGCAGTAAGCCAAGATCGTGCCACTGCACTCCAGCCTGGGCAACAGGGAGACGCTCCATCTCAAAAGAAAAAAATGTAAACAAAGAAATTGAAAGAATAGGGCTGGGTGCAGTGGCTCACACCTTTAATCCCCACTCTTTGGGAGGGTGAGGCTGGCAGATAACCTGAGGTCAGGAGTTTGAGACCAGCCTGGACAAAACCTCATCTCTACTAAAAATACAAAAATTGGGCATAGTAGTGCATACCTATAGTCACAGCTATTTCAGAAGCTGAAACAGGAGAATCGCTTGAAGTTGGGAAGTAGAGGTTGCAGTGAGCCGAGATCGTGCCACTGCACTTCAGGCTGGGCAACAGAGCGAGACTCTGTCTCAAAAAAAGGGGGGGCTGGGCGCAGTGGCTCACGCCTATAATCCCAGCACTTTAGGAGGCCGAGGCAGGCGGATCACCTGAGGTCAAAAGATCGAGACCATTCTGGCCAACATGGTGAGACCCCGTCTCTACTAAAAATACAAAAATTAGCTGGGCATGGTGGCACGTGCCTGTAGTCCCAGCTACTGGGGAGGCTGAGGCAGGAGAATCGCTTGAACCCAGGAGGCAGAGATTGCAGTGAGCTGAGATTGCACCACTGCACTCCAGCCTGGTGACACAGGGAGACTCTGTCTCCAAAAAAAAAAGAAAACTGAACAAATGTATTATTTTGATTCAAACCTTTGGAGGTTTTATATAAACACAGTCAATTATACAGTCTAGAACATTATTTTATGGCAAGTTGACAACATACACAGAAAAACTAAGTACAAATGCCAGTATCACTGTGTGTTAAGTGATAATGAGCTCCCTTATTACTTCATTTTTATACTCACATGGCACAAAATACAACACAAATAATGGGTGTCTTGAGAGTCAAAGGGTAATACAACTTTTTTGGATGGGCACAGTGACTCACGCCTATAATCTCAGCACTCTGAGAGGCTAAGGCAGGCGGATCACGAGGTCAGGAGATCAAGACCATCCTAGCTAACACAGTGAAACCCCGACTCTACTAAAAATACAAAAAATTAGCCGGGCGTGGTGGCGGGCACCTGTAGTCCGAGCTACTCGGGAGGCTGAGGCAGGAGAATGTTGTGAACTCGGGAAGCAGAGCTTGCAGTGAGCGGAGATGGAGCCACTACACTCTAGCCTGGGTGACAGAGCCCAGGCCATGCCTGGCCCTTTTTTTTTTTGAGACAGAGTCTCACTCTGGCCCAGGATGGAGTGCAGCGGCACCATCTCGGCTCACTGCAACCTCTGCTTCCCAGGTTTCAGCTATTCTCCTGCCTCAGGCTCCCAAGTAGCTGGGATTACAGGTGCCCAACACTACACCTTCCTAATTTTTGTCGTTTTGTTTTTTTTGGAGATGGAGTTTCACTCTTGTTGCCCAGCCTGGAGTGCAACAGCCCGATCTCGGTTCACTGCAACCTCCGCCTTCCGGGTTCAAGTGATTCTCCTGCCTCAGCCTCCCAGTAGATGGGATTAGAGGCATGTGCCACCACACCCAGCTGATTTTGTATTTTTAGTAAAGACAGGGTTTCTCCATGTTGGTCAGGCTGGTCTCGAACTCCTGACCTCAGGTGATCCGCCTGCCTCGGCCTCCCAAAGAGCTGGGATTACAGGCATGAGCCACTGCACCCAGCCATTTTTGTAGTTTTAGTAGAGACAAGGTTTCACCATGTTGGCCAGGGTGGTCACGAACTCCCGACCTCAGGTGATCTGCCTGCCTTGCCTCCCAAAGCGCTGAGATTACAGGCGTGAGTCACCACACCTGGCCCAATACAAATTGTTTTTTTTTTTTTTTTGACAGGGAGTCTTACTCTGTTGCCCAGGCTGGAGTGCAGTGGTGCGATCTCGGTTCACTGCAAGCTCCACCTCCCAGGTTCATGCCATTCTCTTGCCTCAGCCTCCCTAGTAGCTAGGACTACAGGCGCCTGCCACCTCGCCCAGCTAATTTTTTGGATTTTTAGCAGAGAAGGGGTTTCACTGTGTTAGCCACGATGGTCTCCATCTCCTGACCTCGTGATCCATCCGCCTTGGTTTCCCAAAGTGCTGGGATTACAGGCGGAAACCACTGTGCCAGGCCTAAAACTTTTTAATAAAATAAAAAATAACTGTCCTCAGATATTTTTGAAAAGTGAAAGCCACTAACGCACCATGTGGGAGCAATGGCTACTTGCTAAAAATTGCTTCAATATTACACTGCCAAGTAAAAATTTATATAAATTCAAACCATCCATAACAGTAAGCATTAATTTAGCTTACCTCATCATCTGTACTTCATAGCATGTCCTCAATTTTTTATAACACTGACTAGCATTTTTCCTGCTTATTACAGAGGAATATAATTTTATTTTTTCTTAAATGACCACCAATATCCCATTGAGATAAGGCTTGCTAACTTTTTAAAAATAAAAGTAGTAAGGTTAGAAAACAGAAAAAAGTTGACTGTCTCACCATTCAAAGGCAACCACTGTAATTCCATTCCATTTTATTTCCAGCATTTATTTACATAATGGTCATACCTTAAGCACAAGGATGTTTCCTGCTTCCCCCCAATTGCCACCACAATGCAAGTTCTATTCATGGTTACTATAAATTATGTAAATGTAAGTTTTCAGTGGTTGCAGAATGACCCAATTAAATGGATGGTTTATAATATTTTCAACAAGTCTATCACCAGATGTATGGATTGTTTCCAAATTTCTCTGTGTCAGTTATTAAGTCATTAGGAACTCATCTTCTTTGTATTATGAGGAGAGGGGAAATTTCCTTTGTTGTGATACCATTTTAGACTTCAACAATTTATATTTTAACAGGCTCCAAAAGCACTAAGTGGGCATCGTTTCCTTAAAAGTAATTTATAATGTCATTAAAGTTTACTATACCAAGTTTCTCTGTTTTTCTCTTTAGCTTCTCTTTCATACTTTTCAAGTGTCCTTTTGTCAACCATTCCAGTCAAATACCTGAAAACATTTAAAGAAAAAAAAAGTCAACAATTATTCACAAATTACTCAGTGGAATTAGGAAAATGTGAAAATCGTCGAGGGGAATTTCAACTCCAGAAAACAGTTATTTTATGTGTGTGTGTGTGTGTGTGTGTGTCCATCTCAAAATATATATATTAAAAATATATATTAAAAAAAAATATATATATATATATATTTTTTTTGAGACGGAGTTTCGCTCTTGTCATCCAGCTGGAGTGCAATGGCACAATCTCGACTCACTGCAACCTCTGTCTCCCGGGTTCAAGTGATTCTCCTGCCTGAGCCTCCCGAGTAGCTGGGATTACAGGCATCCACCACCACGCCCGGCTAATTTTTGTACTTGTAGTAGAGACAGGGTTTCACTATGTTGACCAGGCTGGTCTCAAACTCCTCACCTCAGGTGATCCACCCACCTCGGCCTCCCAAAGTGCTGGGATTATAGGCGTGAGTCACTGCGCCTGGCCATATTTTTTTTTTTTTTTTTTTTTTGAGACAGGGTCTTGCTGTGTCGCCCAGGGTAGAGTGCAGCGGCATGGTCTCAGCTCACTGCAACCTCTTCCTCCTGGGTCCAAGCAATTCTTCTGTCTCAATCTCTCAAGCAGCTGGGATTACAGGCATGTGCCACCATGCCAGGCTAAGTTTTTGTATTTTCAGTAGAGACTGGGTTTCACCATGTTGGTCAGGCTGGTCTCGAACTCCTGACCTCAAGTGATCTGCCCACCTCAAGTGATCTGCCTCCTAAAGTGCTGGGATTACAGGTGTGAGAGCCACCATGCCTGGCTAGAAAATAGTTAAAGGTACCACTGGTGGATGCTAAAATTATGGAAAGTGTAAGTGGAAAAAGGGTATTTACAGTCTCAAATTATCAAAGTGGCCTGGTGTGGTGGTTCATGCCCATAATCCCAGCACTTTGGGAGGCCAAAGCAGGCGGATCACAAGGTCAGGAGTTCGAGACCAGCCTGACCAACATAGTGAAACCTCATCTCTACTAAAAATACAAAATAATTAGCCAGACGTGGTGGTGCATGCCTATAATCCCAGCCACTTGGGAGAGTAAGGCAGGAGAATTGCTTGAACCCTGGAGGCAGAGGTTGCAATGAGCCAAGATTGCACCACTGCACTCCAGCCTGGACGATACAGTGAGACTCAGTCTCAAAAAAAAAAAAAAAAAAAAGAAAAGGAAAAACTAACCTTATAGTGGACAATCTTGACAGATGACACCTTAACCAAGTAATCATGACTAATTTCACCAGTAATAAGGAAGTTCTGATGAATGACTATGGTTATAAGATGTTAACATCAGGGCAGGATGAATGAAGGGAACTTTCTGTACTGTTTTTGCAATCATTCTGTAAATCTAAAATTATTTCAGAATATAGAAGGTTTTTGTTTGTTTTTTAAAGTAAATATAAGGTGGGCATGGTGGTGCAAGCATGTAGTCCCAGCTACTTGAGAGACTGAGGTAGGAGGATCAGTTGAGTACAGGACTTTGAAGCTATAGTGTGCTATGATCCCCCCTATAAATAGCCACTACGCTCCAGCCCGGGCAACACAGCAAGACCCTGTCTCTTAAAATAAATATAGTTTTATTTTTATTTTTTATAGCAATGAGGGTCTCACTATATTGCCCTGGTTGTTCTTGAAGCCTGGGCTCAAATGATCCTTCCACCTTGGCCTCCCCAAAGTGCTAGGATTACAGGTATGAGCCACCATGCCTAGCCAAGTAAATTTAAAAATAAAATAACAAGTAAATGTAAATGTAGGTACTACAGAAAAGAGAAAAAATTGCAACAATGTTGCTAGGCAAGTAAATCTTATTACTTGTCAAAATGAGATAATAATTTTAAAATAGTTCGTTAGTAACGCATACTTCCCTTGACTCAATCCAATTCAAAGCCCTCCTTTCCCTATAGCTTTCATCTGTGTTCTCCACATAGATATCTATAGTGCAGTGCACATAAGCATTTGCATGTAGAAACCCAGTGTGATGCCACCAAAACTTACAGCCCATCAGCAAAAAATATACACTGTCCTGAAACATAACATCATATGGCTGTGACACTTCA